>NW_026020070.1:2201979-2733782 GCF_900185275.1 Solanum verrucosum | reverse complement strand
AGAATTTCAACTCTATTATAAGTAGAATGTTATAGAGACAAATAATAAGCTTTAAAGAAAATTAGGCTGTTATAGTGAAATGTTGTTATAACGAATGATGATTGAATAGATGTATATATATATACATACATATATATATATATACACACACATATATATAATTTTTTTTGTGTGAAGCAAAGTTCATAGATAATTGCACATTTCTTTGTTCTCTTCTCTTCTTCATTAATATAAAGTCAATACCTAAATTCCAATACTAAGAACTTCGGTTAAACATATCATTGGATTGGGGATGAACCATACATGAAAATACTAAATTATCTCAAATTTTCATAGAAAAGAGATCCCAAGAATTTATAAGGAGAAATTGTTGTGACTATTCGTAGAAAGTTAGTCTTTTTTAATAAATATAATATTTAGGATAATTAAAATGGTAGTAATGTTCTAAATTGATATAATTAATAGTGAAGTATGTATGTGATGAAAATCATAAGAGGAGAATATGAGTGGGAATTGATGAATGATTTGTTACAATTTGTTCACCAACTCTTTCTTATGTAGTACCTCCAATTTTGTTGAATTTTGAACTTAATCAATTATTGCCAATAGCACTTGGGATATTTTAATAAGAAGAAGAATAGAAACCTAAAAAATATCATAGTTTAGATTAAGTTTTGACATAAGATTCTACTTAGGTCAACTTCAAACAATCATATCTCCCAGAACACAATGAATTAGATGGCCTATGACCTACCAAATTAAAAGTCTTTGAATCCTCTTGCCAATGACACTAAGCCTGATTTCATGTTCGTAGTAAAAATTTATGACCATTTTACCAAAGACTGTCATACCAGTGTTTTTTGAGTCCGTGAATGCCGACTCCAACTTGACGGGCCGTAGGTTGAACGATGACTTGTCCTATCAAGTCGTCATTAGAGTACTATGAGTCAACTTTTGGGACCCAAATCCTATGGATCCAACCAACGGACCATAAGTCTACCTACGGGTCTTCGTTTGGACCCATAAATAGACTTTTGAGCCTTAAAAATTCAATTAAAATTCACCGTGGGATCTATTATCCGTATATCAAACCACAAACCATAGATCGACCCGTAGTAGTTTTTTTCGCCAATTTTAAGAATAGTAGTTTCGTCTTTTCCTACCAGTTCTAAGCCTAAACCATGACCCTATTTCACCTAATTAAGATTTTTAAACTGTGTTAAAACATTATTTTACGTTCTTTAGCACTTCAAAGACTTAGAGAAAGGATTCAAGAGGAGAAAAGATAGGGTTTTCAAGCGTTCTTCAAGTTTCATCTATTTCGCCAAGAACTTTGTTATTCCCATGTCTCTAAGACTATCATAGTGTTGGACTAGTTCATCCTCACGCCCTACATTTACTTTTAAATAAGTATGAAAGAGTAATCTTGGGTTTTATCCATAGATTTCAGTATTATTGAGATGAGTTGATATTGAATTCTGAATTCTTGAGTCATTGATTATTTAATTCCTATTCCTAATAATTAAATTGTCATACAATGTGAATTGTAATTATTAAGTTGACTCTTCACGACTATTTTTTCAGCATGAACACTATTTTTGAGTATTCAATGAATTCTTATTAAGGATATTTTGAACAAAACATTATTGTTTAAATTTAGTTTGGAGGAAGTAAAGAACAATTTGAGAAAGAGTATAAGGGAACTAAGTATTTTCCAAATGTTTCATTTGAACATGAATAAAAATAGTAGAATTTTTTAGAAAAGATAAAAGTGTTTTCAGAAAGATTAAGTACAGAGCAGATACCTCTTAAAGAGGCCCCTTTTTGAGTAATTATCTCAACCCACAATGTTGTTTTACATTGAGCAAAGATAAACCTTATTTTCTAAATGCACTATGAGTTTTAGAGACAATTCAGAGTAGTTACCTCCTTTTATAGGACAGTTTTGCAAAAATCTCAAACCAGAGAAAAAGTAATGTTTTTAAACAATTTAGTAGTAGTGTATATTATTGGGAGTAGTATTGATCACTGATATGGGGGAGACTTAAGACAACTCACATCCCCCATAAACCATGTCTTGCCCACATGGATGCAAGATCATACTCTTTAGATGAATCCTTAGTACCTTCGAGCAGAGCCTAGTGTATCCACTTAGTTGAGGTGTTTTATATATTGGCGCAATAAAGGACAATTCTGGCAGCATGGATTAGATGTTGTATCATCACTTAGCTGAAAGTCATGGTTGTTGGTGAGAGAATTTACCAATAAATTTAAAGTGTATTTTTGTATATTACTTATTATGTTGAGTTTCATAAATGAGTAAATATTTTTGTAAAGTTTAAATGATTTCATTCACTTAATCTGTTACATTCATTTGAGTTTATGTTTTATCTATTTTAGTCATTTAGTTCAGTTATTTGTTTATTCAACCATATTACATACTCGTACATTCAATGAACTGGTGTCATTAAACCTTCATCCTTTTATCATGCAGATACAGGTGTTCAGGATCATCAACAGGTGCTTCATTGAGATAACTCTACAATCGTGCTAGTTTTTGGTGAGCCTTCTTGTATTGCGGAGGACTTCACATTTACTATCAGTTTTGTTGTTTTGAGGTATCGTGGGACTTGTCCCGACTGCTATCTTAAACATTGGAGGCTTCATAGATAGACACAGTTGAGGAGTCTTTCGGTATGTAATTTTCTTTGAAATGTTTTTTGCAAACTATTATACTTGTATTGTTGAGTATTTTATAGGTAGTTTGAGTTGAGTATTTACTTTGAGTTTAAATGTTCAAAAAATTATTCTTTAGCCTTTTATCGCTTAAGTAAGTCTTCTGTTAAGCAGTCAGCCCGGCCAGGGGTTTGCTTAGGGACCAACAATGCTTTTCGAGTGTTGGCCACATCCAGAGTATAGGTTCAGGGCGTGACAAAGTTATCATGGGAGGTGGGCTTAGAGATGTGAATGTAGTTGTTACAAGAGTTGGACAATGCCCTAATGATGCAAAATTTGAGACAATATACAATGATGAAACACAATACTTGGGAAACCAAATGGGGGGTTCTCACCCAATCTACCATCGATAAGGTAGGAACCAAGGTTGGAACAAGGAGCGAGATAACAGTTTGAAATATTGGAGAGTGGAAATTTGAGAGACCGAAAGGCTGATAAAGATAGGTACATTCCACCTCATGTTCGTCCAAGACCAAAGGAACCAAATGGACCTAATGAAACCACACTGAAAAATGCTCTCATAGATCTTCAACAAGGTTGAAGGTCCGACAAAGCGTTGAAGGATTTTAACAAAAACAGTGACCTCTCATTCACTGCTGATCAAATAGCTCGAAACATTTTTGTGTAAGCTCTCCACTCATTTCAATCTAAGACAAAGCGAGAGCTACCTAGTGACACCGTCCAAAATCCCAAAAATGGTTATTTATGAAGTGAGAACTGTGTTGTGCCATGACGTTATATAAGGAGCTTCTTGAGAGGCAACCCAAGTGTATTTTATTACTTTCAATAACGTTTGATATGAGTGCAGATGGAAAAAAGGTCAAAATGTGTGAAATGTTGTTTAGGCAATGCTAAGACTTTGTTAGCGATCCGCCAAATACATTGAGCAGACATCTTCATGTCCGCCTTTTAGGATGGACAATTTGAAAAGGTGTACTATCAATTTAGGCGTTCTAAGCTCCAATTAATGATTCATCGAAGTGCACTTAGCGGACTCCATGAGGTTCGCCAAATCAGCCTTCAGGTTTGGTAACTGTTCAGGCCTCATCGGTAAGCTTTAGCTCTTTCAGTGACTCGTTAAATGCATTTGGGGACCTTAGTCGTAGATCATTCAATGTGCATGGCATGGATAGGCCAAGAGTCTTTTCAAATTCAAAAAGAAATCCTATCATATCTTTGTGCCCTCTTAAGCTTCATATACCCCCATTTTAGTATTTTAAGTGCCTCTTTTCCGTGATTGTGTGTGCTTGGAGTGCTTTGAATTGCTTGAATCTCGATCCTAACCCTAGTTCCTTTGATTTTCGACCTTGCTACTATCTTTGAGGTTGGTTTACGAGTTCTATCTTATCATTTGTGCTAGAAATTATTGTTTTTAATATAGGCTTAGTTCCATTTGAAGTATAATATTGTTTAATTTGTATGGGTTATGCTAAATATATCATATTGAATTGTGCCCATGAGTTAGATAGCTGAATTTGTGCACATAATCACTAAATTTTGTGATGGTTGATAAAATTTGGAATTGAACCCTTGTGTGTTATGGGTCTTAGTTTAGGTAAACATGGCGTAAGTCTAGGGGTGTGCATCGATTGGTTCGGTTTGGTTTTATGTATTATCAAGTCGGTTTATCATTTTCGGTTTTTAAATACAACAAACTAGTAACAAACCAATAAGATATTCTTTATTGGTTTTTTGTTTATTGGTTTTTGGTCATTAACAGTTTGGTTTTTGATTTACCCAATAAAAAAATACTCATAAAATAAATATTTGATTTCTCACTTCTCTAACAATTTGGCATGATACAGTGAGACAAGCAAATCAGTTGTAAATGCTTTGATATAGTGAAACAAGAAATATAATGAGAAAATGTAGCAATAAGAGTAGATGTAGTTCAAAGGCTACAATAACATGTTACGGCAAATATAGAAGTACTATGACGTGTGTAGTGTGTAGACTGTAGTGTATAGTGTTGATATAGAGTTTAGTTATGTTAAATTATTAATATTTAATATTTATGAACGGTAAAGTAGTAACTTACAATCCTCTTAATGGTCTATCGATTTATCCAATAACCCAATACTAAAAACCAATACCAAACTGATTACCCAATAATTTTTGTTTACAAAACTATAAAAACTTGTTAATCTGATAGCAATGATCTAATAACATTTCTTTCGATTCAGTTTATTGGTCAATTCAGTTTTTCCACACCCCTAGTGAATTTTGATTTGCCCAGTGTTACCTCGATTGACTGAATTTGCCCAATGTAGATAGAGTGACAACTTTCTTAAGGGCAAATCATTATTTTGGGCAGTACTTTGTGATATTTGGGGAAAATCTGAGTATGCATGGGTAAAAACACATGTTGGTAGATTGTAAAACTTATTAGGAATTGGGTATTATTGCATATTATGGTTGAATTTATGAAAATAGGCATTAGGCTGAATAATTCCTATTTGGTGGGCTTGTCATAAATCGCTAAGGTAGTTCAGTGAATCACTAAATAAGCCCCAGATCACTCTTTATGCTTTCATATGTCACCTGGGTGTTGTTTCATTCGGAGGGATTATCTTAGTTCTCCGAAACCCACTCGGTGTATCGCCAAGTGGGAGTGGACATCACCCTTTATGCTTGTTCTTTTTAATTTTACACTATCACTTTCGGCAGACTTGTCTTAATTCGCCGGTAACACGCAGGATTCATAAAAATAGAAGCTTTCCTAAAATTTGCAGGTGGCAACCAACGGTGGCAACCCACGGACCGTGGTGCGGACCACAGGCCATAGGTAGGGTCTGTGGTTGAGGCACCTCAACTTGACTCACACCCTAGGACCACGGCCTGACCAACAGACCATCAGTCAGACCACGGTCCGTTGTCTAGGGTCCGCAGGTCGAGCTCTCTGAACCAGTCTCTAACCACAGAACGATGGTTGTGCAGGACAGTCCGTCATCCTGTCTACGGTTCCTTGGTCGGGAGTACGTAGGTCACGAGCTGACAATTATTTTAGGGACTTAAGGGTCTTTTCTGGTTTTAATTAAATTGAAGTGTTGTCGTTTTACCCAAGTCCGGACCCCCTATATAACTAATTAAGACCCCTAAATTCTCTCATTTTAAGTCATTATCTCAATTCCCAAAAGAAAACCCAAGTTTCTCTCAAATATTCTCTCTCTAAAAAGTAGGTCAAGATCAAGTCTCCCAATCTTCAAGCTTTTGTGGGCTTTGTGACTAAGGTATGATGGCTTTTCATCCATGGGATCCTTTCTTCCATGGAGTCCCCTAGAATTCCCCAATTGTGAAGTCGAAGTCCCCAATTCTAGGTAGGGTTTCTTCCGATGTTTGGGTGATGATGAGTGTTGATCCAATTGAGTGGATTATGATTTTTTATGATTGAATTGGAATAATTACATGATTTAGGATGAAATTAAATGTACCCATGCATATTCCATGTTTCTAACCTAGAATTGATGCAATTGGGTTTGATGCCTTAAAGGGAAACTTTATGGGTTTAGATATCTCCGTGTAGGATTGATAAATTATGATTAAAAATGCTTGAGAGTGAAACATATATGATGAATATGATTTTAATTGCTTGAGAGTAAAGCATAGATGATATCATGAGATGTAGTGCTTTGAGAGTAAAGCCTAGACTATGAATTATTGATTGTTAATATTGTAGTATGGAAGGGATACTTCCCACAATGAATTGCTAAGCATGATTGTATGAATGTGAAAGGTTTACTCACATGAATGATTCTAGGTTGAAAGAATTTCTCACCTAAAATGAATCTAGTCTTAAAGACTATGTAAATGATGAGGCCAGAGCGACTACCCTAGACCTCCATATGATAAGGATATGTGGTGATTTCCCATAATCCTTAGAATCAAACAAGAGGTGATTCCCCATGTTCCTAACATGATGAAACCACATGGAGGCGAGTACCTATGATCCTTATGAAATGATGTGGAGGCCTGTACCTATGATCCTTTTGAAATGATGTGGAGGTGAGTATCCATGTCATATGATGTGATTGTGGAGGCGAGTACCCATGATCTTAAAGTAACTAAGGCAGGAGGTGAATACCCAATAACCTTTATAAGTTAGGCAAGGGGGGTGAATCCCTATGCCTTTAAAGTAAGTATGAATAATGTTATTATGTTATGAAGATGACTAAGTTGGAGTGTTGCTAGACGTGCCTTCCATGATGTAAGTTCGACAAGAGGTGGATGACATAAGTCTTTGCTAAGCTCAAGTAAGGTTACTTAAGGAAGAATTCCTCTTTCATTATGATGCTTTATATGTATTGATTATGGTTTATGCCTTAAGTTGACTAATGCATATGTTTATGTTGTTTATGCAAGCTATCATATTTAGTAAATAATTGTACTAACACATACTCTTGCATATATTTCTTATAAAAATGTAGGGTCTGGTAACATTAATTCTCACACTCGTGCCTAGGTTCACAGTTGATCAAGGAGTGAAGATTTGGTGAGACCTCATAGCATTTGAGGATCGGATCACCACTTTACCTTATGTCATTCTTTAATGTTTTGGACTATTGTATGGGCTGTGTCCCAAGATTTATTCATGTTAGTTAGTTCACTTGAGACAATTGTACTAGACTTCTGCTTGTTTTCTAAAGACTTTAATTATATTGAAAATGTTCTAAATTTCTGCCTCATTTTCTATTACTTTATGTTATGATATGCTAAGTGGCTTGTATGACGTCTTTCGGGGTCTTATACGCCTTGTCAGGACAAAGGGTTGTCACGACCCAAGGTACCCACTAGATGTAACAAGGCGTATAAGACCCCGATAATCCTCTCAGGGTCTTATACGCCTTGTTAGATCAAGGGGGTACCCTGGGTCGTGACAAACTTGGTAATCAGAGAACAAGGTTAAAAATGTTTCTAGGATGTCTCAAGCAACCTCTAGAAGAATCTTATTCATAAGTGTGAACATGCCACATTTATGAATGAGAGGCTATTGGATGTTTAGGAAATCTCACTTCTTCATTTCTCTAAGTCGTGCCATGAAGTTTAACTCTATAAGGTCTTTCTCTAAATCCTTACCAGATGGTTTTTCAGGATATGAGTACTAGAAGGGCTAATGTTAGAAGGAACGAAGGAGACAATGTGGGTCAAGAAGTTCCTCCCTAAGCTCCTCCTCAAGCTCCGATTGATCCTTTGACTAATAATGTGAGTAATGCAGAGTTTAGGTCGGCTTTCCAAGTGTTGGTTCAAGTCATGATGGCACAAGCCAATGGAGATGTGGTAGCTCCCATGAACCTAAATGTGGGTATGGTGGCAGCAAGAGTGATGGACTTCTATGGCTTCAAAGTTTAGGAAGATCCTTAAGAGTTTATCGACAAGGTCTATAAGTTACTTGCTATTATGGGAGTGACTCTGGTAGAGAAGACAAAATTGGCCGCTTATCAACTAAAATGGGTTGCTCAGATTTGGTTTAATCAATTGAAGGAGGCAAAGCCGGAAGGATCGGGTCCCATAGAATGGGACAAGTTAAAAGTTCCTTTTCTTGATATATTCTTCCCTATTGAGATGAGAGAGGCCAAGGTTCTTGAGTTTATTGATATCTTAGGCAGGGAAATATGAGTGTGAGGGATTATGCCTTAAGGTTCACTCAATTGTCCAAATATACTCTTTCTATTGTGGCGGATCGTAGGGAAAAGATGAGTAAGATTGTATCGGGTGTGTTTAACATGGTAGTCAAAGAGTTTCGCACCGCAATGCTTGTCCATGACATGGACATTTATATCCTTATAGTGTATGCCCAACAGATTGAAGAGGAAAAGCTCAAGGAAAGATCTAGGGAGGCAAAGAGGGCAAGAATGGATAATGGTAACTTTTCACATTCTAGGTTCGGTGGACGAGGTCATTCAAGATTTTGGTAAAACTTCTCCGGGAAAGGTTCTTCTAGTGCTCCTCCAAGTCCTAATAATGAGAGGGTGTCTCACTCAAAACTCCAAGGGGATGGGAATAGGTCCTTGATGACTACTTCTGATAAATGTGGGATAAAGCATGAAGAGAAGTGTCTAACGGGTTCTAATGCTTGCTTCGGTTGTAGGAAGATGGATCACAAAATAGTCCTTTGGTGGTTAAGAATGAGGGAGATATTAGTTGTAGGGCTCAACCCTACCCTTCATATGCTCCAACTGGTTTGGGTTGAAATGCTCCCAAGCAAAACCATTTCTATGCACTCCACACTAGAGGTGATCAAGAGAGTTCCCCGAATGTGGTGACCGGTATGTTAAAAGTCTTCCAAATATATGTGTATGATTTACTTGATCTTGGTGCTACTTTGTCTTTTGTGACTCCATATGTGGCTATGAGATTTGATGTGCTTCCTTATGTGTTGTTAGAACCTTTTTATGTCTCTACCGCTATAGGTGACTCTGTGGTGGCTAGGAGTGTGTGTAGAAAATGTCACGTTTCCTTATCCCATAGAGTTATTCTTGTTGATTTGATAGAGCTTGACATGATAGATTTTGATGTTATCTTGGGTATGGATTGGTTGCATTCATGTTATGCCTATATTGATTGTAGGACTAGAGTAGTCTAATTTTTGTTTTCAAATGAGCCTATCCTTGAGTGGAAGGGGGGAATTATATGCCTAGAGGTCAAATTGTCTCTTACCTTAAAGCTAAGAAAATGATTTCTAAGGGTTGTATCTATCATATAGTGAGGGTGAGGGATGTGGATTTCGAAATCACTATTCTTGAGTTGGTCCCAGTTGTAAATGTGTTTCCGACAGTATTTCCTGATGATTTACCCGGTGTTCCTCCCGAAAGGGAAATAGACTTCGGTATTGACCTTCTCCCAAATACATAACCTATTTCTATTCCTCCTTACATAGTTGAAGGATCAGTTGAGGGATTTGTTGAATAAGGGTTTTATTCGGCTTAGTATCTCTCTATGGGGTAGTCCGGTGTTGTTTGTTAGGAAGAAGGATGGTTCACTTTGTATGTGTATTGATTCTCGGCAATTTAAAAAAGTGACCATTAAGAACAAGTATCCTTTTCCCAAAATATATGATTTATTTGATCAACTTCAAGGTGCAAGGTATTTCTCCAAAGTTGATCTCTGGTCAGGTTATCACCAATTGAGGGTGAAAGAAGAAGATATCCTGAAAATCACTTTTAGAACCCGATATGGTCATTATGAGTTTTTAGTGATGTCCTTTGGTTTGACTTATGCCTCGGTGACATTCATGGATTTAATGAATAGGGTGTTTACACAATACCTTGACATGTTCATAATTGTGTTCATAGATGATGTTTTGATCTATTCGAGAAATGAGAATGAGCATATTGATCATTTGAGGATCGTATTGCAAATTCTCAAGAACCAACAACTTTATGCAATGTATAGCAAATGTGAATTTTTGTTAAGGTCCATAGCTTTTCTTAGCCATATAGTTTCAAGCAAGTGTATTGAGGCAGATCCAAAGAAGTCGGATGCGGTCAAGAGTTGGCCTAGACCTCTATCACTGACATTTATTAGAAGTTTCTTGGGTTTGGCCAGCTATTATAGAAATTTTTTTGAGGGATTTTCAACAATTGCCTCTCCGTTGATAGCTTTGACTCAAAATAACGCCAAGTTTATATGATCAGATGCTTGTGAGAAGAGTTTCTAAGAGTTGAAAGATAGACTTACTTCCACTCTGGTGTTGACCTTATCGGAAGGTACGAATGGCTTTGTGGTATATTGTGATGCCTCTAAAGTTTGATTGGGATGTGTGCTTATGCAAAATGGTAAGGTGATTGCCTATGCTTCAAGGAAACTAACGAATCATGAGAAGAACTATCCTACCCATGACCTTGAATTAGCGGCGGTGGTATTTGCCTTAGAGATTTGGAGGCATTATCTGTATGGATCCAAGTTGATGTTTTCACCGACCATAAGAGTTTACAATATATGTTTACCCACAAAGATCTAAATCTTTGCCAAAGAAGGTGGCTAGAATTATTGAATGACTATGATATGAGTGTTGTTTATCACCTCGGATAGGCGAATGTAGTAGCAGATACTCTTAGTCTACTATTGATGAGTAGTGTTGCACATGATGATAATGATAGAAAAGAGTTGGCCCTAGATGTCCATAGATTGGCCTGGTTGGGTGTTCAATTAGTAGACTCCACCAATGGTGGTGTTATGCTTCATAAAGGTTGAGAGTCATCTTTTATGGCTGATCTTAAAGCAAAGAAATGTCTTGATCTGACTTTGGTAGAATTGAAAGAGGCGGTACTTAAAAAGTCTATTGAGGATTTCTCCTAAGGGGAAGATGGTGTCGTTATATATCAAGGTCGTTTATGTGTTCCTAATGTTGATGACTTAAGGGAGTAGATCCTATCAGAAGCCAACAACACTAGATATTCTATTCACCCGAGAGCAACCAAGATGTAACGTGACTTGCAGGAGATCTATTGGTGGAATGGCATGAAGAAGGACATTGCAGGATTTGTGGCTAAGTGTACTAATTGGCAACAAGTGAAGGTTGAGCATCACAAGCCGAGAGGTTTATCCCAAGACATAAGGATTCCTACTTGGAAGTGAGAAGATTTGAATATGTACTTCACAGTGGGATTGTCGCGTACTCGTCACTAATATGATTCGATTTGGGTTATAGTAGATCAAATGACGAAGTCTTCCAATTTCATTCCCATCAAGGATTCCTATTTGGCGAAAGATTATGCTAAGTTGTATTTGAGAGAGATCGTAAGGTTGCATTATCTCTAATAGAGGTACTCAAGTTACTTCTATGTTTTGGAAGTCTTTCCAAAAGCGTCTTGGTACGAAAGTTAAGCTTAGCACAACTTTTCACCCCCTAAACTGATTGGCAAGCAAAACGAACAATCCAAACATTGGATGACATGTTGAGAGATTGTGTGATTGATTTCAAGGGAAATTGGGATGAACATTTTCCTTGATTGAATTTTCCTACAATAAAATCTACTATTCTAGTATTGGTATGTCTCCGATTGAGGCTCTTTATGGTAGGAGGTCTAGATCTCCTATTGGTTGATATGAGATAGGTGAGGTTGCCTTGCTAGGGCTTGCGTTAGTTCATGAGGCTATAGAGAAGATTCAGTCAATATAAAGAGGTTGAGAACGGTCCAAAGTTAACAAAAGTCTTATGCTTGTAATCCCTCGAAAACTAGTAAGTTGAACTAGAGAGTACTACGTCTTTTTGTAAGAGTTTTAGAGTTTGATGAGAAGGTTTAAGTCGTGCAAATGATTCCCTTACTTAGAATGGAAGTTTAAGGTTTAGGGCGTCAAGGTTTGACCCCCCCAAGGACTACCCAATGGGTCCTTGAGGAGGACCTCAAAACACCCCAAAAAGCTGGGTAGGGGTTTCGTAGGTCAAGGTAGTTTTTCAAGTTTAGTTTTAAGTGAGGGGCTTAGGGGTTAAGTGATTAATAAATTAGGTGTTAAGGGAGGTCGGTTATTTAGTTATTTAACCACTTATATAATCTTAATAAGACCCCTAAACTAAGTCATTACTCATTCATCAAAGAACCCCAAATTCCCTTCAAGAAATTCTCTCTCTAGAAGTGAAGAAGAACAAGAAGAAGAGAAGAGAGTGGTGTATATTTTCCTCCATTGATGCAAGCTTTATTAGGCTTTGAAATGAGGTATGTTAGCTTATTCATGTATGGGTTCTTCCACCCATATAGCTTGTTAGTTTTCCCCCAATTGTGAAGTCAAAAACCCAATCTAGTTAGGGTTTCCTTCTTACATTGTGGGTAGGATTTAGGTATAATTCCAATCTAGTGGATAATACCTAACTATGATTGTATTAACATTGAATTGTGATATTATGATTAATTCATGTGATTTATCTGGTAAACCCCAGTCTATTTGATGAATGTGATATTATGTGGGTTTATGCCAATAGAGGGAAAATTGAAAGTTTATAGGTGATCTTCTTAAATCATTGTCATGTGTAGTAATTGTTCAAAGTAAGGAACATATAATCATGAATTGAACTAGACCTTATTAAATATGATTGATGTAGACTTGTAAAGATGAAATTGAACCTTTATGAATCAATTATGACTAGAATCGCCTAGTAATGAATAATGTGATTGAATCGCCTAGGTTTATAACAATGATTTCATGTTGTAGAGTTAATAAAAGTGAAGACTCATAGTTGTGAATGTTGATCACTAGGGATTTAAAGTGAAGCTAATATGATTGACTATAGATGTTAAGGCCTTGACAGTAAAGTCTAAATGAAAATAGAAGTCCAATAGGTAGAATTGTGGTGAAAGCCCTATACTCACCTAACCTACCTTATGAATGCTTGAAAGTGTAAAGTGATAGAATCACTTGAACATGGATTGATTGTCAAGGACATCCTTCCATGAGACATGAGTATTAAGCAAGGCTTAACAAGTAAATCTTGGGATGTATGCTTGGCCCCAAGTGGATATTGACAATAAGATGAAGTGTCACACAAGAGAAGGTCCGGGCTCCAACTAGAAAGGAGAACCACACCTAGTTGATGTTAGTACTATCCAAGTAAAAGGGGGAACTCTTACATAGTAGAGTGTGGGTTTTTCCAAAGTTAGATCTCATGAGATGGACGCCTTCACATAATGGAGTCAACGTTTCTAGTAGCAATCTTTTTATCCAATAAACTAAGACATGCTTAAAGAAGCATCTCATAGTGTTCTAAAGAAGAATTGAACTAAGACATGCTTAAAGAAACATTTCATAGTGTTCCAAAGTATTAATGAATTAAGACATGCTTGAAGAAGCATCTCATAGTGTTCAAGAGCATAATGGACTTAGACATGCTTAAGGTAGTATCTCATACGGTACATCTTAAATAAATAACTAAGATATACTTAAAGGAGTATCTCGTAGTGTTTAAAGTATAAATGGATTAGACATGCTTAAGTAAGTATCTCATAGGATCCAAGTTAAGAATGAGCTTAGACATGCTTAAAGAAGTATCTCATAGGGTTCAACCTAACAATGAACCAAGATGTGCTTAATGAAGTACCTCATGGTGTTCCACAGTCTAACGAGAGATGAACTAAGATGTGCTTAAGAGAGTCCCTCATAGTGTTCTAAAATAAAGAGAGGAACTAGTTTCCAAACCAACAAGTTTAGTATAGGGACCTAAAAGTGCTACTTAGCATGAATAGTATTATGGGATGCTATGCATGCATTTCACAAGTATGACTTAGGGTTATTAAAGGGAAGTTTTGAGATAGGATTGTGCTATAGTTGCCCTTCTAGCTATAATTGACTAACAGTAAGAGATTCCCTTAGTTGTGAGAGTTAAGATAATAATGAGGCCAAAAGAGGGTGAGTATGACTAAGATGACTTCAAGGTTATGCTTAGTGTTAAGGGTAGTATGGGATGCCTTGCATACATAGCACAAGTGTGATTTGAGGTTACTTAGGAGTATGGTGTCCTTATGGTAGAAAATCTTAGAGGCTTGACCATATACATAGACTATGATTAAGATGACCAAAAAGGGATACTTGGCTTGGGTGGTATTATGGGATGCTATTTATGGTTTGCACATGTATGCTTTTGAGGTTACTTGAGAATGGTTATATTCTGGTATAGACTTTGCTTATTAAGATGATATTGTCTCTTATGCTTATTATTAATGTTTCATGAAGTATTTCATATGATTTTGGATTATGTCTTATATTGACTAACCCTTGTCTTATGCTAGCTAACATATTTAGTACATTTTTTACTAACGCATACTTTGCCTACATTCTAATCAAATGTAGGGTTTGGAGATTGAGTGCTAGTCCTGGAGATAGGTTTGTAGAAGTTGCAAGGAGTTGAAGATCTTGGTGAGTCCTCATAGCATCGAGGACAAAACCCACCTTTTCTTTATGTATTTTATTTTTATGTTGAGACTATTGTATAGGCTGTGTCCCAAGAGTTTTATTCTAAAGTTGTATTAGTTGGTTTGAGACAAAGCATAGAAAGTCTTCCGCTTGCTTTTATGAAAATGACTTCGATTGTCAAAAGTTTTAAATTTTTCCGTACTTTTTTATTATCTATGCTCATAATATGCTAAGGGCTTGTATGAGACTTTTCAGAGTATTGTACGTCGTGTTATGTCTAGTGGGTACTCCTGGGTCGTAACAAAGTTAATATCAGAGCAGATGGTTTAGAATAGTTCTAGGATTGTCTCAAGCCACATCTAGTAGACTCTTGTTCATAAAAACGAAGCATGCCACATTTATGAATAAGAGTCTATTAGATGCTTAGGACATTTCACTTCTTCATTCTCTAAGTCGTGCCATAGAGTTAAAATCTATAATGTCTCTTTCCAATTCCTTATCTGATGATCTTTAGGATATGACTACTCGAAAGGCTTATGCTACAAGGTCTGAAGGAGAAAAGATTGGTTGAGATGCCAATTATGGCTATGTGAATTGATATATTTGAGATGATAGATTTGATGTTGTATTTAGTATGAATGATGCTTCATTGTTGCCTTTATGTTATGGAAGATATTTAGAAGAATTTGTGTAGGCTTACTCCTAAGAGGGAGATAGTGTACCTACCTAGAAAGGTTATTGTGTGGTTATGTTTAGTTGATGGTAGAACCCGACTTAGTCATAATGATCTTTGAGGTTTGTGGATAAATTTGATGAATAGGGTGTTATAGTAATGCCTAGATCTGTTGAGTGAGTAGACTCCTCTAAGAAAGGTAGAAGTGTAATTGACCATGGTTTAGAATCACCTTGTGTGATAGATGTGAAAACATAGTGATGACTTGTTCCGACCTTAGAATTGAATGACGTAATGCTTAAAAAAGTATGTATAGTTTTGATCCCACGGGGGAGATAATGTGCTTAGATAGCAAGGTCGTTGAGTGTCCTTGATGTTCATGAATTAGGGTTGCTAGAAATATTCACCTTGAGAGGTGTAGTGTGTATGAGAAGTTTAGTCCCGGTTTGGTAGTCTCATTAGAGATCTTGAGTGGTGTTAGTAAGGTTTCTTATGAGCTAGAATTCCTTAAGTAGAATCTCTCTAAATTAGAAGTCTTAGACTAGCAAGTTAAGAAATAGTAGAACAAGGAAGTTGTTTCATGAAGTTGTAGGAGTGATCTTTCAGTAGGGGTTTAGTTTAGGGTGCTACTTGGGAGGCCTAGGGCCAATGAGAAGTCCTGATATCCTCATTCTTCTTCCTTGTATTCCTCCTTTAAGATTTAAGATCTTGAGATTTTCAATTCTTCGTGATTTTCTTTTATATGAAGCCATGTGTGATTTGTGTGTTGCCATGACTTCCTAATATGCATGTTCATGAAAAATTCTTAGGTCTTGTTAGAAATGACATATATGCATTGTTTTTCCTAATGTTGTAGTGCATTTGAGTAAATTTGCATATAGACTTCATGTGATGATTATATAAGCATGCCTTAGATTTGGAGTTGAAAGATTCCTCCTCGAATAAAAGCTTTTTGAGAGTACATTAAATTTAGGCTCCTTGAGGGTGTATTGATCATGTTTTAGTTAGGAGATGTTAGTTCCTCCTTGAAAATGAGTAAAATATAGAATTTCATGCATATGGGTTTGGTAGATGTAGTTCCTACTCCCTTGCGTTGCATTGAATGTTTTTAGCTTGGAATTGAAGTTTTCTTGTAGGGTTGTGTGCATTTAGATGTAGTGCATGCATAACGGGCTGCTAGTTTAGAGTTGTAACTTTAAGAAGTGTTTAGAATCATTATTCAAGGATGAATGATCCCAAGGGGGAGATATTGTTACGCCTCGGAAACTAGAGAGTTCTAGAGCTTTTCGTAAGAGTTTTAGAGTTTGATGTGAGGGTTTAAGTCGTAAAAACAATTCATGTACTTAGAATGGAGGTTTAAGGGTTATGGCGTCAAGATATGACCCGCCCAAGGACTATCCAAGGGGTCCTTGAGGAGGACCTCAAAACAACCCAAAAAGTTGTCAAAGAAAATAGTCCACTCACGCTTGGCACCTACTGGCCGTAGGTGGATCCACACCCAGTGAGTTGTGGTCGTGGGTCAAGGCCTGAGTTGGCCTGTAATTCTTAGCTCTATTACCCCACTCACGACTTGCTAGTACGCCCCGTAGACCGACCCACGGTCCGTGGGTGGGGGTTTCGTAGGTCAAGGCAGTTTTCAAATTTAGTTTTAAGTGAGAGGCTTAGTGGTTAAGTCATTAATTAATTAGGGGTTAAGGGAGGTCGGTTAGTTAGTTATTTAACCACCTATATAAGCTTAATAAAACCCCTAAACTAAGTCATTAACTCATTCATCAAAGAACCCCAAATTCCTTCCAAGATATTCTCTCTCTGAAGAGAAGAGAGTAGGGCAGAGTTTCCTCTATGATGCTAGCTTGATTAGGGCTTTGAATTGAGGTATTTTAGATTATTCATCTATGGTTTCTTCCACCCATAGAGCCCCATTTGTTTTCCCCCAATTGTGAAGTAAAAAACCTAACCTAGTTAGGGTTTCCTTCATAAATTGTGGGTAGGGTTTAGGTATGATTCCAATCTACAGGATAATACCTAATTATGATTGTATTAAAATTGAATTGTGATATTATGATGAATTCATGTGATTTATGTGGAAAACCCTAGTCTATTTGATGAATGTTATATTTTGTGGGTTTATGCCATTAGAGGAGAAATTGAAAGCTCATAGGTGATCTTTTTAAATCAATGTAATGTGTAGTAATTGTTCATAGTTAGGAACATATAATCATGAATTGAACTACACATTATTGAATATGATTGATCTTGACTTTAATAGATGAAATTGAACCTTTATGAATCAATTATGACTAGAATAACATAGTAATGAATAAGGTGATTGAATGCCTTGTAATCTAGGTTCATAAGAATGCTTTCATGTTGTAGATTTATTAAGAGTGAAGACTCAAAGTTGTAAATGTTGATCACTAGGGCTTTAGAGTGAAGCTAATATGATGAACTATAGATGTTAAGGCTGTGAGAGTAAAGTCTAAATAAGAATAGAAGTCTAATAGGTAGAATTGTGGCGAAAGGCCTATACTCACCTAACCTACCTTATGAATGCTTGGAAGTGTAAAGTGATAGAATCAGTTGAAGATGGATTGATTGTCAAGGACATCCTTCAATGAGACATGATTTTTAAGAAAGGCTTAACAAGTAAATCTTGGGGTGTATGCTTGGCCCCAAGTGGATATTGACAGTGAGATGGAGTGTCACACAAGAGAAGGTCCGGGCTCCAAGTACAAAGGAGAACCACAC
Organism: Solanum verrucosum; assembly: GCF_900185275.1. Lineage (NCBI taxonomy): Eukaryota > Viridiplantae > Streptophyta > Magnoliopsida > Solanales > Solanaceae > Solanum > Solanum verrucosum. The sequence goes on along the minus strand of NW_026020070.1, from coordinate 2,715,784 downwards.
CTAGTTGATGTGAGAACTATCCAAGTAAAAGGGGGAACACTTACGTAGTAAAGTGTGGGTATTCCCAAAGTTAGGTCTCATGAGATGGAAGACTTCACATAGTGGAATCAAGGTTTATAGTAGCAATTTTCTTATCCAATGAACTAATACATGCTTAAAGAAGCATCTCATAGTGTTCTAAAGCATAATTGAACTAAGACATGCTTGAAAAAGAATCTCATAGTGTTCAAGAGCATAGTGGACATAGACATGCTTAAGGTAGTAACTCATAGGGTCCATCTTAAATAGAGAACTAAGACATACTTAAAGGAGTATCTCATAGTGTTCAAAGTATAAATAGATTAGACATACTTAAGTATGTATCGCATAAGATCCATGTTACGAATGAACTTAGAAATGCTTAAAGAAGTAGATTATAGGGTTCAACCTAACAACAAACCAATATGTGCTTAAGCAAGTACATCATAGTGTTCCAAGGTCAAAAGAGAGATGAACTAAGATGGGCTTAACAGAGTACCTCATAGTGTTCTAAAGTAAAGAGAGGAACTAGGTTCCAAACCAAGAAGTATTAGTATGAGGACCTAAAAGTGGTACTAAGCATGAATATTAATATGGGATGCTAAGCATGCATTGCACAAGTATAACTTAGGGTTATTATGGAGAATTCTTGAGATAGTATTGCGCTATAGTTGCCCTCCTAGCTATAATTCACTAAAGGTGAGAGATTCCCTTAGTTGTGAGAGTTAAGATATTAATGAGGCCAAATGAGGGTGAGTATGACTAAGATGACTTCAAGGTTATGCTTAGTGTGAAAGGGTACTATGGGATGCCTTCCATACATCGCACAAATGTGTTTGGAGGCTACTTAGGAGTATTGTTCCCTTATGGTAGAAAATATTATAGACTTGACCATGTACATAGAGTATGATTCAGATGACCAAAAATGGAAACTTGGCTAAGGTGATATTATGGGATTCTATTCATGCTTTGCACATGTATGCTTTTGAGGTTACTTGAGAATGGTTATATTTTGGTATAGATGACTAAGAGTTAAAGAATGTTTATATGATGCTTATGTTTGAGACTTTGCTTATTATGATAATATTGTCTCTTATGCTTATTATTGATGTTTCATGAAGTATTTCATATGTTTTTTGATTATGTCTTATATTGACTAACCCTTGTCTTATGCTCTTATGATTATGCTAGATAACATATTTAGTACATTTTGTCCTAACGCATACTTTGCCTACATTCTAATCAAATGTAGGGAGTGCTACTCTTAGAGATAGGTTTCTAGAAGTTGCAAAGAGTTGAAGATCTTGTTGAGTCCTCATAGCATCGAGGACAAAACCCACCTTTCCTATATGTCTTTTATTTTCATGTTGAGACTATTGTATGGGCTGTGACCCAAGCTTTTTATTCTAAAGTTGTATTAGTTGGTTTGAGACAAAGCACAGAAAGTCTTCTACTTGCTTTTATGAAAATCACTTCGATTGTAAAAAGTTTTAAATTTTTCCGTACTTTTCAATTATCTCATGCTCATGAGATGCTAAGGGATTGTATGAAACTTTTCTGTGTCTTGTACACGGTCTTATGTCTAGGGTACTCCTGGGTAGTAACAATGCCAATGTTAGAAGAAGAGACCTTGAATTTGATGTGCTTGATTAAGTTTACTTGAAAATCTCACCCATGAAAAGCGTAATGAGGTTTGGTGAGAAAAGGAAACATAGTCCCCATTTAGTAGGCCCATATCAAATTTTGAGGCGTCATGGTATAGTTGCATATGAGCTTGATTTTCCAAATGAGTTGGCATCGGTGCATCCGGTTTTCTATGTCTCAATGTTGAAAATGTATGTTGGAGATCCGACATCCATAGTCCCCCTAGAAGGGTTGGAAGTGAAAGAGAACCTTTCGTATAAAGAATTTCTCATTGAGATTCTAGACCGGCAAGTTAAGAAATGAAGGAACAAAAAGGTTGCTTCTGTGAAAGTGTTATGGAGAAACCATCTAGTTGAGGGTGCTTCTTGGGAGGCCGAGGCTGGTATGATGTCCCGGTATCCTCATCTTTTTCCTCCTACCCTATCATGAGGTAATGACTTCCTCTTGGTTTGCTCTTTCTTGAAGTCATGTGTGTTTTTATGTATTTCCAAGATTTCCTTGTTTTATGCATGTTCATGAAAAAGCTTAAGTTTTGAAAGAAAATGGCTTTTATGATTTATTTTCCTCATGTTGTTGTTCATTGAGTATGAGTTTTTGAACGTGCCTTAGCTTGGAGTTGCATTTAGGCTCCATGATATTCTGTTGAGCATTTCTTTTGAGTTTGGAGATGGTAGTTCCTCCTTAAAGTGTAATAAATCTGAAATTTCATTTGTATTGGGTTGTTAGATGTAGTTCCTACTTCCATATGGTGCATTGAGTATGTTTAGCTTGGAGTTGATGTTTCCTCCTTGGTTGTGCGCATTTTGATGAGGTGCATGCATGTTGGGTTGCTAGTCTTGAGTCTTTTCGTTTAAGAAATTTGTCTACAATCTCATTAGAGGACGAATGATCCCAAAGGGAAGATAATGTAACACACCAGATTCAAAAGAGGCAAAACTAGCAGCTTTTGAAAAAGTTGTAGGTGCAAACCAACGGTGGCCACCCACAGACGTGGTGAGGACTACAGATCATAGGTAGCGTTCGTGGTTGGAGCACTGATTTTAACGTTTGAAAGATACTTCATCTAATTCTAACTGTCAACGATTGCTAATCAGTATAAAACCCAACTAACTGAGTTGGGGTCGAATCCCATAAGGAGTGGTACGTGTTTCAGATTCAATTGGGAAGTACGAACATGGTCAAATTAGTCATAGGAGTAAAAGTTATCGAATAAATACATCATTCAAATTAAGGAGTGACACGAATGTCAAATGGAGGTTTTTAGTTCTGATTAACATCTACAAACAGTCACAATCAACAAAAATTAACAGTAATGAGGTGGGTTCTTAGGATGTGATCAATTAAAGGCTAATATATACAAATGGGTAATTGCAACTATTAGTCATTAGCTAGATGTTAGTGAGTTTGCTAGGCTATAGTGGCGGTAAACTTTCTCTCAAACATTTTACCCTAAATCAGTTTGATTTCTCTCGAATATCAACAAGCATGCAAAATAGGAACAACCCACATATTAGTCCATTCACTCTCTCGAGCTAAATGCGTGGGATTGAGTTTAGGATTCACTCTCTCGAGCTGAACCCAAGTGAATCCAACACCTACTTACCATTAACCAATTATTTTGATTCTAAAACCTCTCTCTCGAGCAGGCCAAGAACACAAACCCGTCAATGCATTTGAAACTACAACTCCTAAATAAAACCACAATTAATGATTAAACTATTTAGACAAACAATTAGCAACACCCATAAACTAAATCAGACCATAATCACATAATCACACACCAAGAATTGGGGTTTTAGCTAGACATAATAAAAAGGTAAAAACTGTTACCAAATTGATTATCCATCAACTAGGTAAGAGTAGATTCGTCCTTACAATGCTCCAATTCGAAGAATCTCAAAGACCCACTTCCAATTTCTCAAAAGTGAAAAACTTCAATTCTTTAATGCTTAGGAAAAACTAGAGAAAACTGTCTCACAGTTAAAAACTCAAAAATAGATTAAAAATATTTGATCTAAGATACTAAACTAAATGTTCAAATATGTATTTATAGTCGCCAAAAAATTTGATGCGAAGAGTCACTCGGCGAAGTAAGTCGGGCTCGCCAAGCCATTCCGTGAGCCGCCGTTTGGTCTATTCCATCACATTTTGTCCTTGTTACTCAGTATCCTCCAGGTCTGTAACTTTGGGTGATCTATCTTGGCCTCGAAGAAACACTTGGTGATCTGTTGACTGCTCTTTTCCATCACCAACTTGGTTCTTTACTTCAGGGCCTAGCACACTAGAACTTTAGGCGGTCAAATAGCCATTCGGCGATTCGCCAAGTTCACTTGGCGATCACCAGGCTGCCTTATACATCCTTTCAGCTTGTTTTGTTCCTTTTTGCTTATTAGTGTCCTTGCTTTGTTCGTCAATCCATATACCTAAAAATCAAAGGTTTTACATCAGTTATTGGCCCAAATTAAGAATTTGAGGACACTAATTCTATATAAACAAATCCCTAATTGAGCCCAAAACTCGGGCTCATCAACACCCCCAACTTAAACTTTTGCTTATCCTCAAGTAAAACTCATGTTCAGTAGTTCAAAAAGGATGTCTCAAAAAGTCCTACAAAAGACTCAATCATGAATACACACAAAAATACTCAATTTACTCATGCGAGGATCATTTGTGCACTCAAAGATTCAAGCTATGACTCACCATTATCAAACGGTTCTCAAGTTCACAATACATGCTTCAAATGCAAGTTCAAGCTCAACAAAGGTACCCAAATGCCCTCACAACAAAGATGATTTCCTATTCACACACAATTCTTCAATAATTTATAGCTTCGGAATCATATGCAACTCTCACACTCACAAAGATGAACACATGCATGACTTCACCTATAGGTCTTCCCTTTATTTTCCAATCAACATTCATTTCAGCTCACTCAAGAACAAAAAGGTATTTTCAAGGCTTGTAAAGGGGCTTAGTGTAAAGGTATGGTCATTTAAGATCAGTGGCTGCTATTCTCATGAAATGTGGTAGGGACATCATGTTTCCTTCCTTTTCTTCAACATTTTCACTTATGCTCATAATTCACCCATTATTCACTTCAAATGGAATACCAGACACCCCATTTCTTTTGCGACTTGCAAAACTTTATTTCACAACTTTTTCATTCTTTTTCATTCTTCTTTTATTTATATCTTTCATTTGTATGGAGGGGTTCCATATTTTTCAAAACCATGGATCAAGGGGGGACTTCTTAACACTTTTTTATTTTCCTCCAGTTTTCACCACACCTCCCAACTTAGGCTTTTGGCTTAAGTTGGCTATTCACAAAAACCACACTTCATGAAGATTATGGGTGAATGGATGAAGAGGGGTTACATTTCATCAAGTTTCTTCCAAGAAAATGATAAGGCTCAAAAGGGGTTTAAGCAAAGTTCGCACATTCACAAGGTTGGCCATAAAAGTGGTATATTGTAAAATTGTTTCACTCTTCAAAATTGTCGCCTAAGATCATTTCAAGAGCTTGCATCAATTAGTCAACCAGACCAACGGGGTAAATTCTAGGTGTCATCACAGAAAGTTCACGGTAAGCTCATCACTCAAGTCATTGGCACAAATATCAAAAAAGACTCCACACTTTCGCTAGTGTGCAATGTTCATCACAAAAGACTCCTTCTATAATCAGCTAGTCACAAGGAGATGCAAAACGTCCACATATTGTCTATGCAACTTCATTTAACCTCATCTTAGTTGCTCATTCATTCTTTTTTGATTAAAAGCACTATTCCAATTATCGGTATTGATCATGACCGATACTCAAATTTGCACAAGAATAGTCACAATCGCACACAAGAGGTGGAAATTTTATTTCAGAAGGGTCTAAAACTATTTACATTCATCAAAAGGAGCCACAAGCTTAAACATCCACAAAACAATATCAAAACACAGTTTAAACACAAAAATTGAATAATATATAGAAAAGATAGTCACAAGAGGTAGGTATGGCAATACCTAACCCTACCAGAAATAAAAATGCAGTTGTCCTCAAATGCAACCAAATAATAAAAAGTCAATCAAAGTGACAGAGGGGGAGGTAAAGAAGGGTCTTATCTACACAGTAACTCCATATGTCGATGCATCAGTGCCCGGGGTCACATCAGCGACACTGGCTCCACTAAGGCCAGTCATGGTGGTGTCTCTCAAGGAGGTCTAGCGGGCAGTCTCAAACATCGCATCATCTACATTGGCCAGATCATCATATACGGCGGTATCTCGCTCCCCAAGCTGCTCCTAATCAGTCTCTGCCTCTGATGCATCAGCTGCCACATCCTCCACAGGCACATCTCCGGTGGTAGCCGGAGGCATTTCAAAACACCCTCAGTCTCAGCTTCCTCAAATAAAGAAGTGATGTCCGTAGACTTTAGATAGTCCATGTCCTTCCTCAAGTCTTCAACCTCAGTTTTCAAAGTCGTCATCTCTGATGTATCACTCTACCGACTCTCACAAGTCTCTACTCTCGTCATAAAAACATCAATAGTTGTTCGTAGGGTATCAATGCAGCTAGGACGGCCCGCTCGATCATTCAAGGTACCTAGGTCTCTAATCGGGTAGCCCGCACATCGGCAGAATGGGTTAAGTGCCCCATATTCAGGATTATGGCCTAGGTAATCCTAGTGGGAAGGGAAGTAGTAGATGAACCAGGAACGTAGGAGGAAGTGGAAGTGGAAGTACCTGAAGGCCCAGAGGCTGGAGTAGGAAAGGATGCCTCTACAGGTATCGACTCAACATCCACCTCTAAGGATTCATCCACCGGAGCCGCTCTCCTCCTGTCTGCCTCCTCCCGAGTGTACTCAGCCTTTATATATCGGATATATATGGAAGATGTGGGAGTGATCTGGATGTCCCTTTTCTCATCACGAGGAACTCCAGCACGTCGACACAACTCTGTAATCAGGACCAGAAAAGGAAGGTACATCTAGCGCTGCTTGGCCCTCGTGTCCATCTCATGCTCAATGATGAGTCCCAAATTAATGCTTTTTCGGGCTATGAGAGTTTCGAGACAGGCCGCCTTTGGGTGGCGCCAGATAGACTCATTTTGCAAAGGCATTATGAAACAACTAATGAACCCAAACCAGAATCGGGTTTCTATATTCAAATATTTCTTCCCAATTGGAGCTCCAACCTCGATCCACCTCGGGGTGGTGTAAGAAATAAGAAGGCTAGCCATCATTTGAGGTCATCCACCGTCGACACAATGGTTTCTGAAATTGGATAATCAGCCTCTAGTCCTCTATCCAAGACAACGTTAATATATTTGTTACTGCATACCATGACTGACTCTTCTGGATCTGAAGGCACTGGCGTTCTTCTTTCCCTTTGGTACAAGATTACCATAAGCTGGGTAGAACTTCTGGACCCATGAGGGAATATTAGGTCCACGAGACCTAGTGAACTTCTCAAACCTATGGAACGTACTAGTGTCCAACACACTAGGATACTTTTCCTCTAGGCCCTATATGGATAGAAGCTTCTCCTCAAGAATCATCCTCAACCCCTCGGCCTTTAGCCTGTTGAGTAGTCAAAGAGGGAGACCCTGAACTGGTGGCATAGGAGCCACTGTCTATGCCAGAGCTGACACTGTAACTGCAGTAAGAGGTATGGCATCTGGGATCCTAGACGAATCTTGGCGAACTCTGGAACGAATATCGGGACCCTGAGATTGTAGAGGCTGTGTCACGACCCAAGCCTAGGGCCTAGACGTGACATGGCGAATGAGGAACCCGAAGGAACCCCAAACAAGCCTCTCAAACTTGTCATCACACTTCATCGGTCGCGGAAGTACATTCAACATTAATTAACGGGAAATAGGGACTAAGGCAAACCATTTCAAAATGACATCATAGAATAAGAGTCAAGCTCGTTTACAAAATACTTGTCCGACTCACACCTCTACATACATAGATAGGACGGGGGCCATGACATATTACCGGCTCCCCTCATAGTTAAAATACAATTGCAAGCTAAAGTCTCAAAACATAGGAGTAAGAAACATAACATAGCCCTCGAATTATTGAGGACTCACCAACAAACTCGGATAAGCGTCGTACTAGCCACGTGAATGGAGAGAAGGATCAAGAGTAGCTCCGGTCCCTACATGGTGACATCATGTAGGCAAAATATGCGTTAGTACTTGGAATGTACTAAGTATGCGGGGTGCAACACAACAATAAACAAGGACACAATCGAAATACAAGAAATAGTTTCATAGGCATTATGAATAACAATATGAGGATGCATGATCAAAGTGAAGTCAAAACATGTTTAAGTAAATCTATACTAATAGTAGATATCATATGTGTATGCATGATCCAACCAATCTATAACCCCAACTTAGGATGGGGGATGCCGTTCACACCCGGACACCCTGGTGGCAAGGTATAAACCCCTCACATGATTGATGTTGGTCACACCCCAAGCATCCTAGGTGGTGAGATATAAACCTCTCACATGGTTGATGTTGGTCACACCCCAAACATCCTAGGTGGTGAGATATAAACCTCTCACATGGTTGTCCGGTTCTTTTCCCCCGGACCGGGCATGGTCATGCAACACTTTATATAGGAAATTCTCATTAGGCTCTAATGCAATCTCACGTATGGAATGAACATATACACAAGCTTAGTTTGTCATCAACACATCTTTGAAGTTCCATACATCTCATAACTCAAGCTTTAAAACATCAATTTATCAATTCTCCATAGTTGGACATTTTGTCAAACACCTTGAAGGCATGTAATGAAATCAAAGAGCATGGAAATTAGGGTAGTAATTATGCAACCAAAACAGTGAACAACCTACAACAACACCTTTACATTCATAACATGATCACATTATCTTCATTGGATTCTCATTCATATAATGTCATGATAACACTCCAATTTCTCATACTATGCCTTTAAGGCCATAAGCCTCACATACCAATACACCAACAATACACCATAAAATAAGCATGGGTAATGACATACTTCAACAATCTAAAGACCTTTAAACAAGTTTGATTCATATACATTCATTATCTAGCAACCACTTCATAAAGGCATAAACTAGGAATAGAGAGAAATCATGGGTTCATGGAGTATTTTCATCTTAAATCGTCAATACAACAACAATATAACCATAAAGTGCCATTAGAAACCTTTTAAAACCATTTGATGGAAGAACCCATGAGATTGAGTGAAAACCTAGATTTTTCATATTTTGAAGTAACTTTGGATTTGGCTCCTTGTATGGAAAATTAGACAAGGATCAAGACCCCCATACCTTTGCTATGATCTCCCACAAAAATTGATGAAGAAAGCCTTGAATCCAAAGTCCTAGCTCCCACTTCTTCTTCTTCTTAAATGGAGGATTGTAGAGAGGGAAATGTTTTTTTTTGGGATGGGAATTGGATTATGGTATCTAGGAATTAATATAAGTCCTTTGAAAAAAAGGGTCCAACACTTAGAAAAAAAAAACAGGCGGGTGAACAGTAGATGAACAGTAAAATCAGCTACTGGAATTTGGATTTTCTGCCGGACAGACTTTACGAAAATGGGCATAACTTCTTCGTCCGAACTCCGAATAAGGTGAAACGAAGTGCGTTAGATAGCTAACTCAAAGGGCTTTCCATGGATATATTATTGGCCACCAAATAATTTGTGTGCTAGGAGATATGACCCTCCAAAGTAGACCCTCGAAAAAGGCTTCACTTGGAAATTTTGGATTTTGATACGGTTGCTCTAAAATTTGGGTTAGACCCATTTCCCACTCAATTTGACCCCCTAAACAAGAATATGAAGTCGGATTTTCGAAAAACGAAACGGATTTTGAGATATATGGAAATTACAATTATAGGTGTTTCCGAAGCACATTTTCGGGCATTTTTTGGGGTCGTTTCAATATCTCCCCCTTGGGAACATTCGTCCCCGAATGTGGAAGAGACGTACAAGGCAAGACTTAGTAAGAACATATCAGCCCCAACATGAATGCAAAAATTTTATTTAAACATCACTTCAAGATTTCAAAACTTAGTGTAAAGCATCCATAACTCATCAATTTAAACATATATGCACATTAATGATTCAGAGGCTGAAATGTAGGACTCGATGGAGTACAAAGGACTTGATTTAATACCTTAGGCTTGAGTGGAGTTGAATAGATAAGGATAACGTCTTTGCATGTCCGCTTCGGCCTCCCAAGTAGCACTTTCCACTTGTTGATTTCTCCAAAGCACCTTAACGGACGCCACTTCTTTGTTCCTCAACCTTTTAACTTGTCTATCTAAGATATGAACCGGGACTTCTTCATACGTCAAATTATCTTCTACAACACCCACAACCTCAAGAGGTACAATAGCGTTAGGATCACCAACACATTTCCTCAACATCGATACATGGAATACCGGATGAACTAATTCCATCTCCTTGGGCAACCCCAACTCATAGGCTACTTTACCAACCCTTTTTATTATCTCATAAGGACCGACATACCTAGGACTTAATTTCCCCTTCTTACCAAAACGAACCACACCTTTCATTGGAGAAACCTTCAAATAAACCCAATCACCCACTTTGAATTCAAGATCCCGTCTCCTCACATCGGCATAAGACCTTTGACGACTTTGGGCTGTTTTCAACCTCTCCCTAATCATCCTTACCTTCTCAAGAGCATCCATGACCAGATCCGGACCCAACAAGGCCACCTCTCCGACTTCAAACCACCCAACCGGTGACCTACACCGTCTACCATAAAGTGCCTCAAAAGGAGCCATACCGATACTAGAATGATAACTATTGTTGTATGCAAATTCAATCAAAGGAAGATGATCATCCCAACTACCTTTCAACTCCAATACACAAGCTCTAAGCATATCCTCCAAGGTTTGAATTGTTCTTTCGGCTTGGCCATCCGTTTGAGGGTGGAAGGCCGTGCTAAGCTTTACCTTTGTACCAAGACCCCTTTGGAATGACTTCCAAAAGTGAGAAGTGAATTGGGCACCACGATCCGAGATGATAGACAAAGGAATCCCATGCAACCTTACCAATTCATGAATGTACAACTTGGCATACTCTTCAGCCCCGTAAGTAGTTTTAACCGGTAGGAAATGAGCCGACTTTGTCATCCGATCAACCACCACCCAAACCGAATCAAAGCCTCTTCTAGCCTTGGGTAAGCCCACTACAAAATCCATGTTGATTTCTTCCCACTTCCAAGTAGGTATCTCAATGTCTTGAGTTAGGCCACCCGGCCTTTGATGTTCAGCCTTGACTTGTTGACAACTATGGCAACCCGAAACAAATTTTGCAATGTCCTTCTTCATACCGCCCCACCAATACACATCCCTCAAGTCTCTATACATCTTTGTTGACCCTGGATGAATAGAATAAGAAGAATTATGAGCCTCATCAAGGATTCTTTCCCTCACACCATCCACACAAGGAACACATAATCTACCTTGGTACCTAAGGGCACCACCTCCCCCTTGGGAGAAAACCTCCACCTTACCACTACTCACCGAAGCCTTTAATTCTACCAAAGAAGGATCAAGATCTTGCTTGACTATCACCTCATCAACCAAGGAAGATCTTGAACCATCAACAACAACTACTCCTCCACTATCCACCCCTTCTAACCTAACTCCCAATTTGGCCAACCGATGGACCTCCTTAGCCAACTCTTTACTACCTTCCTCCACATGAGCCAAGCTACCCATGGACACTCTACTCAATGCATCCGCCACCACATTAGCTTTCCCCGGATGATAGTGAACACTCATATCATAATCCTTAAGGAATTCTAACCACCTCCTTTGTCTCAAGTTAAGATCTTTTTGTGTGAACACATATTGGAGACTCTTATGGTCGGTGAAGATATCAACATGCACCCCATACAAATAATGACGCCAAATCTTTAAAGCAAAAACCACGGCGGCCAATTCAAGATCATGGGTTGGGTAATTTTTTTCATGAACCTTAAGTTGCCTAGAAGCATAGGCTATAACCTTACCACTTTGCATCAACACACAACCCAAACCAATATGGGAAGCATCACAATAAACAACAAAACCTTCTAACCCATCCGGAAGTGACAAAATAGGAGCGGACACAAGCCTTTCTTTCAAAGTTTGGAAGCTTTCCTCACACTCATCCGACCACACAAATTTAGCCTTCTTTTGAGTCAACTTAGTCATAGGAGAAGCAAGAGAAGAAAACCCTTCTACAAATCTCCTATAATAACCCGCTAAACCCAAGAAACTCCTTATATCCGACGGGGTCAAAGGTCTAGGCCAATTCCTAATAACATCGGTCTCCTTAGGATCCACCTTAATACCATCCCCCGACACCACATGGCCTAGGAAAGCAACTTCCTTCAACCAAAACTCACACTTTTCATATTTAGCGTACAACTTCTCTTCCCTCAATCTTTGGAGTACCGCCCTCAAGTGACCCTTGTGCTCTTCCTCACCCCGAGAATAGATCAAGATGTCATCTATAAACACCACCACAAAAGAATCAAGGTAGGGTTTGAAAACCCTATTCATCAAATCCATAAAGAGAGCCGGAGCATTAGTCAACCCGAAAGACATCACCACAAACTCATAGTGCCCATACCTAGTACGAAAGGCCGTCTTGGGAATATCACACTCCCTCACCTTCACTTGATGATACCCTGACCGAAGATCAATCTTAGAGAAGTGACTAGCCCCATGCAATTGGTCAAATAAATCGTCAATCCTTGGAAGAGGATACCTATTCTTGACGGTGACCCTATTAAGTTGTCGATAATCAATACACATTCTAAGAGACCCATCTTTCTTCTTCACAAACAAAACCGGAGCACCCCAGGGAGAATGACTAGGTCTAATAAATCCCTTCTCTAACAAATCTTTTAATTGCTCTTTCAACTCTTTCAACTCTGCCGGGGCCATACGGTAAGGGGGGATAGAAATAGGTTGAGTATCGGGAAGGAGGTCTATACCAAGATCTATCTCCCTTTCGGGAGGGACACCGGGAAGGTCTTCTGGGAAGACATCTAGAAACTCATTAACAACCGGAATAGACTCAACAGGAGGGACTTTAGACTCCACATCATTGACTCTCACAATATGGTACAAGCACCCTTTGGAAATCAACCTATGGGCTTTAATGCAAGAAATGAATTTCCCCTTCACCACAACATCCCGGCTCTCCCACTCAAGAACGGGTTCATTAGGAAATCGGAACTTGACTTTACGAGTCCTACAATCAATAGAAGCATAATATGCATGCAACCAATCCATCCCAAGAATAACATCAAAATCCACCATGTTCAACTCAATAAGATCGCAAGGCAACAACTTATTCAATATGCAAACCGGACAATTTCTATACACTTTTCTAGCAACAATAGAGACACCAATGGGAGTAGATACTTCATATGACTCATGCAACAATTCCGACTCAACATGAAATTTTCTAGCAACTAAGGGGGTAACAAAGGAAAGGGTGGCACCCGGATCAATCAAAGTATAAACATCAAAATCAAAGATTTGCAACATACCGGTCACCACATCCGGGGTCTCATTAACACCTTGTCTACCATGCAAAGCATAAAATCGATTGTTCCTTGGGGCACCACTTTGAGAAGCACCTCTACCCAAAGGAGTAGTGTTAGCACTTCGGACCTTGTTGCGGATCTTGGGACATTCAAACCTCTTATGACCCACTTCTCCACATTCAAAGCAAGCACCCGAACCCTTCATGCAAGGACCACCATGCTTCCTCCCACACTTAGGGCATACATCCATAGAACCCACTTCACCTCCCCCTTGAGGTCTAGGAACATTGATAGCAAATCCCCGGTTGACATGAGGGTTTCCTCGGCCTTGATGAAATCTAGCACCCTTAGGGAACCTATTCTCCAATCGGGCCCTCTTGGCCTCGTGCCCCCTTCTCTTCCTCAATTTCTCCTTCTCCATTTGCTCGGCATAAGTCATCAACCGAGACAAATCCATATCTCCAATGAGCATAGCGGACCGACACTCCTCACTAACCAAGTCGGATACACCCATCACAAATTTGTTCATCCTCGACCTAGAGTCGGCCACCAAGTGAGGTGCATACTTGGAGAGTTGGACAAATTTGAGGGCATACTCCCTCACACTCATAGCTCCTTGCTTCAAGTTCATGAACTCCACCAACTTTGCCTCCCTAAGCTCAAGAGGGAAGAACCTATTAAGGAAAGCAATTTTAAACTCCTCCCACAACACCACATAGCCATTACCTTTCTCACCCTTCCATTGATCAAACTAAATTTGAGCAACCCCCTTGAGTTGGTAAGCCGCCAATTCCGCCTTCTCACAAGCACCAACATCCATAATGGTCAAGATTTTGCATACCTCATGAAATCTCTCACCCTTTCCCCCGGGGTGGTAGTTCGAGGAGCTTGGGCTCCTTGTTGCACTTGGTTAGATACCACTTGTGCAAGCATGGTGAGTGCATCACGGAGCTCACCATTGGTGGGTGGCTCTTCCGGTGATCGGGCCCGTCTTCCCCTCATGTTTGGCATGATGATCTAGCAATCAAAGAACAAGCGTTAGGGAGGAATCACCTTATCACACTCTAAGCACGACATAGAACATGAAGAAGGGAAACCTTTCCTAAAACGTTTTGTAGCCTCCCATTCATAGTCGTGGCGCGCTTCACAACCATGATTAGGAATCTACTCAACGCGGTGTGTTGGACTCCGAGGATTTAACAACCTAGTGCTCTGATACCAAGCTTGTCACGACCCAAGCCTAGGGCCTAGACGTGACATGGCGAATGAGGAACCCGAAGGAACCCCAAACAAGCCTCTCAAACTTGTCATCACACTTCATCGGTCGCGGAAGTACATTCAACATTAATTAACGGGAAATAGGGACTAAGGCAAACCATTTCAAAATGACATCATAGAATAAGAGTCAAGCTCGTTTACAAAATACTTGTCCGACTCACACCTCTACATACATAGATAGGACGGGGGCCATGACATATTACCGGCTCCCCTCATAGTTAAAATACAATTGCAAGCTAAAGTCTCAAAACATAGGAGTAAGAAACATAACATAGCCCTCGAATTATTGAGGACTCACCAACAAACTCGGATAAGCGTCGTACTAGCCACGTGAATGGAGAGAAGGATCAAGAGTAGCTCCGGTCCCTACATGGTGACATCATGTAGGCAAAATATGCGTTAGTACTTGGAATGTACTAAGTATGCGGGGTGCAACACAACAATAAACAAGGACACAATCGAAATACAAGAAATAGTTTCATAGGCATTATGAATAACAATATGAGGATGCATGATCAAAGTGAAGTCAAAACATGTTTAAGTAAATCTATACTAATAGTAGATATCATATGTGTATGCATGATCCAACCAATCTATAACCCCAACTTAGGATGGGGGATGCCGTTCACACCCGGACACCCTGGTGGCAAGGTATAAACCCCTCACATGGTTGATGTTGGTCACACCCCAAGCATCCTAGGTGGTGAGATATAAACCTCTCACATGGTTGATGTTGGTCACACCCCAAACATCCTAGGTGGTGAGATATAAACCTCTCACATGGTTGTTCGGTTCTTTTCCCCCGGACCGGGCATGGTCATGCAACACTTTATATAGGAAATTCTCATTAGGCTCTAATGCAATCTCACGTATGGAATGAACATATACACAAGCTTAGTTTGTTATCAACACATCTTTGAAGTTCCATACATCTCATAACTCAAGCTTTAAAACATCAATTTATCAATTCTCCATAGTTGGACATTTTGTCAAACACCTTGAAGGCATGTAATGAAATCAAAGAGCATGGAAATTAGGGTAGTAATTATGCAACCAAAACAGTGAACAACCTACAACAACACCTTTACATTCATAACATGGTCACATTATCTTCATTGGATTCTCATTCATATAATGTCATGATAACACTCCAATTTCTCATACTATGCCTTTAAGGCCATAAGCCTCACATACCAATACACCAACAATACACCATAAAATAAGCATGGGTAATGACATACTTCAACAATCTAAAGACCTTTAAACAAGTTTGATTCATATACATTCATTATCTAGCAACCACTTCATAAAGGCATAAACTAGGAATAGAGAGAAATCATGGGTTCATGGAGTATTTTCATCTTAAATCGTCAATACAACAACAATATAACCATAAAGTGCCATTAGAAACCTTTTAAAACCATTTGATGGAAGAACCCATGAGATTGAGTGAAAACCTAGATTTTTCATATTTTGAAGTAACTTTGGATTTGGCTCCTTGTATGGAAAATTAGACAAGGATCAAGACCCCCATACCTTTGCTATGATCTCCCACAAAAATTGATGAAGAAAGCCTTGAATCCAAAGCCCTAGCTCCCACTTCTTCTTCTTCTTAAATGGAGGATTGTAGAGAGGGAAATGTTTTTTTTTGGGATGGGAATTGGATTATGGTATCTAGGAATTAATATAAGTCCTTTGAAAAAAAGGGTCCAACACTTAGAAAAAAAAAACAGGCGGGTGAACAGTAGATGAACAGTAAAATCAGCTACTGGAATTTGGATTTTCTGCCGGACAGACTTTACGAAAATGGGCATAACTTCTTCGTCCGAACTCCGAATAAGGTGAAACGAAGTGCGTTAGATAGCTAACTCAAAGGGCTTTCCATGGATATATTATTGGCCACCAAATAATTTGTGTGCTAGGAGATATGACCCTCCAAAGTAGACCCTCGAAAAAGGCTTCACTTGGAAATTTTGGATTTTGATACGGTTGCTCTAAAATTTGGGTTAGACCCATTTCCCACTCAATTTGACCCCCTAAACAAGAATATGAAGTCGGATTTTCGAAAAACGAAACGGATTTTGAGATATATGGAAATTACAATTATAGGTGTTTCCGAAGCACATTTTCGGGCATTTTTTGGGGTCGTTTCAGGCTGGTCATCCTTAGGCTCAGAGAGAAAGCATCCTATGAATAAAAGAATTGTCCCTCACTGCGAGAGTTGTGATCTGGTACCTCAAATGTGGGCGT
Source organism: Solanum verrucosum (assembly GCF_900185275.1). Classification (NCBI taxonomy): domain Eukaryota; kingdom Viridiplantae; phylum Streptophyta; class Magnoliopsida; order Solanales; family Solanaceae; genus Solanum; species Solanum verrucosum. The sequence goes on along the minus strand of NW_026020070.1, from coordinate 2,699,023 downwards.
CTTGCCCTTGCCTTTGCCTCCCTAGAGAGGTGCCTTATTCCCCTTTTTTAAAAGGGAAACTGATGAGTCCACAAATTGGACTCATTTAGGGCTATATTTTGATAGAATTAATGTCCTCAAATGTATATTTTGTCTCAATATCAAATGAAAATCCTTAAGTTTCAGGTATTTGGAGTTTCAGGCAAAGCATGGACACTATTTGGCAAAAAGGTTCTTGAACAAAGCGACTGAAAAGAAACAAAGAAATGAAGACCTGAGGATCGCCGAGCCTAGTTGGCGAGTCGCCGATCGGTCGAGAGATCGCCTTTTGTTCTAGTGTGCTGAGCCCTGAAGGGAAAGATCAAGTTGGCGATGAAATGGAGTAGCTGACGTGTCACCGAGTAGTTCCACAAAGCAGTACCATATCGCCCAATGACTCAAAGTGCGAAGAGGTTGAAGGCTAAAGCAAGAAGGTGATGAAATCGACCAAAAGGTGTATCGCCGTGTATCGGCAAACCCAAGTGAGTGCTCCGAGTTATTCGATGCAGCACAAATTTTCAAACATTATAACTACTTGTTAAAGTTGTAATCAATCACTTAAACAAGAAAGGAAGTCATAGACAATTATTATTCAGACATAGAATATTCTTAGTTCCAAGTTTTAGAGGGTTTTGGAGACTTTGTTCTAAGACCTTGAAGATTCAAAGGATTTCAACTCCAAGAAATAGGACGTGGGTCTCGAATATTCTTCACTCTTGACATGTTTTAAGACTTAATTCTTCATACCTAGTAGATGGAAACTGATATTGGTATTGATTTTTACCTCTTTTACATGTCTAGCTAAAACCTCAATTCTTGAGCTGTGATTTTGTGAATATGGGTTAGATTATTTGTTGGGTCTTGCTTGTTGATGGTTTATTTGTTGTTTAAATGTGATTTCGTTTAGTAGTTGTGTATGAACTTAATGGGATTGTAGTTGCAAATACAATTTCATCTAAGTGTTTTGGCTTGCTCGAGAGAGAGGTCGTAAAACTAAGACTACTAAATTGATAGCTGGTGATATTGGGTCGACATGGGTTCATCTCGAGAGAGTGAATCCTAGTCCTTTTCCCACACATTCAGCTGGAGAGAGTGAATCCAAGTCCTGTTCCCACACATTCAGCTCGAGAGAGTGAATGGGCTAAGGAAGAGGTTGTGCTTAATGAGGCAACTCGGTGTTCGAGAGAAACCAAGTTGATTCCGGGTAAATTGCTCGAGAGAGAATTTACCCCCACCATAGTCTAGCCTAGTCACAAATGTTCAACAATATACAATCAAAAGCATGTACCCGATAGTCTAATTTATCTCGTATTCCTATCATATCCCCAGAATCCTGTCTCTATATCTTGATTTCTTATTTTTTTGTTTGTATTTGTTTATTAGCTTAATACAACCCCCCCCCCCTCCCCATTGATAATTGACGCTTGCGTCATGCCATTAGATTTAATATGTTTTTAATCGTAAATGTTTTTAGGTATGACTAATTAGAACTAAATTTTATTTTTCTATTAATTCTCAAAACCACTCCCTGTGGGAACGATCCCAACCTTTAGTTGGGTTATATCACTACACGCGATCCTATGGCATTTGAACTGAACTACTGATCAAAATGGTGCCGCTGCCGGGGAGTGGTGTAATTTCAAAATTCTTAGTTTGGTAAAATTCTTTTGTTCTTGTTAGTCGTAGTTTACTAACTTTATTTTTAGTTTTGTTTTTCTTTGAGTTGTTGTTGTAGGTAGATACCCTGAGAATGGCTATGGAAAAAGGTAGAAAATTGGCTGAGACGAATCAAAAAGTCGAGAGGGACTTCAAATTAACCGCACTAGTAACTCAGCTGAACAATTTGGCCACCAAAATATCAGAGGTGGAACACCAGTGCAAAAGTCAAGAGAGGTACATACCCCCTCATCAGAGGAAAAGGTCTAGAGACGGGAAGAACAATAGTGTCGAGAACACACTACAAATCATTCTCCAAAAGATTACTGAATAAGATCAATTGCTAGAAGAGAGGAAGGATAATATTGAAGTGTTGAATTAGATGATTGGCTCTCATTCTAGATCTATCCAACTGATCAAGACACTTATGAGTTATGCAGTGTCTCCTCTCCACCCGAATGAATTATTGGGCATACCTGGTAACACTAGGGCTAACCCCAATCATGGAGAGTGAGGAAAGAGTTGCGTCGGGACATGACGTTAATTAAGGCGCTTATTGGGAGGTAACCCAAGGTCTTAAATGCTTTGTTTTTTTATATATAATGGTGTGTTGATTGTGCATGTCAAAGTGTGCAGAGTGTGTGGAAATTACATTTGGCAAACTAAAAGTTTATTTAGCGAATCTCCAACCAGGTCAGTGACCACGATTAAGACTGCCTTCTTAACCCCCAAGAAAATGAAGGTCCTGTAGAAATTGTCAGGGTAACTGACCATTTGGCGCGTCGCCGAATGAATCGGTGGACGCAACTAACGTCGCCGAATGGACGCGAACTTGGCAGTTATATATGGCCATAGGTGTTAAAGTTTCAAACTCTTCACTTTCCCTCGCTTTTAAACTTCACACACTCACACCAATTTAGTGTTTTCAATATTCTTGCTTTCAATAAGTATTTTGGTTGTTGATTGGTGCTCGAAACTGGGATTTCTTTGCCGCCTAGCATTTCAATCCTATTTTAATCGGCATCTAAGGTTCGTTTACGAATCCCGAGTTTACTTTAAAAAAAATTGTAGTCATTTGCAATGATCATATCGTCTTCTCATGTGTTGGGCGTCTCTGATAGTATTAGACTGTTTAAATGCCAATTTTAAATTAATAATCTTGCCTGTATTATTTTGATCGTCAAATGCCTGTCAATTTGTGCTTTTAGATGAATGAAATTTTATGAGGTTGTGCTTACATGTTGTTTAGATTGGTTGGGTGAAGTCTAAGTAGCCCGTGGTTGCGCTAATGGACGTATATTGCTCAATAATAGATCGGGTGACACCCTTCTTAAGGGAAATTATCGTCAAATGACCAAATTTGGCAAAACTGAAATAAGTCTGAGTATTCCGGGGTGATGGGTTCTATGGGTTTGAGCCTAATTTAGTTATTGAATGATTTGATTTTGTTTTCGGGGGTTGTGGGGTTGAATTCGAGAAGGTGGATTGAAAATAGACACGTTGGGCCGTTTGGAGAGCTGGGTTGAGTTCGCCGAACCACTCGGCAGTTCACCAAACCACCCCTGATCACCTTAACTTCCATGTTATATGTGTTGTTTGATTCTGTAACTTTTGGTGAGAAGCCTGAGGTCGGTAAAAGCAATCGATGACTCACCGAAAGTATTCTTGATCGCCCTTTATCTTCACCCCTGAACCCTTTTCTACACTGTAACTTTAGGCGAATAAACCTTTGATCGCCGAAAGTAGTCGACGATTTATCGAAAGGGCCTTCCCATCGCTGACTTGCAATAATTTTTTAACCAATCCCTTCGGCGAGCCCGATCTAGCTCGCCAAAGAGGTTCGGCGACTCGCCGACTGGATCGGTAAGTCCGTCTGAAATCATTTTTTTGTCCTTCACTGTGAATATTATCTAACATGCAGATATGGTTCGGACTAATCTAAGCACGCCACCGCAGAAGAAAGCACGGGGCATCACTATAAATGAAGGGGGATGAGGTCGTCCAAAGAAAAGAAGGCAAGAACTCCCACCGGTATACAAAGGAAAAAGAAATAAGCACGTAGCTAAGAAAGGAGACGCTGACAACCAGGCTGAATTGTCATAACCTGAAGACGACCAGCCCTTGGTGAACTGAAGGAATGAGCTCCGAGCTAGACCTCAATCCACATCCACCAGGGTTTCCTCAACTGCAACTCTTCTGGCAACAGACTCTGTGCCAACTCAGGCACCTCCAGTGACCCCTGCACTCCCTATCACTCCTCCACCTAGACTGATGAACAGATTGAAAGCCGATGGTTTACGAACCATCCTTGAGGAAAAGCTACTTTCAACAAAAGGTTTAGATGGAAAGTATTCATAAGTGGGTGAGACCCTCCACTACCATGAATTTGAGCAGTTCACCAGGCCCCGAGGCCCTTATATTCCTACATGGGTCCAGGAATTCTATACAATTTATGGGCAGTTTGTGACCAAGAGCAAGAAAAAGGTGAGCGAATTCAGACCAGTGAAGTCGGTCATGGTCAGAGGCAAGGATGTTGGGTGCGACAGTGAATATATTAACACTATTTTGAATAGACCGCTGCACTCTGCACTTCCTTACGAGGGGTTGCCCATTTCTCCGTCACTGGATGACTTAAAGGGTTGGTTGGCTCTTCTGATTTCTGAAACTACCCCGAGGTGGATGGATGCAGGGGGACCTATTGAGAAGAGGGACTTGAGCATTGCTGCTAGGTTCTTGTTTGGCTATATTAGTAGCACCATAATGGCATCCTAAAACAAGACCATTTTGCACTATCCGAAAGCAGCTTGCCTTGGTTCTATCATGTCTAGGAGACACATCGACCTGGGACTAATGACTTCACAGGAGATGGCCATGAGAGCCAAACAGAAATAGACTTCTCTGCCATTCCCAGTCCTAATAATTGAATTGTGCCGGAGTGCTGGAGTACCACTAGACACTGCGAGAGATATTGAGGTCACCCCTTTATCCTCCACTAACCAACGGCGTATTGAGGCTAAGTTCACATGAGAGGAGGTGGATAGAAGGAGAGCTGCTCCGGCCGACATTTATCTAGATGTTGATGTTGACTCGTTACCTACATAGGCATCTTCGCCTACTCCGGCCTCTGGGCCTTCAAGTACACCGTCTCCTTCCTCTTTTTCGCAGGCCCCAGCTTTTTCTTTCTCTTTCAAGCCTATTAGGATTACTTAGGTCATGATCCTGAAGATGGGGAATTTGGCCCAATTAACCGATATGCGGGTAACCCGACTCGAGAGATCCATCCCTGGGACGATCGACAGAGCCATACTTGCTGCACTCACTCCCTCTCCAGACTTCTGTTGATGAGTTGACTGTGAGAGTCACAGCTTGTGAGAGAAAACAGGGGGAGACCTCTGAGATGACGGCCTTAAAAGCCGAAGTAGCAGATCTGAGGAAGGACGTAGACTATCTAAAGTCTATGGACTTCAATTCATTAATAGGGGCTGCTAATGATGAAGATACCCTAGAGACTTCCATGATTCCTCCGGCTACCACCGAAGATTTACAAGGGGATGGCATAGCAGATGAGGAGTCGGATGCAGAGACCGACAAGGAGCAGATGGCAATGCATGATGATGAGATGATAGAGAGACGAGAGGAGAGCATATTTAGAGATTTTCCAGATCTGGTGGAGACGATTGTCTAGCTGGTGATCCAAACATCGCCGACTGAGACGTCCATAGCAGCTCCTAGTGGATCTGGCACTGCTATTCCTTCTGAGGTTACTCTAGGCACTGAAGCCCAAGTCCATATTGATACACCGGGCACTGAAGCCTCGACAAATGGAGTGACTGCATAGGCAGGAACCCCTCTTTGCCTCCCTCTCTGTCTTACTTTATTTTGACTTTTGCAATTTGTGTTATTTGCATTTGAGGAAAAATGATTTTTATTTGTGGTGGGGTGAGGCCCACCTTTGTGCATATTTTTTTTGTTATTTTTGGGTTGAAATTTATAATTATGCTATACACTGCTTTTTGCAGATGTTTGAGCTTGTGGCTCCTTTTGTTTTTATTGCAAATGATTTTGACCCTTTAGAAATTTTTGACACCTCTTCTATGTACTTGAATGTGGTTGTTCCTTGGAAAATTTGAGTATCGGTTTCGATCAATACCGATGACTTGAATAGTGCTCATAATTTAACGAAAATAAATATGCGGGTACGATGAGGCCAAATGAAGTCGCATAGACAATATGTAAACTCTTTGCATCTCGTTGTGACTAGCCAATTATCAATTGATTCTCTTGCAATGAACGTCGTACACTAGCGAAAGTGTGGAGTCTTGTTTGACATTAGTGTCGATACCTTATGTGATGAGCTTACTGTGAACCATGCATGACAACACCTAGAATTTACCCCGTTGGTCCGGTCTACTAAGTAAGGCTATCTCTTGCTATAATCTTAGGCAACTGTGAAGAGTGTGAACCGATTTGACATATACCTTTTTTGTGGCCTACCTCGTGAGTGTGTGAACCTCTTTTGAACACCCCTTGAGCCTTATCTTTCTTTGGAAGAAACTTGATGAAAACTATACCTCTCTTAATCCACTACCCTTAATCCTCTTGATTTGTGGTAGATTGAATAGCCAACTTAGGCCAAAAGCCTAAGTTGGGGATGTGGTGAAAAGATAAGCGCAAGTCAAGAAGTGCAAGGAAAGTCTCATTTAACCCATGGTGTTGAGAAAAATGGAACCCCCACATACAAAAAAAAAGGAAGAGAAAAAAAGAAGAAAAGAATAAAAAAGAAAAGATGTGGAATAAAATGCAAAAGAAATGGGGTTCCCAAACAATCCATGGAGAGTGAATAATGGGATGACTTATGAGCACTAACGAAATTGATGAAAGACGAGGAAAGGGAGTGTTGTGAGCACCACATTTCAAGAGGATGAAAGTCATTGAGCCTAAATGACCATACCTTTGCACTCAGCCCCGTTACAAGCCTTGAAAAGACCTTTTTGATCTTAAGTGAGCTGAAACAAATGTCTATTGGAAAATACGGGCAAACCTATGGGTGAAACCATTCATAGTGTTCTTCTTTTTTAGTGTGAAGATTGCATTTGATTGCGAAGCTTTATATGATTAAACCATTGTGTGTGAGTATGGAATCATCCTTTGTGTAAGGGAATTCGAATTCTTTTGTTGAGGTTGAACTTGCATTTGAAGCAAGTATTGCGAGCGTTAAAATCTTTGGTGCAGTTGATCCTTACTTGAGTAAATTGAGTCTTTTTGTGTACAGTCATGATCGAGTCCTGTGTAGCACTGTTTGAGACATCCTTTTTGAACTGCTGAACTTGAGTTTTACTTGAGGACAGGTAAAAGTTTAAGTTGGGTGTTGATGAGTTCACAAATTGGACTCATTTAGGGCTATATTTTGATAGAATTAGTGTCCTCAAATGCATATTTTATCTCAATTTCTGATGAAAATCCTTAACTTTAAGGTATTTGGAGTTTGAGGCAAAGCATGGACACTGTTTGGCAAGAAGGAACAAAGCGGCTAAAAAGAACGAAGAAATGAATGCCTGAGGATCACCGAGCCCAGTTTGCGAGTCACCGATCGGCCTGGAAATTGCCTTTTGTTCCAGTGTCACTACATTATTTTAGGCCTACGGCCACCCCAGTAAAGTGTAGCCTAAACTAGCAAAAAGTGTGGCCTTTAATAAAAGGCTACACTTTTGGACTTTAAGCAACGCTTTTTAGGTGGTGGCCTAAAGAAGCGTAACCTTTGACATTAGACAACACTTTTTAAATGTCACCATCATAGCTACACTTATAAAGCATAGCCAAGGAGGTATAAGGGCATGCTTTGTAGTGATGCATTAGCGACACCTTTTTTTTTATTATACTACACTTAAAAGCATTGCCTTTGCTTTGTTATTGGTCACACTTAAAAAGTGTTGCCTTTTATATCTCATCTAGAGCAACACTTATAAAGTGTAACTTTTCTTATGTACAAGATAACATTGGACGTCCTAAGCAACACTTTTGAAGTGTGGCAATGTTGTGTAGAATTTTGTAGCCACAATTATTATTTTTTAAGAATAATAATTTTTATTTGCATATATTCAATAATCACATAATTAAATATACAAGTGACCTAAATCACAAAATTAACTAATAATTAAATCAAAGCTATATATTTCAAATAAAATTTGAGAAACATGTCTTGTACAACCAATACTTAGAAACTGATTGCTTAAAGATCTCTACTATCAATAAATTCCACAAAACCAAATGCATTCAAACATATATGACAATAGTACAAAAACTCTTCATCGTTCACTACAATAGATCGAGTTTACTTCTGGCCACAATTCAAATTCAATTATTGGCATTTTCCTGCACATTCAAAATAAAATTATAAGTTAGTGAAATAAATCATGTATTTAATATGCTTAAATTCATAGTAAGCCAAACTAATTCGTAACAATAAAGTCACAGTAGCGCCACCATAAACTGAATCTCTCCAAAACTAACAAATCTAACATTGAGTCATCAAAATAAAGTCTCAGCAAAGCTCTCCAAAACTAACGAAACAGCAATTTGACATTGAAAATTGACCTATATTAATCAGCAACTTCCTTTCCAATGTTAATCAGGCAAAAAGAATCTTTTGAAATCAGGCAAAAATGTTAATTAGGCAAACCAAATATTTTTAAATCCAATGTTAAAGCAATTATTAATTGACATTTTGCATAACAGTTATTCTAATTAGTAAAATGTTAAAGCAACTATGAATTAGGCAAAAATAATATTTTGAAAAACTACAGCTAGATGCTAATCAGGATTTAGAAGAGGAAGTTTGATCATTTTCACCATCAGACCACATGTTCATACAAGGAAAACTATTGGTTCCACCAAGTACAAATGCTTCATGAGGCGGAAAATTACCGACCACATGACCACCAGAGAAGCTGCTAAAAGACTCACAATAGCCAGCAATTTAAGTTTCAAGAACTTTTAAGAGATACAGTTGAAGGAAGAAAAAACAAATTCAGCATCTTTCGAGCTAATCATCATAAAAGATGGAGAATGTACCTTAGGAGAAGTCGCATAGGACCTAATACCAATCCTTTTCTAGCACGAGCATTGACTCTGTTAAAAACTAACCACTCTGACCACACAGGAGAGCCCCGATCCATGTTGAAAACAAACTGCAAAACAGCAAGGAGAAATAGTGAACGGGTGCCTCAAGAATTATTTCTATCTGTACATTTACTAGACAAGGAATCTAGCAGAATATTATGAAACTCACCACTGAAGAACCAGGTTCACCAGAACTAGTATTGACAGTCTCAAGTTTGGCAAGTAATATATCATTGTGAGTGTTGCCACTGCAGCAGTTCAGAAAGGATTCCCATTGTCATCCCGAGCACCAGCACACTGAGAAATTCAAATAGGAAGGACAGGTAGCAATAACTTTAAAAGAAATGAGAAACAAAAATATATCAGACAATGGGAAGTAGCAACAATATTAAGAGCTTTCATCCTCTATGGCACTTTTAGATACTCTCTCTTGTCATAAATCTCCAATGAAAAATCACTAAGTATCTATGTAGTACTTGTAGTTGTGGAACCAGTAGAACTCAAACTTGGAGCCATGGTTGAAGCAACAATGCTTAACTTGTCTCCATTCCCATCACTTTTTGACACACAAGAGCTGCTCAAATGAACCTCATTAGCAGCAACAACAACAAATATTTCTCAGTTATCAAAAAAAGATTCCCTATTTTTTGTTAAGGAAAATAGTAGAAATTAGATGCATAACCACCTTTGAGATAAAAATAACAGGTGTTGAAGCCAGCTCAGGTCCAACAATCACTGAAACTACATTACTATTTCCATTCCCAAACAATCACTGAAACTACATTACTCGTACACAAACCAGCTCTGTCATATGGTTGGATTGGAATGTATCTGAATTCTTTCAACAACATTGTTGATAGGTTCCAAAGTTATCAACTTAAGTTTTGGTAACTAATTAATTGTAAAAGTAAACCTAAGGTAAGATACAACTCTCTGACGTTTTTAGTCATTTCAGATGCAACCATATTTCTAGATCAATAAATCAGTTCTCAGATAATATTCACTCATTAATGATACTTGCTTTTTACATCCATGGTAGTAGGACACCAAGCTATTAACAAAAAAGCTTCACTTTGCCACCAAAAAGTGTAAATTTCTACAACTTATATCTGTGTAATATAAAAAAGACATTCCGAAAATGGGAAAGGTACCTTCTATTGATTTAAGTGACTTTTGCAGATAGTCGAAGTTAATTTCTTTAAGAATGACTTGTATAGAACTGAGTATAAGAGTTGTGGCAATACCAAAGCCCATTAAACCACCACCAATAACAACAACCTTCTCTATTTTCAATGGTATGTACAGGTACTAGTCGTAGCTGATTCTACGGTTTCCTTTCATATTATCTTCTGCAATATTCAGTCTAAATAGGTCAAAATAGCCACACCTATGGTTTGAGGTTGTTTTTACCATGCAAGCATACAGAGAAAAAAGAAATCCTAGATGGTCATTTCAGTCCAAGTTGAATTAGCAACTCCAAATGGCTCATTTTGTTGCTTATACGATATAAGCAGGCTCAAAGACCAAGAATTTAAGTTAACTAAACTTACCTTTTCTCTTTGCAGTGATGACTGGATGACAAAGTTACCATAAGGGTCCATCAGTAGCATTGAACCACTTGGATTACTGAGCAGCTCGGTGATAGTTCTTGTGGAGTGCTCTTCTCTTGAATCGAGGATAATCTTTTCAATAACATTACTAGCGTACTTATTGCATGAGAGAGTCAAAAAGTTTCCTTGAAGCCTATCAATTAAAATATATGTAACTCTTGGTAACTTCAGTCCCAAAAGATGTTGCACCACATAGTTGCTACATGAAATGAAACATAAAAGCAATTAGACTTATATAGCAACTTCACCTTCACACATTACATAAGCATAAGAAAAAGAAAACAAGCCATACCCATATTGATCTTCTGATAGCTGCATTGCATTTATCAATATCTCAGTAATTATACAATCTCTGAGTTCTCCACCAGCAGATTCTACGCATGACTATATCACACAGCACCCACTTTTTTGGGTAGCAATTGCAAAGCAGTTATTTGCAATTTCATAGAGAAGAGGCTGCAATATGCAGTTAACTTGTGAGATACTTGTTTCATGCAAAAACAAAAGTTAAACAGAGGCACTAATCGAGCTAATGGAGAGGCATGCTACAGAGGAACACCTGACAACTTATACAGAGAAATGGGACATGAGAGTGATTGTAAGCAAGGGTTTATTTATATTCGGCAAAAATATATGAACAAGGTGGAAATATATAAATTACATTCTAGTAACAATATAAGAAAGCAATAAAAGAAGAAACACTAATCTTGAGGGAATTGTGCATAACAACAATTTGCAGATATGAAGATTAACCAACAGAAGCTAGTGTAATTTAATTTACTAGAAACAACAAGAATTTTCCTTTGAACCAATATTATATATGTGAACTTTTTCTTTCTTCACAACTTTTTTTCATCTACATAAATTTATCATTTCAACTCTATCAAGTTTATATCTAATAAAATAACAACTCTCATGTTACATTTTATTGGTATCTAACTATTTATAAACAGTAAAAGTTAGTTGGTCCGTCAGAGTACACAATCAATGAACTATGCTCTAATCTCAAATTGGAAAGAGCAAGTTACATGAGAACTCTGTATCAATTAAGCTCTATTCAGGTAAATTTCATATCATTAGTAAATAATTTAAGGCAAATTAAGGTTCTTTAGAAATTAGAACTAAATATTAATACTTATCTCAACTCACTTTTATGTATACTTTACTAATAATGTATTTGGCTCTATAGCTAAATTCATGTGATTTATGTATCCCTTTTGATTATCTTCAACTATCTTATTGTCACATCTAAGGAACACTAGTGAACATGAAAGTCTACATAAGACACGACTAAACCATACCAAGCAACCTTACTTCATTTTATCCTCTATGGGGCAGTTTGGTTAGAAGGATTAGGGGAATTACCCAATATAGATTTGGTACTAATTTGTCAAGTGTATGGTTGTATGCATTAGCTAAAACCAAGATACAATTTATACAAAAATCAAGGTAAAAGTGTAGTCTTTAATAAAAGGCATACCTGAGACAAACAAAACAAACATTAACACCCAAAAAATTTGAGAAAGTAGTGAACGGAATGAAACAATTATATAGACTTATAATGTTCAGAATTTAACACATGTTCTAAAGTTGCTGCCATGTTTTTTCTTATTTATCTCCCTTATTTGAACTGTTAAATACACATGATGGAAGGAGTTTTTTTAAGGTGAGAATAGTCCATTACTCCGGAAGAAGTAACCTACGAATGTATATTATCTAATAAAATTTACTTGCTTGAAAACATTGGAAAAGAGAACAACAAACAGGATACATAACTTGCTCAGATTTGTGTGTACCCAATTTTCTGGTTTTAGAGGAAATACAAACTACAGAACCAAACAAATAAAGAAAACAATACCAAAGATATATTCATCCGCATTTAGCAAACAAACAGGATACATAACTGATCATGCAACTCTCCCAGTCCGAACCAAAAAAAGAGGTATGTTACCTGGAAAAACATTATCTACTCTTGTTGTACATTCGAAATTTGAACAATTGTATATCAGACTCTATAAAAATAGTGGCAATAATTTATGGAGAAACATTGAGCCACATTCATGATGAAACTAATGAAATGCCAAAATTATCACTCCCTCTGTCTCACTCGATGGATTGAGTAACATCAGCCTTTATTAACATCTGTAATAAAATGACCACATCAAATGTAGCAGATTATGTTTCCAGCACACTCCAAAGATACTCACAACATATCCTTTGCTTGGATAAGACCAAAATGATGGTATTGAACTATACAACTCTTCACAATTCCAAATTATATCAAAGGTATTTGTTGATTTAAATTCTTAAAATGCACAACGAATGGGTTTTTTCCCTTAAAGAAACATTCAAGATGGGGGATTAGGAATGCCCCCTACATAACAATAACAAAACACATGTATAAGAGGTATACAATGCCTACCCTATTCAAGAGTTTCAAGATTGGACATGTCCAATCTTTTCCTAAAATTAACTCTTGATTAAGCTATAGCTTTCTCAAAATGTAAATGCATAAAGTATGTTAAATGATTATAAATGGAGTTTTCCCTCCTTTCAATTTCCAGAAAGTAGAAACAGAGGACTAAAGAATAATCACACCACATCTTCAAATCTACTTTCAGGCATCTTTCATTCTTAACTCGAAAATTAGGATATCTTCATTTTACCTCTTACTTCATTTGGTAGCTCTCAAAAGTCATGAATAAACATAATCAAGTTGCTCATTTCCTCAAAAATGGAGTGAATCAACAAAGGCTTGTATAAATTTGGATAAAACTCTTCTATATATTTAACCTACATAACTAAAGAATGACTAAGTTCCGAAGAATCGACCTCTATGCAATGATCTCACTTGATGGCATGTTCAATTGCTAACAACTATACTTTAAGAGGAATATAGACATCCTAACTTTAGATCAGCGTTGACCAGCAAATATGTTGCTCATTGGAAAGCAACTTAGAAATGATCAAAATATGATAGTGAATAATATAATACACTTTAACAACTGCATAGCCTGAGACCAACTATATTCAAAGTCTAAATATATATATTTTTATTTTCAGGATATATACAACTATATGTTCTCATAATTAAGTTCATACCTAAGTGATAGAATTCCTATGAAAAGAAGTAAGAAAAGTAATAAATAAAATTCAGTTACTTCAATTCTTCAAGCATATTATCAAACAATTTGACTGCATTAGATGCACATAAAAAATCTCTTTATACCGTATAAATGTTGGCTTCTTCTTAATAAATTTTGCAAGCAAACTTTTACTATATTTGTGCAGGTTCTTCATTGTTTTCTGCTAGCTATTTTGTTTTTTATGGTGGATTATTCTTAGGTATTAGACAATGATATTACACAATAGAAATATACAAGATTGGAAACTGAAATTATATCAAAAATCATTTTTAATGTTATGACATATTGCTTACAATTATTGTCTAGTAGTAATAAATAATGTAACTCTTGTTCTATTCAATGATCGACATATCAGTTACATAAAATAGAACCTACACCGATGCACATGAATTCTTATAAGAGGCGTGTGATAAAACAATCAAATTCGTCAAAATTAACAAACTACAATTAAGAAGCCCAAGAGGTAAACAAAGTAAAAATTCAAAAATTCATAAGTAGAATGAAAACAAAGTATAAATTTAAGAACTTCAGAAGTAGAATGAATATGTCAAAAGCAGTAATCAACACCAGGACCAACAAATAGAGCAAAAGACGAAGAACATAGTTCAAAATTACTGACGTTCATGCAAAATTCTAGCAAAAACCGATATACAATAGGGCGAGAATGATATCGAGAATAAGACTAACATATATGAGCTGAGTGGCTGAATCTATCTCCATCACCACAACATGTAGAGTCTCTGATTCCTCCAGATCTGGAATTCTTCGAATAATTTCTCTAGTCTCTCCCATAAAGGTGAAGAATGATTAAGGAAAACACAACCAAACATCGATAAAGTTACAATGGAGAAATTTTGGGGTGGAAATAAGAAGGAGAGAAGGTAGGGTTTAACTTTTGAGCAGTGATATAGGCAAAGAGAAACTAGGAGAGTATTTTAATTTGGGGCAAAACGTTTTTAGAGTTATGTTTATATTGAAGTTATTTTTTGCCAATTAGAAATTGGAGGTAGAGTTAAATATATTGGGGGGAATACATTACTTTGGTGAAAAATATAGGAAAATTGTAAGGCCACATTTGTAAAGTGTTGTTTTAAGAATTATAAAATTATCACACTTTAAAAGTGTAGTCATATGTATTAATATGCATTGCTAATTATATCATCATGTGGAAACGCTTATAAAGTGTGGCCTATAATACTAAAGAGAATGCTTTATAAGTGTTGCCAAAATTACCGTAGCCAAATGGTAAAAATTAAAGATATGCTTTAAAAGCTTAGCCAAAAATGTTTTAGGCAACACTTTACAAGTGTTGTCCAAATTTAGTGTTGTCTTAGGCCTAAAATGGTGTAGTGTGTGCTGATCCTTGAAGGGAAAAATCAAGTTGGCGATGAAATGGAGCAGTCGGTGTGTCGCTGAGTAGTTCAGCGAAGCAGTGCCATATCACCCAACAACTCAAAGCGCGACGAGGTTGAAGGTTAAAGCAAGAAGGTGATGAAATCGACCAAAAGGTGGATTGCCAAGTGTATCGGTGAACCAGACTAACTGTGCCGAGTGATCCGCTACAGCACAAATTTTCAAACACTATAACTACTTGTTGAAGTTGTAATCAATCAAGAAAAGAAAAGAAATGAAGTCATAGACAATTATTATTCAGACCTAGAATATTTTCAGTTCCAAGTTTTAGAGGGTTTTGGAGACTTTGTTCTAAGACATTGAAGATTCAAAGGGTTTCAACTCCAAGAAATTGGACGTTGGTCTCGAAGATTCTTCACTCTTGACGTGTTTTAAGACTTAATTATTAATACCCAGTTGATGGAAATTTATATTGGCATTGATTTTTTACCTCTTTTACATGTCTAGCTAAAACCCCAATACTTGTAGTGTGATTTTGTGAATATGGGTTAGATTATATGTTGGGTCTTGCTTGTTAATGGTTTATTTGTTGTTTAAATGTTATTTCGTTTAGTAGTTGTGTATAAACTTAATAGGATTGTTGTTGCAAATACGATTTCATCTTAGTTTTTTTTTTTTGCTCAAGACAGAGGTCGTAAAACTAAGACTACTAAATTGATAGCCGATGGTATTAGGTCGACATGAGTTCAGCCTGAGAGAGTGAATCCTAGTCCTTTTCCCACACATTCAGCTCAAGAGGGGCGGAGGCTTTTCTTAATGCGGCAACTCGGTGTTCGAGAGAAATCGAGTTGATTCGGGGTAAGTTGCTCGAGAGAGTATTTAACCCCACTATAGTGTTGCCTAGTCACAGATGTTCAACAATCTACCATCAAAAGAATGTACCCAATAGTCTAGTTTATCCCGTATTCCTATCACATCCCAAGAATCTCGTCTCTATATCTTGATTTCTTATATTTTTGTTTGTTTTTGTTTATTAGCTTAATACAACCCCCCCCCCCAATTGATAATTGACGCTTGCGTTACCCCATTAGATTTAATATGTTTTTAATCGTTAATGTTTTTATCTATGACTAATTAGAACTAAATTTTATTTTATCTATTTATTCTCAAAACCACTCCTTGTGGGAACGATCCCAACCCTTGGTTCGGTTATATCACTACACTGGATTGTATAACACTTGAACCGAACTAGTGTCAGTTGATTACGTCTTTAAACATCAGTAACTGCCCCTTCATTAAAAACTATGCCCCGTGCTCTTTTGTGGGACAGCATATCTAGGTTGGTTCTAGCCATATCTGCAAAATACACCAAAATGAGTTAGAACAAATAAATAAAAAAAATAGAAAATAGTTTGCAGACAGACTTACCGAATAAATCGTTGAGTCGCTGAACGGATCGATGAGTCACCGAGTCACTTCGGCGAGTCAGATCGGTCTCGCCGAAAGGACTGGATCAAAAAAATTCAAGAGAAATGGCATGTCTGCGATGACAAGGGCCTTTCGGTGAATCTCCGACCTCATTCGGCGAGCTCGACTAGCCCGCCAAAAGTTACAGTGTGTTTTAAGGGTTAGGGGCGCAGAAAAGGTGAACAAGGAAGACTTTCGATGAGTCACCGAGTGCATTTAGTGAGCCCAGGCTTCTCACCCAAAATTACATAATCAAAATCAACCAAAACATGAAATTAAAGGGGATCTGGGGGAATTTAGGAGAACCGCCGAGTGGTTCGGCGAGGTCGACCTAGCTCAACAAAATGCCCAACTGTAACACATCAGAAACTAGTAAGTTGAACTAGTGAGTTCTAGATCATTTCATAAGAGTTTTCGAGTGTCGTATGGGGATTAAAATCAAAAGAAATGGTTCCCGTACTTAGAATAGGGGTTTTAGGGGTTAAATGTCCGGGTACAAACCCCCAAGGACTACCTAAGGGGTCCTTAGGGAGGACCCCAAAATAGTCCCTAAATCTGGAAATTTTGCTGACCTCCGGATGGCCATCTATGGCATGTAGACCAATCCGCGCTCCATAGGTAATGGGCATAGGTCAAGGCAGCAGGACTGAAAACCTGAGCCTCAGGTGCAAACCACGTAGGTGAGTGACGTCCAGTAGCTCCACCTACGGTTCGTAGGTGGAGGGGCGTAGGTGCTACCAGTTTTAAGTAATTTAGTTTTAAGTTAGGTGTTTGGGTATTAAGTTAGTTATTAATTAAGAGTTAAGGGAGGTACGTTAGTTAGTTAAATTACCTCCTATATAATATTAATAGGCCCCTAAGAGAACTCATTAATACATTCATTATAGAACTCCCAAGTTACTCTTAAAAAGTTCTCTCTCTAGAAGCAACGAAGATGAGGAAGTTGGGCCAGCACCTAGGTCGAGTTTTATCCATGGATTGAAACTTTATTTAGGGCTTTGAAGCAAGGTATGTGAATCTTAATCATCCATGGGTTCTTCCACGGATGGAGCCTCCATAGTTTTCCCCACTTGTGAAATCAAAAACCCCATTCTAGCTAGGGTTGTGCCTGCATTGTGGGTAGTGTTTGGGTGTGATTCCAATCTAGTGGATATCACCCAATTAGGATTGATTTAGATTATTTTAGTTATATTATGATGAATTCATGTGATTTCTATTATAAACCCTAATCTAAATTGATGAATGTGATCTTTGTGGGATTATTCCATTAGAGGGAAAGATGAAGGTTCAAAAGTGATTTTCCTATTTCAATGTCTTGTATAGTAATTGATCAAAGTTAGGATCATCTAAGTATGAATTGTACTAGAATTGATTGAATTGGAAGGATTTTCACTTAAGAAGTTAGAATTGAACCTTTATGAATCAATTATGACTAGAATCACTTAGTAGTAAATGATGTGATTGAATAGCATGTAATTTAGACATGAATCATGATAGAATGAAGTTAAGCTTGATAGTAGGGCTTGTAACCATCAATGTTAGGGCTTTGTGGATAAATCCATTATTATGTGATTATGTTGAGTATAGCTTCTCTCTTACACACTTAAACCTGAATATGCTAGGAGATTCAAGTTCTCTCACATAGAAGGATTCTAGGTTGACTTAAGAACCTAAAATGAATCAAATCATGTTAGTCTAGAATAGCTTGAAGTTGAGGCATATGTTTCCTTCATGTATAGCTTGTCATAGTAGGACAAGACCAAGGTTGATAGCTTAGGATTGAGGATCCATACTCTTCTAAGGGTAGCTTGACTTAGCATTGTAGAATGCATGTCTGGTAGCATGAGTTAGGTATAGTCATGGAAGCCTAGGATTGAGGATTTATACTCTCATATGGGTAGCTGGAACTAGCACTGTTAGGATGCTTTCATGTTAGCTTGACTTGGTTTGGCCAAGACTATTTCAAGGTAGCTTTGGGATAGAGGACTTATACTCTCCTAAGGGTAGCTTAGGATTTAGGATCCATAATCTTCTAAGGGTAAATTAACTTTGCATTGTTAGATGCATTTTAAGGGTAGCTTGAGTTAGGTTAGTCATGGTAGCTTGGGATTGAGGACTCATACTATCCTAAGGATAACTTAGGGTTGAGAATCATACTCCCCTATGGATAGCTTGCAATTGTATTCTAGTACACTTGTAAGGGTAGCATGACATAGTTAGTTTAGGACTATTTCATGGTAGCTAGGATAGGACACTTGTACCTTCCCTAGAGTAACTTGGACTTGCATGTTAGTGTGTCTTCTAAGGTAGTTAGATTAGCTTAACCTAGTTATGTTAGTAGAATGACAGCATGGTCTGGCCTATTAGGGGGTTATTCCTTGGTAGCCTTGAAGAGGTAAATAGAATAGAGGGACTAGTCCCTAACTAGTGAACATTCATGATAGTTTAAACGAGTACTTAGTGTGGGTAGTAGTATGGGATGTTATCCATACATGCCATAAGTATGACTTGAGGCTAGTTGTGAAGGGTTCTCTTATGTAGTATGACTTAGCTTGGGTTTTTGCCATAGTTTCCTTCCAAGATATGATTGACTAAGGTGGTAGTTCTTTTGTCTTTATGAAGCAAGCTATTAAGTAAGACCAAAGTAGGCTGAATTTGACTAAGGTGACTTCAAGGCTATGCTAAGTATGAAGGGTAGTATGGGATGCCTTTCATGCATTACACAAGTGTGTCTTGAGGTTCCTTAGAGGTATAGTACCCTTATGGTAGAAAGACTTATGACTTAACCATGCATAGACTATGATTAAGAGGACCAAAAAGGGATACTTTGCTTGGGTAGTATTATGGGATGCTATTCTTGCTTTGCACTTGTATGGTTTTGAGGTTACTTGAGAATGGTGCTATTATGGTATAGATGACTAAGGGTCAATTATGCTTATATGATTATGACTCATCTCATATGCTCATTAACTATGTCTTATGTTGACTTATGTTTATATGATGCTTATGTTGGAGACCATGCTATGACTATGCTGATTCTGTTATGATTATGTTATTATCTCTTATGCTTATGTCTTATGTTGACTAACCATTTAAGATGTTCTTATGATGTTGTTCTAACCTTCATACTTACTACATTTTGTACTAACGCATATTGCCTACATTCTACCTAAATGTAGGGTTAGAGGCTTGAGTTGCTTTGGAGGCTAGGTTTCAAGGATCTAGAAGAGTTGAAGAGTTGGTGAGTCCTCATAGCTTCGAGGACAAACCCGTATCCCCTTTATGCCTTTTCTTTATGTTTTAGACTTTATATGCTCTGCGTCCCAAGACTTTTATTCATGAGTTTAAATAGTTGGTTTGAGACAAAGGTTTTAGTAAAGACTTTCGCTTGCTTTTGAAAATGTTTTCGATTGTATGGTTTTAAAGAAGTTTTAAATTTTCCATACTTTTCTATTACTTATGTTATGATGCTAAGGGCTTGTATTAGACCCCTTCAGGGTCGAGTATGTCGTGTTACGTCTAGGGGGTACCCCTGGGTTGTGAGAAACTTGGTATCAGAGCCCAAGGTTTAGAATGGTTCTAGGATTATCTCAAACCACGTCTAATGGAGTCTTGTTCATAAATATGAAGCGCGCCATATTTATTAATAGGATGCTATTGGATGCTTAGGAAACTTCACTTCTTCATTCTCCAAGTCGTGCCATAGATCTATAAGCTCTCTCCCTTATCCCTTATCTGATGGTCTTTAGCATGTGACTATTAGAAGGGTTTATGCTACAAGGAGTGAGGGAGAAAGTTTGGTTGTGATGCCAATTATGGCTAGGTGACTTGGATTTGAGATGATAGATTGTGATGTTACCTTTAGTATGAATGATGCTTTATAGTTTCCTTTATGTGATGAAAGATCTTTAGAAGAGTTTGTGTAGGCTTACTCCCAAAGGGGAGATAGGGTGCCTACCTAGTAAGGTTATTCTGTGGTTATGTTTAGTTGTTGGTAGAACCCGACTTAGTTTTGATGAGTTTTGAGGTATGTTGATAGATTTGTTTAATAGGGTGTTATAGTAATGCCTAGATGAGTTGAGTGAATAGACTCCTCTAAGAAGGGTAGAAGTGTAATTCATCATGGTTTAGAATCATTTGGTGTGATGATGTGAAATCCTAGTGATGACTTGCTCCGACCTTAGAAATGAAAGAATTGATGCTTAAAAGAGTTTGTATAGATTTGCTCCCAAGGAGGAGATAATATGCTTAAATAGCAAGGATGTTGAGTATCCTTGATGTTCATGAAATAGGGTTACTAGAAATTTTCACCTTGAAGGTGTAGTGAGTATGAGAAGTTTAATCCCGGTTTGTTAGGCTCATGTGAGATCTTGAGTGGTGTTAGTAAGGTTGCTTGTGAGCTATAGTTGCTTAAGGAGAACCTCTTTAATTTAGAAGTACTGGTAGAGATCTTAGACCGGTAAGTTAAGAAATAGAAGACCAAGGAAGTTGTTCCATAAAGTGGTACGGATTGTTCTTTGGTAAGGAATTTGGTTAAGAGTGCTACTTCAGAGGCCAAGGGCCAATGAGATGTCCCGATGTCCTTATCATTTCCTTCTGCTCTCATTCAAGCTTGAGATGATAGGTTCCTCTTGAATTGCTTTTATGTGAAGTCATGTGTGAATAGTATGTTCCCATGATTTTCTTATGTGATGCATGTTCATGAAAATGCTTAGGTCTTGTTAGAAATGACGTATGTGCATTGTTTTCCTTATGTTGTAATGCATTTGAGTAGATTTGCATATAGACTTCACGAGATGAGTTTTGAGCATGCCTTAGTTTGGAGTTTACAGATTTCCTCCTTGAATAAATGACTTTTGTGAGTAAATTGCATTTTTAGGCTCCCTAAGTATGGGCATGTTTTATCTAGGAGATGTTAGTTCCTCCTTGAAAATGAGTAGATATAGAGTTTCATGCATTTTGGGTTAGTAGAAGTAGTTCCTACTCCCTTGTGTTGCATTGAATATGTTTAGCTTGGAATTGAAGTTTTTTCTTCCTGGGATGTGTGCATTTAGATGTAGTGCATGCATGATGGGCTATTAGCTTAGAGTTATGACTTTAAGAAGTGTTTAGGATTATCATACGAGGACGAATGATCCCAAGGGGGAGATATTGTAACACCCCAAAAACTAGTAAGTTGAACTAGTGAGTTCTAGAGCCTTTCGTAAGAGTTTTGGAGTATCGTATGAGGATTAAAATCAAAAGAAATGGTTCCCGTACTTAGAATAGGGGTTTTAGGGTTTAAACGTCCAGGTACAACCCCCTAAGGACCACCCAAGGGGTCCTTGAGGAGGACCCCAAAACAGACCCTAAATCTGGAAATTTTTGTGACCTACAGATGGCCATCTACGGCCAATAGACAAATCCACGACCCGTAGGTTATGGGCATTGGTCAAGACCTGCACTAGTCCTGTAAAGCTGATCCTCAGAAGCAAACCACGGAGGTGAGTGACATCCTGTAGATTCATCTACTGTCCGTAGGTGGAGGGGTGTAGGCGCTGCCAGTTTTAAGTTAGGTGTTTGGGGATTAAGTTAGTTATTAATTAGGGGTTAAGGGAGGTCGGTTAGTTTGTTAAATTACCTCCTATATAAGCTTATTAGGCCCCCAAAACTAACTCATTAATCCATTCATCTTAGAACTCCCAAGTTACTCTCAAGAAATTCTCTCTCTAGAAGCAACGAAGAAGAGGAAGTTGGGGCAGCACCTAGGTCGAGTTTTCTCCATGGATTCAAGCTTTGTTTAGGGCTTTGAAGCAAGGTATGTGAATCTTAATCATCCATGGGTTCTTCCACCCATGGAGTCCCCCATAGTTTGCCCCACTTGTGAAATCAAAAACCCCATTATAGCTAGGGTTGTGCTTGCATTATGGGTAGGGTTTGGGTGTGATTCCAATCTAGTGGATATCACCCAATTATGACTAATTTAGCTTTATTTAGTCATATTAGGATGAATTCATGTTATTTCTATTATAAACCCTAATCTAAATTGATGAATGCGATCTTTGTGGGTTTATGCCATTAGAGGCAAAGTTGAAGGTTCGAAAGCGATCTTCCTATTTCAATGTCTTGTATAGTAATTGTTCAAAGTTAGGATCATCTAAATATGAATTTTACTACACTTGATTGAATTGGAAGGATCTTGAATTAAGAAGTTAGAATTGAACCTGTATGAATCAATTATGACTACAATCACTTAGTAGTAAATAATGTACTTGAATAGCTTGTAATTTAGACATGCATCATGATAGAATGAAGTGAAGCTTGATAGTAGGGCTTGTACCCATCACTGTTAGGGCTTCAGGAGTAAAGCCATTATTGTACGATTATGTATAGTATAGCTTTGCTCTTACACACTTAGACATGAATATGCTAGGAGATTCAAGTTCTCTCAAATAGAATGATTCTAGGTTAAATTAAGAACCTAATATGAATCAAATCATGTTAGTCTAGAATATCTTGAAGTTGAGGCATATGTTTCCTTCATTTATAGCTTGGCTTAGTAGGATAAGACTAAGGTTGATAGCTTAGGATTGAGGACCCATACTCTCCTAAGGGTCGCTTGACTCATTGTAGAATGAATGTCATGGTAGCATGAGTTAGGTGTAGTGATGATAGCCTAGGATTGAGAATTTATACTCTCTTATGGGTAGCTGGAACTAGCGTTGCTACGATGCTTTCATGGTAGCTTGACTTGGTTTGGCCAAGACCATTTCATGGTAGTTTTGGGATATAGGACTTATACTCTCCTAAGGGTAGCTTAGGATTGAGGATCTATACACTCCTAAGGGTAGCTTGAGTTAGGTTAGTCATGGTAGATTGGAATTGAGTACTCATACTCTCCTAAGGATAGCTTAGGTTTGAGAATCATACTCCCCTATGGATAGCTTGCAATTGTATTCTAGTACACTTGTAGATATAGCATGACTTATTTGGTTTAGGACTATTTCATGGTAGCTAGGATAGGACACTTGTACCTTTCCTAGAGTAGCTTGGACTTTCATGTTAGTGTGTCTTCCAAGGTAGTTAGATTAGCTTAACCTATTTATATTAGTAGAATGATAGCATGGTCTAGCCTAATATGGGGTTCTTCCTTGGTAGCCTTGAAGAGGTAAATAGAATAGAAGGACTAGGCCCCAACTAGTGAACCTTCATGATAGTCTAAAGGAGTACTTAGTGTAGGTAGTAGTATGGATGTTATCCATACAACGCACAAGTATGACTTGAGGCTAGTTGTGAAGGGTTCCCTTATGTAGTATGAATTAGCTTGGGTTGTTGCCATAGATTCCTTCCAAGATATGATTGGCTAAGTTGGTGATTCCTTGTCTTTATGAAGCAAGCTATTAAGTAAGACCAAAGGAGGGTGAATTTGACTAAAGTTACTTCAAGGCTATGCTTAGTATGAAGAGTAGTATCGGATGCCTTTCATGCATTGCACAAGTGGATCCTTAGAAGTATAGTACCCTTATGGTAGAAAGGCTTATGACATAACCATGTATATAGACTATGATTAAGAGGACCAAAAAGGGATACTTTGCTTGGGTAGTATTATGGGATGCTATTCTTGCTTTGCTCTTGTATGCTTTTGAGGTTACTTGAGAATGCTGCTATTATGGTATAGATGACTAAGGGTCAATTATGCTTATATGGTTATGACTTATCTCCTATGCTCATTAACTATGTGTTATGTTGACCTATGTTTATATGATGCTTGTGTTGGAGACCATGCTATGACTATGATGATTATGTTATGATTATGTTATTGTCTCTTATGCTTATGTCTTATGTTCACTAACCATTTGAGATGCTCTTATGATGTTCTGCTAGCTTTCATACTTAGTACATTTTGTACTAACGCATATTGCCTACATTCTAACCAAATGTAGGGTTGGAGAGGCTTGAGTTGCTTTGGAGGCTAGGTTTCAATGATCTAGAAGAGTTGAAGAGTTGGTGAGTCCTCATAGCTTTGACGACAAACCTTTATCCCCTTTATTTCTTTACTTTATGTTTTAGACTTTGTATGGGCTACGTCCCAAGACTTTTATTCATGAGTTTAAATAGATGGTTTGAGACAGGTTTTAGTAAAGACTTTTGTTTGCTTATGAAAATGTTTTCGTTTGTATGGTCTTAAAGAAGTTTTAAATTTTCCATATTTTTATATTACCTATGTTATGATGCTAAGGGCTTGTATTAGACCCCTTCGGGGTCGAGTACACCGTGTTGCAACTAAGGGAACCCCTGGGTCGTGACACCAACGTGCCATTTTCAACCCCATCTTCAAAAATCAAACCTGCATCCCCCGACAACTAAATCAAACAACACACATTCTCAATTAGGCTCATCTCCATATCACCCATGCCACCAGGGTACTCCGCCTTTCCCCAAATGTGCCAAAATTGGCCATTTAACCACTTTAGCCTTTAAGAATGACGTCAAACGCTACATCATTGGGAATTGGGTTACTCAGACTTCACCCAACTAGACTCAACCACAATTAAACACAACCCACAAGATAACGATCAAATTTAAAGCATGAAAATCAGGGAATCAACAATCTAGGCAATCAAGATACGATATAAAAATTAAAATAAGCATACAAGCACACATATAATATTTCAGAGAGGCTCAACGCACATCAATACAATCTATAACAAAGCATTTGAGCTCAATCGCTATTTACGAGTTTTGTGTTCGGAAAACCAACCTTTTAAGCCGAAATATGATTTGAAATGCTCAACAACAAAGAATTCCAACTCCAATCACAGAATCAACGACCAAAAGCAAGAAAATGCAAAAATATAGGAGATTTGAAGTGCTGGTGTGATTGTATTGAAGTTAAAAGTGAGGGAATGTTAAAGAGTTTGAAATTTTAAACCTTTGGCCTTTTAAAAACCGTCCAATTCAAGCCCTTTCAGCAATATTAGTCTACCTCACCGAACCACTAGGCGACACGCTGAGTAGTTACTCATCTGGCCAAGTTTTACATCACCTCTAGTTAACTTGGGGGTCCAAATGGTGGACAAAGTCGGGCTCGCCAACCTGTTCGGTGATCCGCAGACTTATCCATGGGCCTGCGAAGTTTTACAGACTCCATCTTCATGATTTCTTGAGCCCGGCGGCGGTCCAAGTTGGGCTGGCCGGCCTCTTTGGCAAGTCACCGACTAGTCATTTTGTTCGCTATTCTGAAACACATTCTACACTTCAACTTGAACAATCAACACACCTTATTCAAAAACAAAACGAAAGCAAATAAACACTTGGGTTGCCTCTCAAAAAGCGCCTTAATTAATGTCTTGGCATGATGCAAGTCCTCACTCAAACTTCATTCTTAGGGTTTTCCATAGTATCTCTAGGCAACCCCCCTTGTTGTCTCGGGTTTAAATGTGAAGAAAGTTGACCCATTTGGGTATCCAACTGCTTGATAGAGACGGAATGAGAGGTAACCGTCTGGTTAAGGGTCGATATATCTTCCTTTATCTCCTTCAAATTTTTATCGAACCCTTCAACCTTGTTGAGAATACGAGAGAGCATATCCTCAGCCCAGCTATCCTCATAATCTTTGGGCTGTGGACGTTTGTTTGGAGGAACATACATATCCTTCTCCCCATCTTTTTCCTTTCAAGTGGGCTTACGATCCCTCTACTCTCTATCACGATCTCGCCAGTCTTCATCTCTATTCCAACCTTGATTACCACCTGGCCTTTGGTAGTTTGCACGATAACCATCTCTTGGTTGGATAAGAAGCTTACTTCCTCAGTGTACAGCGCTTCTAACAAGGCTTCTTCAGGGTTTACACCACTAACACCAATAGCATTAACACTCCTAGTACCAGCACCCATGACGTTCTTGGTCAAAATGTCCAGCAGAGTCATCATCTTTTCCATGTTTTGGTCCCTCTCTTGAACTTTTTCAATATGCTCTTTGGTCAATTTAAAAGTGAGAGGGGAGACCTGATCTTCACAGGTGTACCATGCCCGGTTAATTTTGGTCATGCCATCCAATAGTTGGGTTGATATCACATAAGGATGTTGCATTAAACCTCCCGAAGAAATTTGATCAGCCACTCCCTTGTTCACCGAGTCAAGGGTTCGGTAAAAGTATTGCAGCAAAATATTGTCACGCAAACCATGAGTTGGGCATTGCAGCACTAACGTTTTGAATCGTAGCCAAGTCTCATGGATTGGCTCTCCCTCGAAACTCCTGAAGCTTTGGATGTTGTCCCAAAGAGTCATCGTCTTCTAAGGAGGTGAAAATCGCACTTGGAATGCGGTGACAAGCTCTTCCCACGAAGTAATAGAATCTATTGGCAACTCCACCAACCACTTACATGCTTCTCCCATTAGAGAAAATGGGAACAACCTCAACCGGACCGACTCTTGGGATATGTTCTTAAAGGAGAACGGCCCGCAAACATCAACAATGTTTCTTATATGCTCATGGATATACTCATGAGACAACCCACCAAACAACGCTTTGAATTGCAAGAGCTACACCATGGTGCATGTAATGTGGAACACAGTGTTCCCTTCAGTTGGCGGCAAGCGAATGGCACCAACTCAACCGACAAAATTTGGGTCATTTACATTTTGTTCATTGACATCATTAAGATTTCCGATGTCATCTTGGTGACCCACTTGGCTATCATTGCTTCCATTAACACTTATTTCCTCTGTCTCAAACAGCAACAAAAAAAACCAAAACTAAAAATAAGTAGATTCAACGATGACTAACAAAAACAAAATTCAACTTCACCAAAAGAATTTCAAACAACACCATTCCCCGGTAGCGGCACCATTTTTATTTTAACGTTTCAAAGGCACTTCATCCAATTCTTAGTGTCAACAAACCCTAATCAGTATAAAACCTAACTAAATGAGTTGGGATTGAATCCCACTGGGAGTGGTACGTTTTTCAGATTCAATTGGGAAGTATGAACATGGTCAAATCAATCATAGGAATAACATTTATCGCAAAAATACATCATTCAAATTAACGGATGACACAAATGTCAAATGGGAGTTTTTAGTTTTGATTAACAGCTACAAACAGTCACAATCAATGAAAATTAACAATAATGAGACGGGTTCTTGGGATATGATCGATTATAGGCTAATATAGACAAATGGGTAACTGCAACTATTAGTCATTAGATAGATATTAATGAGTAAGCTAGGTATAGTGGAGGTAAACTTTCTCTCGAACAATTTACCCCAAATCAGGTTGATTTCTCTCGAACATCAACAAGTAGGCAAAATAAGAACAACCCACAACTTAGTCCATTTACTCCCTCGAGAGAAATGTGTGAGATTGGGTTTAAGATTCAGTCTCTCGAGCTGAACCTTAGTCAACCCAATACCTACTGACCATCAACCAATAATTTTAGTTCTAAAACCTCTCGCTCGAGCAGGCCAAGAACACAAACCCGAAACTGCATTTGCAACTACAATTCCTAATTAAACCACAGTTAATGATTAAACTCACTTCTAAATAGCATTTAGACTAACAATTAGCAACACCCATAAACTAAATAATCCCATAATCACACCCCAATAATTGGGGTTTTAGCTAGACATCATAAAAAGGTAAAAATGTTACCAAATTGATTATCAATCAACTAGTTAAGAGTAGATTCGTCCTTACAATGCTCCAATTCGAAGAATCTCAAAGACCCACTTCCAACTTCTCAAAAGTGAAAAACTTCAATTCTTCAAAGATTAGGAAAAACTAGAGAAAATTATCTCACAGTTCAAAACTCAAAAATAGATTAAATATATATATGATATAACATACTAAACTAAATGTTAAAAAATGTATTTATAGTCGCCAAAAATGTGTTGCAAAGAGTCACTCGGTAAAGTAAGCCGGTCTTGCCAAACCACTCGGCGGGCCGCCCTTTGGTCTATTACATCACTCTTTTGCCTTGGTACTCAACATCCTCTAGGTCTGTAACTTTGGGCGATCTATCTTGGCTTCGCGGAATCACTCGGCGACCCGCTGACTGCTCTTTTCCATCGCCAACTTGGTTCTTTCCTTTAGAGCTTGGTACACTGGAACTTTAGGTAGTCAAATAGCCATTCAGCGATTTGCCAAGGAAACTTGGCGATCACCAGGCTGCCTTTATGCATCCTTTCAGCTGTTTTGTTCCTTTTTGGTTGTTAGTGTCCTTTCTTTATTCCTTAATCCATATACCTGAAAATCAAGGGTTTTACATCAGTTATTGGCACAAATTAAGAATTTGAGGGTACTATTTCTATATAAACAAAGCTGTAATTGAGTCAAAATCTCAGACTCATCAAGCACCTCAACTTGACTCACACCTCAGGACCATGGCCTGACAACCGGACCATCAGTCAGACAACGGTCCGTGGTCTAGGGTCTGTTTGTCAAGCCCTCAGAACGAGTCTTTGACCACCGAACGACGGCCGTGCAGGATGGTTTGTCGTCCTATCTATGGTCCATCGGTGGGGGGTCCGTAGGTCTTAAGCTAGAAGTTATTTAAGAGACTTAAGGGTCTTTTCTGGTTTTAATTAAATCAAAGTGGTGTCGTTTTACCCAATCCTACACCACCTATATAAGTAATTTAGACCCCTAAATTCACTCATTTTAAGTCATTCTCTCAACTTCCAAAAGAAAACCCAAAATTCTCTCTCAATATTCTATCTCTAGAAGGAAGAAGAAGAAGGAAGAGATTGAAGATAGGTCAAGATCAAGTCGCCCAATCTTAAAGCTTTTGTGGCTTTGTGACTAAGGTATGATGGCCTTTCATCCATGGTATCCTTTCTTCCATGGAGCCCCTTGAATTCCCCAATTGTGAAGTCTAAATCCCCAATTCTAGTTAGGGTTTCTATCAATGTTGTGGGTTATGATGATTTTTTATCCAATTGAGTGGATTATGATTTTTTTATGATTGAATTGGTAGAATTACATGTTTTTAGGATGAAATTACATGTACCTATGCCTATTCCATGTATCTAACCTAGAATTGATGCAATTGGGTTTGATGCATTGAAGAGAAACTTTATGGGTTTAGATATCTACCTATAGGATTGATGAATTATGATTAGAATTGCTTGCGATTGAAGCATATATGATGAATATGATGTTAATTTCTTGAGAGTAAAGCATAGATGATGATCATAAGATTTAGTGCTTTGAGAGTAAAGTCTAGACTACGAATTATTGATTGTTGATGTTGTAGCATGGAACAGATACTTCCCACAATGAATTGCTAAGCATGATTGTATGAATGTGAAAGGTTTACTCAAATGAACGATTCTAGGTTGAAATCATTGCTTACCTAAAATGAATCTAGACTAAAAGGCTATGTAAATGATGAGGCTATAGACGACTACACTTGACCTCATATGATAAGGATATGAGGTGATTTCCCATACTTCTTAGAATAGAACAAGAGATGATTCCCCATGTTCCTATCATGATTAAAGGACATGGAGGCGAATACCCATGATCCTTATGAAATGATGTGGAGGAGATTACTCGTGTCATATAATGTGATTGTGGAGGCGAGTACCCATGATCTTAAAGTAAGTAAGGCAAGAGGTGAATACCCATTAGCCTATATAAGTTAGTTAAGGAGGTGAATCCCTATGTCTTTAAGAGTAAGTATGAATAATGTGATTATGTTATGAAGATGATTAGCTTGGAGTGTTGCTACATGTGCCTTCCATGATGTAAGTTTTACTAGAGGCGGATGACCTAATTCTTGGCTAAGCTCAGGTGAGATTACTTAAGGAAGTATTCCTCTTTTATTATGATGCTTTATATGTATTGATTATGCTTTATGCCTAACGTTGACTAACTATGTTTATGTTGTTTATGCAAGCTATCGTATTTAGTAAATGATTGTACTAACGCA
Organism: Solanum verrucosum; assembly: GCF_900185275.1. Taxonomy (NCBI): domain Eukaryota; kingdom Viridiplantae; phylum Streptophyta; class Magnoliopsida; order Solanales; family Solanaceae; genus Solanum; species Solanum verrucosum. The sequence continues at coordinate 2,668,742 of NW_026020070.1, read as the reverse complement.
TACTCTTGCCTACATTTCTTATCATAATGTAGGGTCCGGCAATATTGATTCTCACACTCATGGCTAGGTTTATAGTTGATTAAGGAGTTAAGATTTGGTGAGTCCTCATAACATTCGAGGATCGGATCACCACTTTACATTATATCTTTATTTTATGTTTTGAACTATTGTGTGGGTTGTGTCCCGAGATTTATTAATGTTGGTTAGTTGGCTTGAGACAATTGTACTAGACTTCCACTCGTTTTCTAAAGACTTTGATTTTATTGAAAAGGTTTTAAACTTCTGCACCATTTTCTATTACTTTATGTTATGATATGCTAAGTAGCTTGTATGAGGCCTCTCGGGGTTTTATACACCTTGTTACATCTAGGGGTACCCTGGGTTGTGACATCGCAAAAACCAATTATGTGTGTCGCTGAGTTGGAGATGACTCTGCTAATCTTGCTTGAGTTCAATATCATTTTGCACTATTAACTTTGGTGAGCTTGCCTAACCTGTTAAGTGTACCACCTTCCCAATAGGCGAGCTTCACAACATAATTTTGAGATGTATCTCTTTTCGGTTTGATTTCAATTAACCTTAAGTGAATTTATGTTTGAATGTTTATGCCTTGCAGGAAATGGTTAAAACAAAACAAAAATGAGTTGTGACCTATGATACAGATTATGACAGAGAATCCTCTCCACCTCTTCATCAAATAAGGCAAAAATGAATACTCATAAACAAGCCATCTGAGGCTCCACGCCAACAACAAACCACATTGTGCTCCTTTATGCGTGAGAGTGAGCAACCAAGGAAAGTGGATGTTAGAAAAATGACTGATATTTTGTCCAACTTGGTTCAGCATCCTAAAGACCAATGATATACTTCTCGAGTTCTCCCGATTAATGCTCCAAGGGCCCTCAAAAATCTTATGGTTCCTAGAGAACACAAAATTTTAGAGGAGAGACTACTTTGTACTAAGAGGGTAATATGTGAGTATTCGGCCATATGGGATATGATTAAATTTAATGGTTTTGAGAGGTTCATGTGAGCCAGGCCTCCTAATGTGCTTGCATTGGTACTGGAGTTCTATGTAGCCTACACAGAAACTTTGCCAAAGGAGAGGAAGCGTACAATTTGGAAGCCCTTGGAAGAAGTTAATGTTTGTGGAAAGATGCCGCAATGCCATGCAGGAAAAGTAAAGCAGAAATTGTGTACATAAGGCACTAGTATTGCATATTTCAAGCTCTGAATAAATAAAAGTTTAGAGGCACTGAAAGGATGGGTGGACCGCTCATATCTGACATCTCTCCACCATTGATGGATAATGAGAGGACTATTTAGAAGGAGTGTCGATTGTCTACAGATGGGGTCATGACTGACTACCCAACGATTTGGGACATTATTAAATTTCACAACTTCGAGAAATTCACTAGAGCTCGACCTCTTTATGTCTTGTCATGGTTCCGTGAGTTCTACGAGGACTACGTTAAGGCAATCCAAAAGAAGAGAAAGAGTGTGATTTGGAGGCCTTTAGAGGAAGCTGAAATCCAGGGCAAAATGGTGAAGTGTGGTCGGGTAACAATCAACGATATTTTATGAATTGAAGGGCAGAAGGAAGATCTATACAAGCTTTGGATGAAATATAAGCTTGATGATTTGAAAGGGTGGTTGGCACCCTTGATTTCTGACATTACTCCCCCGTGGTTGGTTGATGGGGTAAAAATTTAAAAGAAGGAAATGAATGTGGTGACTCATTTTTGGTTTGGATTTATCCGTAGCAACCTCATACAATCAAAGAATCATTCGATCCTCCAGCTCCCAAAAGTAGTCTTGGTTGGGATGATTATTGATCAAGAAGAGGTGCATGTGGGTCTGATTATTGAGGAGGAAATGCTCATGCGGACTAAGTAGAAGCAAAGTTCACTTCCCTTTCTTGTTTTGATCACTCAATTATGTGAGGTGACAGGAATTCCATTTAAGGAGAGCACGAATATGAGAGTGAACCCTGCATCATCCAACGATATCTGGAGGATCGAGGTTGATTACTTGAGAGATGAAGCGAGCAAATGAAAACTGCCACTACATGATACCACACTAATAGTGGGACTTATTACCTTCGAGTCACACATTGCTCATCATACTCCTACTGTGGAGCCTTGAATTATCCCTTATACTTTATCTATAGCTCTAGGTCTACTTCTCCCCCTCAATCTATGTAACTTTCCCCTATACCTCAGCCTCTATTTACACGGGCCTCGATACACTTAATGGGCAACCTTGCCTATTTTGCATATATTAGGGCATCTCTACTTGAGAAGATGGTACTGAGTATGGTTACTACATCGATTGAGGCTGCTATGCCACCCCTATGGGTTGATCTGTTGAGTCATACGACTCTATTAACTTTTTCTAGGGATAGGTTGGATAACGTTAATGTTTGGGTTGAGGACTGTAAAAAGAGTGAGGGTAGCTCTGCCGCATTCGCTAAGTTGAAGGGTAATATAGATGCTTTGAGGGTGGACATTGATTAGTTGAAATCTAAAGATATCTTTATGTTATGGGGTGATGTAGAATTGCCCAAGATGCCCATAGTTATGCCTCTGACCGAGACTAGAGAAGATGGTCCTTTAGGGGCAGCTGGACTGCTAGTTGTTGATGGTTCTGATCAGATGGAAGAGCACAATGATGATGAGGCTGATGAGGATATAGATTTTGAGACTGATGATTATTAAAATACTAAGACCGATGAGGGCTGATGACCAGGTGAGTGTTAAGGCAAAGGCAGAGCTATAGAGTGTCGAGGATTTAATTGTGCATGCTACATTGGAGAGATATCATCTGGAGACCTCTAAGATAGGCACTATTGGAGTTTTTCCTTTGGATTCCACTCATCCTCTTCCAAGGTGTCGGGAATTGATACCTCAGTTAATGCTACACTCTTGACTCCCCCTCTAGCTGTGTCGCGTATAGATGCCCGAGCTGATACTACTCCTACCAAGACACGAAGCCAGAGTTCTTCATAGACATAGCCTAATATGGGGACTTTTCACCTATTTTCAATCTCGTACTTTTATTTTCTCATTGAAGACATAGCTATTGTCTTTTTTGGTTTTTAATTTTTTGTTTTCATTTTTCGTTTTTCTATCAATTGCCTCGTGATTTTTTGGATTGGTGAAATGATTGTTGTTTCTTGTGTATTCATTATTAATATTCGAGGATCGATTTTGTCCAATAACGATATCTTGTGTAACAACATGGAAATTTAAACTTGGAATGAAAAAGGGAAAAGGGTAGTCCCCGGGCTGTGAAGAGGTCCACGATGACTAGGCGATTTTTGGAGTTGCACCCAGACTCTGGGAAGGACCATTGATGACTATATGGTCCGTGAAACTTCACACGGACCGTGAAGTCATCCATGAAAGTGGAACAAAACCCCTAAGGCCACTATGAAGGAACAAGGATGTCTAGACGGTCCGTGAATCTTCACACGAACCGTGAAGTCTTCCTTGAAAGGGACTTATCAGATTTTGAGTTTTTGGTCAACTTCAAACGATCATATCTTTCATCACATAATTAATTAGGTAGCCCATGACCTATCAAATTAAAGGTCTTTGAGTCCTCTCTCCAACGCCATCAAGTTTGCCTAATTCCGAGCCTAAATTAAGAAGTTGTCTGTGTAACTGAAGCCCTATTGGGAAGGGCAACATCACAACCCACTAGACGGGTCATGATTCTTTAAATGGCCTGTGAAGCCTCTCGTTAGAGGCACCTCTCTAGTTTTAAGTGAGGGTCATTTTGGTCTTTCCCCTATGTGTTTGGTCATTAAACTACGTTGTTTACTTTGACTACGCCTAATTAATTAGTCAAAAACTACCTAAAACCTTCATTCTCCTAAAATCGTCAGACTTAGTAAGTAAAGAAGAGAAACAAGAGACAGTTTTCTCTCAAGAACAAGCAAAGCTCTCCTTCAAGTTCAGCCCCAAAATCCAAATGATTTCTCCACAGTTTACATCACTAGGTATGTGGGATATCACTAGTGGGTTCCTGTCACCCATTAGGTCCATAGAATTCAGTTAGTTCTTCAGCTTCTCCATAATTATTTCACACCTAGGGTTCCTAAATCTTAGGGATTCATTGTAATTTAGCTTTTATAGTTTTTATGATATTAATTATATGTTTCTTGGAGAACTAGTATAGTCCCATGTATAAAGCTCAGAAACCCTAGCTTGTGTAAATCATTCATATTTCATTAATTATACTTGCTAGGCTTATTAGTCAAAAAATCATGCTTCAAAATCTGAATGACATATCTTTTAGTATATGTATTATGCATTCTCAGACAACTATCAACATTTTGATCTATATAGTATTTGAGTTGCATTTTTAGCTTTATATTCAATTGGGAGTAAACTTAGCACCGAGCGAACAAAGGTTTGAAGGATCACCCGTCAGTTTATGTTGAGACCCTTAGTAGCAAATCCATATGTCCCAGAACTACAGCACCACCGTAGTTTTTGAAGGAGTCATCCGTCATATTAGGCTTGACACCCTTGTCCCTTGTGAACATCAGTTAGTGGATCACGTCACACTCGTTCGTACCCTTGGCAAGGTATGAACACCCTTCCATTCGGGGTTAAAAGTTTCCCCCACAGCTAGTTCATGTTAGGGTCTATCGGTTATTAGGATCTTCCACAATTAGATTCGTGTTGCATTGACCATGTATTCAGTATTTATTTTAGTATTCAGTTCGGCATGTTATATCTTCATGATTAGTACTAGGTCATTGCATCTAGCTCAGCTTTTAGTTATCCTTCGGTATATCTATTTCCATGTTCATTTTCTATATTATTAAGTTTAGCACATATCACGCATGCTCAGTACATTCAAAGGACCGACACATACTTTTGTGCTACATCATTGTATGATATAGGTTCAGGCTCCCACCATCCAGACCGCTCTTAGCTCGACTTCCAGTCTGTACTCAGTAGTTTTAGTAGTGAGTCCTCATAGTTCGAGGATGATAGACATGCTTTAATTTTTAGGATTTACTATCACGACCCGAGAACACCCCTAGTCATAACATGGTGTGCTCGACCCCGAAGGGGTCTAATACAAGCCTTTTAGCTCATTCATTGCATAACAAGAGAAATAGTGCGGAATTAAAAACTTTTTATTCAAAACCATACTATCAAAAACTCATTTATAAAACAGCGGAATACTAAGTCTCACATGGCCATTTTAGACAAACTTTAACAGGATAGGGTCACTTCCTTTTACAATCGAAGTATAGACAAAAGTCTTAAAACATAAAAACTAGAAACATAAAGTCCTTGTCCTCGACATATGAGGACATACCAAAAGAGGTTTTGAGAGAACTATAACCCAAGCTTCACTATGGAGAATCAAATCGAGTGCATGCCAAACCCTACACTTCATAATAGTAAAGAAATATGGGTTAGCACACAGAAATGTACTAAGTATGATGACCATGCAAAAACATGCTTAAAAAAGGAATTTTGTTGAAAGCCAAGCTTTTATGCCATTTTTGTAAAACTTCATGAACATTGATACAAGAGGCATAATACAAATCACAACCAACATACAAAGTCACATAATTCACATTTGAGCAAAATCACATATAACCCTTTACCTTCACCATGAACCTCCACCTCAAGTAACGCTCAAGCTATAACTTGTGCAATGTATGGGTAGCGTCCCATAGCACCACCCACACTAAGGCACCACCTTAAGGTCACCAAAAGTGAACTTACCATTCATCCTTTCCACCTTTACACAATGAAGCATTTAAGAGACATAAACATTACATGAATCACATGTTCACATTAAGACCAACATCTAAGACAACTCTAAGTCATACTTGTGCAATGTGAAAGTAGCATCCCATACTACTACTCACACTAAGTACATCTTTGAATTCACCCTTAACAAGGCACATTCATATACAATAAGTCATGACAAGGAAGTACTCATAATACAATCAAAGTATAGCATGCATTCTTACATTTAAGCATATAAGCATTTAAGAGTCAATATTCTTCATTACTTCATTACATTAAGAACAACTTCATTCATTAGATATTAGATCAACATTCTCATAAACATCATCATAAGAGCCCTTTCATTCAATTATCATTATAAGGAACACACCATGGCCTCTCTCAAATGCCTACCTGTGCAATGGATAGATGGCATCCCATTCCACCACCTAAACTAAGTAGTACATCCTTAGGAAGCCATATTTCATTAACATTCTTTGTGGGGGTAAGCCTTAACCGACATAGACCATGAGAGCTTCACATGGAATCCCGTTGTCACCCTCACCGGATACAAGGATTCCTACTTGCCTAAGGTAGGACCATCGTTTGTTTAGCCTTAAGTGGATCCACTAGCTAGACCTATGTGGACACATAGTTTATGGGATAGGGAGATTGCTACTACATACCCCGCCTCAACTAACATATGAGTATCCATCTCAAGAGATTGCTGCTAAGTGCCCCACCTCAACTCACGTATGAGCACCCATCTCAATCCATATCCACTCGGTGCTTAGCATTATTCCCCATGGTGTATTAACATTCATTACATTCATTCATTCAGGGATAAGAGATTGTTACTAGATACCCCGCCTCAACTAACGTATGGGCATCCATCTCAAGCCCAACATTCATTTAAAAGGATAGGGATTGTTACTAGATACCCCGCCTCAACTAACGTATGGACATCCATCCCAACCCAACATTCATTCATTGGAGCTCATAGATTCGAAGATGAGATTAGCCTTTCACCTAAGAACCCCCTTATTGTGAGAAAATCCTTTCACAACAAGTCATTAACATTCATTAGAGTACAATATGAGAATAGCCTTTCAAATTGACTCAACATTCATTAACATTATCATTAAACTTTATTCATTCAGTCATTTATGTGTGTGTGTGTGAGAATAGCCTTTCACATAATCACCATCATTCACAAGTGTTAATATAGAGATATATTCAATCCTAACACAACTAGCTTATAAACATGATCATCTTTCATTTATTTAGATCACGCACATTATTTACATCACATTCATATATACAACATCATGATAATACTTCAATTCATCAAACTATGCCTTCAAGGCCATGATCAAAACGTACATAGTAAGTAAACAACTCCACCTTTCAAGTGGATCAACAATTCAAGCACAATTCTACATTAACATTAAATTAGGTCAAACTTGCCCTTTCAAGGCTATGATCACAAATCCTCAATTCACCAAAAATTCACCATGATTAGACATAGATAATGATACAAATCAATAATCTAAACAACAAACCCACTTCATAAGGTCATCATCATTCATTCATAAACATCAAACCCACTTCATAAGGCCAAATTTAGGAATTGAGAGAAATCATGGGTTCATAGAGTATTTTCAACTTAAATCATCAATTAAACATCAACATAATCATAATTTATCATTTGAGAATGTTTGATGCAAGAACCCATGAGATTGAGTAAAACTTAGGGTTTTTATGAAACTTGAAAATCTTGAAAACTTCTTTGAAATTGACTTTAGGGTGAAAGCTAATCCTAGATGAAGGATCATCATACCTTTACTAAGATTCCCCAAGCAATTTGATGAAGAAAAGCCTTGGAATCACAAAACCCTAGCTTCAAAGGCTCCCTTCTTCTTCTTATGGAGAATTTCTAGTGAGAGAAATATTTGAGAGGAGGTGGGTCTCTTTTTTATTCTATTTGGAGTGACTTAAATGAAAGGATTTAGGTCTAAAAGGGTCTTATAGTTGCTAGGAAAGGAATAGAATAAGGTAGACTCAATTTAGGAAAAGAACTAAGGACCCACAAAGTCTTAACTTAAAATTTTGCCCCTTGCCCGTCTTAGCTCACCCTTTGAACACTTGGGCTCACCAAGTGCACTAGGCGACTCACCAAGCGCACCCTTGGCTCGCCCTTTGTTCCAGTGAGCTCACCAAATGGGCAGTCCACTTGGCGGACTAAAGGGGAGAAGGGCGACACACCATGCTGGTTGGCGAGCTTGGACCTAGCTCACCCTTTGTTCTAGCATCTTGGCCAAATGGGGCAGCCGCTAGGCGATCGCAAGGGCACAAGGGCGACTTGCCCAATCCCTTAGGCGACCAAACAGCCCATCGCCAAACTGCCCCTCTAGGAACTAGGCTTCCATCACCCTATCTTGCTTGCCTAGGCCCTTGCTTGCATCCTAGGCTTCCACCTTGATCTATTTAAGTTCTAAAATGGCCTAGACATCAACCAAAAGTTACACTAACCCAAATGTTAAGGCTCTAGTTCAACCTATCATTTTTCTAAGTCGTTACATTATCCCCCACTTAGGAACATTCGTCCTCAAATGACACTTTAAACACATTAAGGGAAAACGACTCGAGACTAGCAGCCCAACAATCATAACACATTAGTATAAATTCATAAACATAGGAGGAAACATCAGCTCCACATCAATAGGCTCAAAACACAACAAGAAAGTAGGAACAACATCTACAAACTCATTATGCATCACAACTTCACATTTTTCTTTTCATTGGAGGAACTTCCTTCTCCAAACCACATCATGCTCATCACAACATCATTAAGCACATTATGCAATTTTCTTATAAAAGCACATTATACAACTTCTTCATAACAACACATTAGGCATGCTCAACTAGTCAACTCATGAAATATTTAGGCAACTCATCATGGATGCATATTAACATGAGGAACACAATTTGCAAACTCATTTTTCTTATTTTAACAAGAATTCAAATAGAACATGCACAGCATAAAGAGGCCATGGAAACTCAATATCACACCAGACTCCCAAAACATGCAACAAGCTACAAGGAACTCTTGGTCTCAAGCTTGAATAGGAAAAGAAGGAAAGAGATAAGGATATCAACACTCTCAACCACCTTAGTATTCAACATACTATCCCCCACTTAAGGGAAATCCCAACTAAGGCTAAAATGAAACAACATAAGGATCTCATCCCAACAAAAAGGAACTATAACTTACCAGCACCTTCATTCGGATTAGCTCCATTGTCCTTGTTAGCTTGAAGGGCATAGAAATGGTTTCTCTTTGGAGCATCACGATCAGGGCGATCATGAGAATCTTGTTTATCTTCCCTTCTTTTTGCCATGAGTATTGGGTAATCTCTCATCTTAAGCCCCTTCTTTCCACACCCAAAGCACCCATCTGTGCCGGCAAGGCACTTACCCAAATGTTGGTTCCCATATTTGGCACACCTAGGCCTTTTAAAAGAGGAAGAACCATTTCCATTCCCTCATTGAGCTTTAGGGTTAGACACCCTATCATTGTTAGCCATCAAAGAATCTTGATTAGGAGCTCTCTTATTGAACCTAGGTTGACCTAGCTCATCGGGTCTAGCCCTCTTCAAATCCTTACCCATCCTCTTAAGTTTGGACTCCTCAACAGATTGAGCATACACAACAAGTCTAGATATATTCATATCATCATGGAGCATTGCTGTATGGCAGTCTTCCTTAACTAGGTCGTATACACCAGTAACAAACCTACTCATCTCATCTCTAGGGTTAGACACCAAGGATGGAGCATACTTAGACAATAGGGTAAACTTCAAGGAATACTCCTCCACACTCATAGTACCTTGCCTAAGGTTTATAAACTCCTCAACCTTACACTCCCTCTTCTCACGGGGAAAGTACTTACCAAGGAAAGCTCCCTTAAACTCCTCCCATCTATAGGACTCGCTTCAACCGACCTATTGGCTTTCCATTGAATGAACCACACTTGGGCCACATCTTTCAATTGGTAAGAAGCCAACTCTTGTCTTCTCCATAGAAGTTACTCTCATAGCATCTACTATCTTATAAACTTTATCAAAGAATTCTTGGGGATCTTCTCCTACTTTAGAGCCAAGAAAAATAGGAGGATTCATCCGGACAAAGTCTCTCAATCTTTAAGCCAGGGTACTCTCATTAGCATTCACCATAAGGCCCACATCTCTATTTAGTTGAGCCTTCATGTATCGGGCTAGGGTTAGAAAAGTCATCCTAGTCTTTTCATTAGTCATGTCCAAGGGAACCACCGGAACTTCATTCTCTTGATTGCCTAGAGGAACTTGGTCACCTTGAAGACCTTGATCACCTTTGGAAGGAACTCCCTCGTTCACCATCTCATCTTCCACCCTTCTTGGGTTAGCCGTTGTAGTCATTCCCTATAAACCCAAGAGAGGGATTAGGAAAAGGACACTTATAGACCTAAACTATAAGGCACGACTTCAAGAATATGAAAGCAGTGTAACTTTCTAACCGCTAGCTTAAGGATACTGAGTTGCTAGATCTGGATTACAGGATCGGCGACTGGCGGACTACCTCCAGTCAGATCTAGCATCTCAGCATCCTTAAGCTACCGGTAGTCCGCACTGCATAAGAATTGAAATATACAAGAATGTTTATATAGCTTCTCGGACTGCATGGTGTTATTTTACCTGAGCAAAGGGTCTGTCCAGGATCTAATACATACTTCTTATTGAGCCCATGTGTCTGATAGTTCTAACCGGGTATAAGGCGTCCTTTTTCAACTCCTTATCGGGTTGTGAACTACGCTTGACCAAACAGAGCCACTAAGTAAAAGCCAATAAGAGTAGTCCTAGATCCGACTGTAGCTCGATCCCAGAACCAAGTCAAGAACCCATAACAAAATTCCTTTATATTTTAATAAAGCTTAGATCGTTCATGGTCTATATAGGAGAGAAGTTAGTTATTCAACATAGATATGAGATCTTTAGCCGGACATAGTCCTGGCTAGGAGAGACAGAGCTAAAAGAAGACTTAAAAATAAAAATACCTTATAAAGATTGTTGTCACCAAAGTCCAAGATCTGAAGAACTGGCTAGATATTTATTTATAATCGGAACAGTGCTTACAAAGGGATTGCTTTACAAATATTTACAACTGTCTATGAGAGAGAGTTTTTATTTTTCTGATGCTATAATAATAATAATTATTATTATTATTATTATTATTAGTACTAGTATTAGTATTTTTATTGTTATTGTTATTGTTGTTATTATTATTATTATTATATTTATTATTATTCATAATAATAATAATAATAACGCTAGGCAACATGTATTATGCAAGAATAGAAAAAATATAAGATCTCACACTCTCCCCCCCTTCCTTAAGAACATTCGCCGACTAATGGATCAAAACAATTCCTTGGTTAAAGTTTTTTCCATGAATACTTTATTTGCGACACTATATTTGTTACAGTCGCAAATCTAAAGTCAAATTCCGAAAATTCCAACTACTAAGCTTCGCATACCTATCTAGCATATGAGATATAAATTGCACTTTCAAGTCACTTAAAATCCAATTAAGTTGTTGTGAATAAATAATTTTCAATTATTGAAATGTGGCTCACCATAAATCGTAAATAGTAATTCGCCCTCATTTCCTCCTCTCCTTCCCAAGTCATTTCCTCAATGTTGTTATTTCTCCTTAACACCTTCACGGAAGCTACATCATTAGTTCAAAGCTTTCTTTCTTGCCAGTCTAAAAAAACTATTGGTACCTCTGTGTAAGAATTTTTTTTAGAAATGCAAATATTCCCAATGGGCGTAATATGTGTAGGATGTCCAATGCACTAACATAAATACATGAAACACGGGATGGGCTCCTTCCAATTATGAAGGGAAATCAAGATCGTATGTCACCTTACTGATCTTCTAAATAATCTTATATTGTCCAACATACCTAAGAGTGAGCTTCCCTTTCTTTCTGAATCATATGACGCAGGCGAAGTTTTAAAAAAAAACCCAATCTTCTACTTCAAACTCTAAGTCATGTGGTAGAACATCTACATAAAATTTCTTTGACTATCGGTTATATGTATCCGATCGCTAAAAAGCATTACCTTTTTCAACACCTGATGGACTAGATTGGGACCTAGCAACTCCGCTTCCCCAAGCAATCAATGACCTACACTTCTTCCCATATAAGGCTGATGTTTGTGTAATCAAGACACAACTTCTGATGCAAGTGTCTACGATCATACAATAGTTTAGTAACCCAACCAAGGGTTGGGATCGTTCCCAAGAGAGTGGTTTTGAGAATTAATAGAAAAATAAAACTTAGTTCTAATTAGCCGTAGCTAAAGACATTAACGATTAAAAACATTGTAAATTAAAAGGGGACACAAGAGTGTCAATTAACAATGGGGGGTTTTATCACAAGTAGGTAAAAAAAAAAGCAAAATAAACAAGGGTTTCTAAATAATGAGAGGGTATCCTTGGGATGTGACGGGAATACGAGTTAAGCTAGATTATTGGGTACATGCTTTCGATAGAAGATTGATAGAGTAATTGTGACTAGGCTAGACTTTAAGGGGGATAAGCTCTCTCTCGAGCAACTTACCCTATTTCAAATGCGTTCCTCTCAGAGACCCACTTGCCGCATGAAGACCAGCCTACGCCTTAACCCACTCACTCTCTCGAGCTAAGTGTGTGGATATGGGACTAGGGTTCACTCTCTCGAGCTGAACCTCATGTCGACCCACTTTTGCTGGCTATCAATCTAGTGGTCTTAGTTTTACGACCTCTCTCTCGAGCAAGACAAAAACACATAAATAAACTTGTATTTGCAACTAAACGAAATCACAATTAAATTATGATTAAACTATCAGCAAACAAGACCCAACAATAATCTTAACCCATATTCGCTAAATCACACCCCAAGACAAAAGATAGAAATTTATACCAAAATGATCTTGCATTCAAATGGGTATGAAGATTTAAGTCTTGCTACAGGCCAAGAATGAAGAATCCAAAAGACCCAACTCCAAATCCTTGGAGATGAAACCCTCTTTTTCTTCAAGTCTTCAAGTCTTCAAAACCCTCTCAAACTCAGAGCAGAAATACTAAAAAGAACTATTCTATATGAAAATTATAATAATTGTTCAGCCCTTAAAACAACAACTCTAACTAGTATTTATAGTTTTCACAAATTTTTGCTGTAGCGCATCATTCGGCGTCGTTAGTCGGAATCGCCGATCAACTTGGCGATTCACCCTTTGGTGTAGTTCATCGCCGTATTGCACCAGCCTTCAGCATTGTCATGCTCTAGGTCATTGGGCGACATGGTACTGCTTCACGGAACTTCTCGGCAATGCGTCGACTGCTCCCTATCTCCGCCGACTTGATCCTTTCCTTCAAGGCTCAGTACACTGGAACAAAAGGCAAAGTAAGACCTTTCGGTGACTCGCCAAGTGAACTCGGTGATCCTCAGGCCTTCATTTCTTCATTTTTCTCGGTCTTTTCGCTCCTTTTTGCGACGTAGTGTCCATGCTTTCCTTCAAACATGAAATACTTGAAGATTAAGGGTTTTTATCACATATTGAGATTAAATAAGCATTTGAGGACATAATTTCTATTTAAATATAGCCCTAAATGAGTCCAATTTATGGACTCATCAACACCCCCAACTTAAACGTTTGCTTGTCCTCAATCAAAAACAAGTTCAGTCGTTCAAAAAGGGTGTTGAAAAATAGTGCTACACAAGACTCAATCATGAATGCACACAGCAAGACTCAATTTACTTATGCAAAGATCAAATGTGTACTCAAAGATTCAAGTTGTGACTCACCAATATCAACGAATCTCATGCTCACAATACTTGCTTTAAATGCAATTTCAAGCTCAACTATAGTGTTCAAATGCCCTCACACAAAGAATGATTCCATATTCACACAATGGTTTCACAATTTAAAGCTTCGGAATCAGATGCAAAGCTCACACTCACATAGAAGAACATAATGCATATTTCACCCATAGGTTTACCGGTATTTTCCAATCAACATTTGTTTAAGCTCACTCAAGATCAAAATGGTCTTTTCAAGGCTTGTAATGGGGTTGAGTGCAATAGTATGGTCATTTAGGCGTAGTGACTTTCATCCTTGTGAAATGTGGTGCTCACAACATTTCCTTTCCTTTTCCTTCATCATTTTCTTTACTGCTCATAAGTCATCCTATTTTTCACTTTCCATGGATTGTTTGGGAAACCCATCTCTTTTATACTTTATTCCACAACTTTCTTTTTCTTTCTCTTATCTCTTTTTTGTATATAAAGGGGTCCATTTTTCTCAACGCCATGGGTTAAAGGAGACTTTCCTTGCACTTCTTGACTCCTTTTTTCTTTTTCACCACACCCCCAACTTAGGCCAAATTTTGGCCTAAGTTGGCTATTCAATGAACCACAATTCAAAAGGATTATAGGTAATGGATTAAGAAAGGTCTAGTTTTCATCAAGTTTCTTCCAAAGAAGGGTAAGGCTCAAAGGGTGTTAAAGAGAGAATCACACGCTCACAAGGTAGGTCACAAAAGATGTTTATGTCAAGTTGGCTCACACTCATAGAAGTTGCCTAAGATCATATCAAGAGATAGCATCACTCAGTTAACGGGACCAAAGGGGCAAATTCTAGGATCTACCATACATAGTTCACATGTAAGCTCATCACACTAGGCATTGTTACTATAAGTCAAACAAGACTCCACACTTTCGCTAGTGTGCAATGATCATCACAAGAGAATCGATTTGATCAATAGTTAATCACAACGAGATGCAAAGAGTTCACATATTGTCTATGCAACTTCATTTGGCCTCATCGTAGTTGTACATTCATGTTCGTTCGATTGAGAGAACTATTCAAGTCATCGGTATTGATTGGAACCGAGACTCAATTTTTTATTGCAAAAGAATAACCACATTCAAGAGCATACAGAGGGTGGCAAAAATGTGCAAAAAATTCAAAAAAAAATCGGAATGGTCAAAATCATTTTGCAATTTAAAATAAAAGGAGCTTATAAAAGGAGCCATAATCTCAAACAACATCCACAAAAAAGCAGTATTTAACACAATTTTAAACAGAATAGCCCAAATATAAACAAATACTAACATCAAATAGCACACAAATGTGGGCCTCACCCCACCACACATAAAAGCAATTTGTCTTCAAATGCAATTAACACAGAATATCTAGACTTTAAAATAGAGATGGCCAGAGAGGGAGGTAGAGAAAAATCCTATCTACACAGTCACTCCATCTGCCTGGGTATCAGTGCCCGATGTGTCAGCCTGGAACTTGATAATGGCCCCCAGAGCTTCTTCAGAAGATTAAGCTACATCTGACTTACTAAGATTGTCCAAGTCATGAGCCGCCAGAAAGGAGTGGATAACTGTGAATAATCAGCATCTCCATGAGGGAATAGTGGGGTCTTGGGGATTTGTTATCTTGTTGGCACTAGGCTTCTTGTCCTCATTATCCGTTTTGGGAGTATTTGTTGCCTTTGTATTTTTCCTGAAATTCTTCGCTCTTGTTTGTCGGCGTGGCATCTCTTCCAGCTACTTTCGGTTTAGCCATTTCAGCAAAGCTTCAAGAAAAAGTTAGAAAGTCTTCAGACAAAAGCAAGGCAGTTCTAATGCATAATTACTTTGTTGAACAAGTTGGCAAAGTGCGCAGCTACTTCGGCGGTTCGCCGAGTGTAGTGCATAGAGAATACAAGGGCGAACAAGAAGTCTTTCGACGAGTCACCGAATGCTTTTGGCGATCAAAGACTTCTTGCCGAAAGTTACAGAACTAAACAATACATATGGCATTAAAATAGCAGTGAACTGTGGATGTTAGGCTAACCGCCGAGCGGTTTGGCGAGCTCGACTTAACTCGCCAAATGGCCCACATGCCTAATTTCAACCCATCTTCTTGAATCCAACCCTGCAACCCCCGAAAACATAATTAAGGCATGCACAACTCAAATTAGGCTTAAACCCAGTGACAATCATGCACAACCCACGATTTTCATCAAATTTAAAGCGCAACTTTCAAGAATTAACTATTTAACTTAGTACGGGCAAAATTTGCGAACCTAATATGGAAACAAATATTCTAATCCTACCAGATAGGCCCAGCACACATCATCAAAGTAATGCCATTTCATTTGAGTACAACGTTCAATACAAGAAGCTTAGGGCATGGAGCCAACCTTTGGTGCCGATTAAAAGAAGATTGAAATACTAGGCGGCAATGTAATACAACTTCAAGCATAAATCAACACAAACAATATTCTAAAAATGCAAAAATATAGGAATTAACGTTTGGGTGTGAGTTTGGATAGATACAATGTGAGGGAGAGTGAATGAAGTTGAAATGTTTAAACCTTTGGCTTGCAAAAATCGTCCAGTTTTTTCCCATTCGGCGACATTAGTCAAGCTCGCCTACTCACTCGGTGGAACGTCGACTGTTTAGCTTCTTCGCTAAAATTTAGAGGACCTCTGGTTTAGGGAGGGTCCAAACGGCGATTTCCATCGTGATCGCCGACATGGTCAACGACTCACCAATAATTTCCAAAGCTCGCTAAGTTTTACAGACTCCAATGTTCACGATGTCTTGAGTCAAACGGCAGACAAGGTTGGATTCGCCGACCCCTTCAACGACTCGCCGACTGGATCTATTGCTTGTCATCTTTCACTTTTTCAAACACTTCTCATACTTTCAGATGTACAAACAACACACCATTAATTTTTTATTTATAAAAGGGGTTTTGGGTTACCTCTCAAACAACGTCTTAGTTAACGTCGCGGCACAATGCAACATCGCCTTCAGGCGTCTTCCAAATACACCACCTCAACCAAATAAATCTCTTGACAATCCCCAAATTATAATATCAGACATTCACCGTTTACTTTAAATGGATGTCCTTCCTGATCTTCAACTTCTATTGCACCTTTGGTGAACACTCACGTTACTCTAAAAGGTCCAGACCATTTGGATTTGAGCTTTCAGGGAAAGAGTCTAAGTCGAGAGTTGTATAACAAAACCCAATCTCCTACCTTGAAGTCCCACTTGAGTATTCGAGCATCATGCCATTTTTTTATCTTCTCTTTGTAGATGGCTGAACTTTCATACGATCTGAGTCTAAATTCATCCAGTTCGTTCAACTACTCTACCCTCTCCCTTAATGTTTTTGACCAGTCCAAATTTAAAGCTTCAATGCCCACAATGCTTTGCGTTCTAACTTGACGGCAAATGGCAAGCCTTACCATAAACCAACTGATATGGAGACGTACCGATAGGTGTTTTGTCAGCGGTCTGATATGCCCATAGTGCATCATCGAGTTTCCTAGACCAGTCAGTTCTATTGACATTGATTATTTTTGCCAAAATGATTTTGATTTCCCGATTTGACACTTCGACTTGGCTAATTGTTTGGGGATGATATGAGGTTGCTACTTTGTGTTTCACCCCATATTTGTGCAGTGCCATTGAAAACTACCTATTGCAAAAGTGGGACCCCCCATCACTAATGATTGCCCTCGGAGTGCCAAATCTTGCAAAGATGTAGCGTTTCAGAAATTGGACAACACTTTTCCTTCGTTGTTTCGAAGTGTGATGGCTTCCACCCATTTGGAAATATAATCTACAACCACCAAGATATAATTATTTCCAAATGAGCTCACAAATGGACCCATGAAATTGATCCCCCATACATCGAATAGCTCGACCTCTAAAATAGGAGTGAGGGGTAATTCGTGTCTTCTAGACACTCCGTCGTGCTGCTGACATTGAGACCATTTCTTCGCAAACTCATGTGCATCCTTGTAGAGGGACAACCAGTAATAACCAGTCTGGAGAACTTTAGCGGCGGTGCGAATACTACCATGGTGACCTCCCACTGGAGATGTATAACAATCATGGAGAATTTCTACCGCTTTTTCTTCCAGAACACACCTTCGAATGACATGGTCAGCACACTCTCGAAACAAGTATGGTTCATCCCAAAAGTACTTTTTAACATCGAACATGAACCTCTTTTGTTGGTAAAAGGTCAACTCATCCGGCATCAGCCCACACACAATGTAATTTGCAAAATCTGCACACCATGGCGTATGTTTGAGATATATTGCAAACACATGTTCATCGAGGAAGGAGTCGTCTATGTCTGCTTCATGCCCAACATTTTCCCTTACTTCCAACCTTGATAAGTGATCAGCCACTTGATTTTTGCATCATTTTTTATCTTTTACCTCAAAATCGAATTCTTGTAATAGCAGCACCCACCTTATCAATCTTGGTTTTGCATCTTTCTTTTATCAAGTAACGGAGTGCAGCATGATCAGTATGTACGATTACTTTGGTGCCTAGCAAGTATGTCCGAAACTTTTCAAATGCATAGACTACTGCAAGCAATTCTTGTTCAGTGACCGTATAATTTTGCTGGGCACTATTTAGAGTCTTACTTGTATAATAAATTGGGTGAAATAGTTTGTTGCTCTTTTGCCCCAACACGACCCCTAATGCCATACCGCTAGCATAACACATTAATTCAAAAGATTCGGACCAATTAGGGCTGATGATAATCGATGTGGATACTAGTTTCTCTTTCAAACACTGAAATGCAGCCATACAAGCATCATTAAAATAGAATTTCTCTTCCTTCTCAAAGAGTTTGCATAATGGGTGTGCAATCTTTGAGAAGTCTTTAATGAACCTTCGATAGAGCCCTGCATGCCCCAAGAAGCTGCGAATACCCTTCACTAAAATTGGTGGGGGTAATTTCTCAATGACTTCAATTTTGCCTTGTCAACTTCAAACCCCTTTTGCGACACCTTGTGCCCAAGAACGATACCTTATTTCACCATAAAGTGACATTTCTCCCAATTCAGAACTAGATTCATTTCCACGTATCTTTGGAGTACCTGCCCTAAGTGTGTCAAGCATTCTTCAAACGTATCCCCTACGATTGAGAAGTTGTCCATGAATACCTCCATAAAGTCTTCGACCATATACGCAAAAATAGATAACATGCAACACTGAAATGTTGGGGCATTACATAGCCTGAATAGCATCTGTTTGAATGAAAATGTTCCATAAGGGTAAGTAAAGGTAGTTTTCTCTTGGTCTTTCGGTGCAATAAAGATTTGATTGTAACCGGAGTACCTATCCAAGAAACAATACCACCCTCTTTCTGATAACCGGTCAAGCATCTGGTCCATAAACGGCATTGGAAAATGGACTTTCTTGGTCCATGAGTTAAGCTTTCGATAGTCCATGCATACTCTCCACCCAGTCACTGGTCTAGTCGGCACAAGTTCTCCTTTTGCATTTAGAACTACAGTTATACCTCCTTTTTTTGGTACACATTGCACCAAACTTACCCACTTACTATCTGCAATATGGTAGATTACTCCCGCATCTAGCCACTTGATGATCTCCTTTTTCACCACCTATTGCATTTGAGGGTTCAATCTCCGTTGATGCTCCACAATAGGTTTACATTCACTATCGAGCCGAATCTTGTTAGTACAGATGCTAGGAACAATTCCTACTATATCGTCTATTGTCCATCCAATAGCTTTTATATGCCTCTGTAGTACCTCAATGAGCAATTTCACCTGCCTTTCAAGCATGTCGGCTGCGATAATCACTGGTAAAGTATTATTGGCTCCTAAGAAGGCATATTTTAGATGAGAGGGTAGGGTTTTTTACTCCAGATTCGGTGGTTCTTCTGTTGATGGCTTTGCAGGAGGACTTTCTCTGTTCTTCGGGTCGATATTCAACTTGATTGGATTCCTTGAATATACTCTTAGCCCAGTTATGGAAGCTACCACTTCCTCATAGCCTTGAACTTCAAATTCATCATAATTGGCAAGTACAGATTCAAGGGGTTCATTCTTGCGCATTAAATGGCTCACAATTGCCACTGCCCCATCTATAACATCCTCAGTAGACACCACATGGATATTACTTGGTTGTTTCATGCATTTATAGATATTGAAGGTCATTTCATCATCGTTCACATGAAACTTCAATTTCCCACTTTCGACATCCACCAATCCTCTCTCGGTGGCTAAGAATGGCCTTCCCAAAATAATGGGAATTTCCGTATCGATCTCACAATCTAGAATCACAAAATCAGCTGGAAAGATGAACCAATCTACTTTTATTAATATGTCATAGAGTATCCCCACTGGGTGCTTGATTGATCCATTAGCCATAAGGAGTCTCATTGTGGTTACCTTTGGTTCACCCAAACCAAGTTGCTTGCATATTGCATAGGGCATCAAGTTAATGCTTGCTCCTAAATCGCACAAAGCTTTAGCGAATTGGAGCATGCCAATTGTGCATAGGATTGTGAATGCCCCAGGGTCTTCTCTCTTAGTGATTGACTCATTTGTCACAATTGCACTGCAACTATAGGGGACCTCAATCGTTTCATAGTCCAAGCTCTTTTTCTTTGTAACCAGCTCTTTCATGAATTTGGCGTATCCCGGCATTTCCAACAATGCTTCCACCAGAGGAAGTTTAATTGATAAGTTCTAGAATACTGACAAAAAAAATTTGAACTTCTCATCTTCATTTTTCTTTTTCAAACGTTGAGGAAATGGTGGATTTTGGGTAAAGGGTGCATGACTTTTGGAACCTGAACATGTTGCTCTGCATCCTCATGTGGTTCTTTGGCAAGGTTTTGTGGAATAGGAAATTCTCGTTCCTCTATACCTTGGCTCTCTTCTTGCATTCGAGGGTCCTCATCCTCCATCACATTCCCTTTTGCCATCTTTCCACTCCAGGTAACTATAGCCAACCCTCTTTCATTATCTTCCATCAGTGTCCTGGATGTTAATTGAGCTAATAATAGACTCAATTAACCTTCTAGAGTTTTGATGGCATCAGCATGAGAATTCATTTTACTGTTTAATGATGAAAAGTCATCTCTCGTCCCTTTTAGCAAATCAACAGAGCCCTCAACTTTATCAAGTATGCGTAACAATAGATCATCTACCCGAGGACTACTTGCACTCCCTTCTGATTTCGGGCTTTCACTCAACTTAGTATGGTCATCTTGTTCAGCCCAATCGTGACAATATCTCCTTGGTTCTTCACTTATATACTAGTTCCAACCTTGATTTCCGCCCCGCTATTGATAGCGTGGGTAGAAACCTTTCTCATATCTTGTGGAGTTCAAACCTTGGTTCTCCCCCGATCTTAAGTAACCAGAACCCTCCTCAACTCGAAATACTCCATACGTCCCCTTCATGCGCTCTTGTATCACTTCCATTTGAGACAATATTTTTTGATGTTTTCGTCCCTCTCCCTTTCTTTAACAAGTTGTTCTTGCATTAATCTGAAGCATAGTGGGGAAACTTGGTCATCTTTTGTGTACCATGCTTTATTTACTCTAGTCATGTCATCTAGGAGGAATGAGGCTAGTTCAAATGATTGTAAGATTATTCCTCCTTGCACCAATTGGGGAGCTATTCCTTTTTTAACCGAGTCCAGACTACGATAAAAGTATTGGAGCAACAAATCACCTGGCAATCCATGCGTTGGGCACTTATGCAATAATTTATTGAACCTTGTCCATGATGCGTGAATTGGTTCACCCTCATTTTGCTTGAAATTCTGAATGTCGTCTCTCAGTTTCATCTTTCTTGATGGAGGAAAGAATCTTTCATGAAAGGCCATAACCAGCTCCTCCCATGATTTGATGGAGTTGTTTGGAAGCTCGGCCAACCATTTAGTAGCTCCCCCGGTCAATGATAATGGAAATAGGTGAAGCCGTATAGATTCTTGAGATAGATTCTTGAACAATAAAGGGGTGCACACTTCCACAAAGCTCGTATATGTTCGTGCAGATCTTCATGCTCTAACCCTCCAAATAAACCTCTTGAATGTATGAGCTAGAGTGTTGTGCTAGTAACTTCGAACATTGTGTTTCTGTCGGCTTATGGCATGCAAATTGCACCCATCTCGCCAAATATAAGCAGGGTTGTAAACACTCTTAACATCATCGATGTCGTCTCGATCAAAAGCACCACCCACTGGGTCACCTGCTTGGCAGTTATTTTTCCTGTGCACTCATATGTCCTGTTGTGACACACAAATACTCAAAACCAAACTGAAGATTAAGTGAGTAAACTAAAACTAAGAAGAACAAAAATTCTACTAATCTAAAAATTCTCAAATAACACCACTCCCCGGCAGCGGCGTCATTTTGATGTTTGCGTAATCAAGATACAACTTCTTATGCAAGTGTCTACGATCGTACAATAGTTTAATAACTCAACCAAAGGTTGGGATCGTTCCCAAGAGATTGGTTTTGAGAATTAATAGAAAAATAAAACTTAATTCTAAATAGTTGTAGCTAAAGACATTAACGATTAAAAACATTATAAATTATAAAGGGACACAATAGTGTCAATTAACAATGGGGTTTTTTGTCACAAGTAGTTAAAAAAATAGGAAAATAAACAAGGGTTCCTAGGTAATGATAGGAGATCCTTGGGATGTGACGGGAATACGAGTTAAGCTAGATTATTAGGTACATGCTTTCCATAAAAGATTCATAGAGTAATTGTGACTAGGCTAGACTTTAAGGGGGTTAAGCTCTCTCTCGAGTAACTTACCCCGTTTCAAATGTGTTCCTCTCGAACACCCACTTACCGCATGAAGACCAGCCTACGTCTTAACCCACTCACTCTCTCGAACTGAGTGTGTGGATATGGTACTAGGGTTCACTCTCTTGAGCTGAACCTCATGTCGACCCACTCACACTGGCCATCAATCTAGTGGTCTTAGTTTTACGACCTCTCTCTCGAGAAAGCCGAAAACACATAAATAAACTTGTATTTGCAACTAAAAATTCATTCAATTGATCCACAACCACTAAACAAAACTACAATTAAACTATCAGCAAACAAGACACAACAATTATCTTAACCCATATTTACTAAATCACACCCCAAGAATTGGGATTTTTAGCCACACATCAAGAGATAGAAATTTATACCTAAATGAGTTTGCATTCAAATGGGTATGAAGATTTAAGTCTTGTTACATGCCAAGAATGAAGAATCCAAAAGACCCAAGTCCAATTCCTTGGAGATGAAACCCTCTTTTTCTTCAAGTCTTCAAAACCCTCTCAAACTCAGAGCAAAAATACTAAAAGGAACTATTATATATGAAAATTATAATTGTTTGACCCTTAAAACTACAACTCTAACTAGTATCTATAGTTTTCACAGATTTGTGCTGCTGCGGATCATTCGGCGTCGTTAGTCAGAATCGCCGATCAACTCGGCGATTCACCCTTTGGTGTAGTTCATCGCCATCTTGCACCAGCCTTTAGCATCGTTATGCTCTAGGTCATTAGGCAACATGGTACTACTTCACGGAACTTCTCGACAATGCGTCGACTGCTCCCTATCTCCACTGACTTGATCCTTTCCTTCAGGACACAGCACACTGGAACAAAAGGCAAAGTAGGACCTTTCGGTGACTCGCCAAGTGAACTCGGTGATCCTCAAGCCTTCATTTCTTGGTTCTTCTTAGCCTTTTCGTTCCTTTTTGTGACGTAGTGTCCATTCTTTCCTTCAAAGATCAAATACCTGAAACTTAAGGGTTTTCATCAGTTATTGAGATAAAAATAAGCATTTGAGGACACAATTTCAATTAAAATATAGCCCTAAATGAGTCCAATTTGTGGACCCATCAAGGGCTTCATAAGGAGCAATCTAAATACTAGCTTGGAAGTTGTTATTATAAGCGAATTCAAAAAGAGGTAGATGTTGATCCCAACTTTATTTAAAATCCAACATGCAACCTGTAACATATCCTTAACAATCCAAATAGAATGCTCTGTCTGACTATCAGTTTATGGATGAAAACTGGTTCTAAGATTTACTTGAGCGCCTAGACCCTTCTAAAATGATCTTAAAAAATGTGTTGTATGTTAAGCCCTGTGATCCGAGATAAAAGATAGTGGAACTATGTGATGGAGAATGATTTTTTCATTGTAAAGTCTAGTGATGAGTCTGAGATTTGGACTCATTTAGGGCTTTGTGTTGATAAATTTAGTATCCTCAAATGCTTAATTTATGCTATAAACTAATGTTTAAGCCCTGATTTTCAGGTATGTGGATTGAGGAGCAAAGCAAGGACACTAACAGGCAAAAAGGAACAAAATAAACTAAAGAATTGGAGAAAGGCGAGCCTGATGATCACCAAGAGAAATTGGCGAATCACCGAGTGGCCATTCAGTCCCCCTAAAGTTCCAGTGTGCCATCCCTAAGGAAAGAAACTAAGTAGGCGATAAGAAAAGGGCAGTCGCTGAGTTGCCGATCAATTTTGCGAGGACAGGATTGATCACCCAAATTTACAGGACTTGAGGATGCTGAGAGCCAATGAAAAAAGGCGATAGAAGGAGCAAAGGGCGGTTTGCCAAACCACTCAGCGAACCTGACTTACCTCACCTAATGGCCCTTTTTTGGCTTAATTTTTGGCGACTATAAATTAGATTTTAAATTGTTAATTGAGTAGTTTTCTTTTGAGTCTAGAGTTTTTCTTTTGAGTTTGGGATTTTTCTTAGTAAACCAGAAGGCTTTTTTGGACTTAATTCAGCGATTTTGCAAGTGGGTTAGTAATTTTCTGCAATTTGAAGCATTGTAAAGGCTTGAATACTCTTACCTAGTTGATGACTAATCGATTTCGTAATCGTTTTTACCTTTTTATGATGTTTGGATAAAATCCCAATTCTTGGGATGTTATCATGTGATTATGGGTTGAATTAGTTTATGGGTATTGTTAATTACTAGTTTAAATGATATGTTAAAGTGGGTTTAATCATTAGTTGAGGTTTAATTTATGAATTGTAGTTGCAAATGCAGTTCTAATTTGGTGTTCTTGACTTGCTCGAGAGAGAAGTTTTGTAACTAAGGTTTTTGATTAATGATTTATATGTATTGAGTTGATATGGGTTTATCTCGAGAGAGTGAATCCTAAACCCAATCCTACCCATCAGGTTCGAGAGAGTGGATGAATTAAGGTGTGGGTTGTTCTTAATTGATATGCTTGTTGATGTTCGAAAGAATTCATCTGATTCGGTGTAGTTATTCAAGAGAAAGTTATCTCCCTTATAGTCTAGCCTACCCACTGATATTTAGATGTTTATTAGTAATTTCAATTACCCATATATCGAAATTTACCTATAATAGATCACATCACGAGAATTTTTCTCCGTATTGTTATTTTAGTTTTTATGTGACTTTGTTGTAGTTGATAATTGCAAACAAAAACCCCCATTTGACATTCGTGTCACCCTTTTTGATTTGTTTCATGTCTTTTTCTATAATTTCTATTCTTATACCTAGTTAGATTACATTGTACTTCTTAATTGAATTTGAACACGTACCGCTCCCTGTGTGATTCGACCCCAACTCATTGGTTGTGCTTTATACCATTTAATGATTGTTTGCACCTACAATTGGATTAGGTTTGTTTGAAACGTTAATAAAAAATGACGTCGCTGCAGGGGAGTGGTGTTGTTTAAAATTCTTTTAGTGAAGTTGAATTGTGATCTTTCAAGTTATAGTTATATCTACTTACTTTAGTTTTGGTTTTGTGTTGCTTGTGTTGAACAAGGAAGAGATGAGCGTAAACGGGAGCAATGATAGCCAAGTGGGCCACCAAGACGATATTGGGAACCTCAATGATGTAAATAACCCAAATGTGAATGACCCAATTCCATTGGCTGGTGTGGGTGCAATACACCTGCCTTTAATTGAAGGGAATGTAGTCTTCCATGTCACTAGAACAATGTTGCATCTCCTCAAAATGAAGGGATTATATGGAGGATTGGCTCATGAAGACCCACATGAGCATATTCGGAACTTCGTGGACGTTTGTGGTGCGTTCTCATTCAAGAACGTATCACAAGAATCAGTCTGTCTCATGTTTTTTCCATTCCCTCTAATGGATGAGGCTAGTAAGTGGTTGGCTGAGTTACCAAGGGATTCCATCACTTATTGGGATGAGCTCACTACTGCATTCCAGGTGTGATTCTTTCCCCCATCGAAGATGATGACCCTTAGGGATAGTATCAAAGGTTTCAAACGCTTGGAAGATGAACCTATACATGAGACATTGTTGCGGTTCAAGAAATTGGTACTTTAATGTCCAACCCACGGGATGCCAAATCACATTTTGCACTTCTATAGGATCCTTGATTCAGTGAGCAAAGGAGTTGCTGAACAACTTGTTCCTGGTGGTATAATGCAACAGCCCTATCAAGTAGTGTCTCAGCTTCTTGATGGTATGACCAAGATCAATAGGGCATGGTACACTCACGAAGACCAAGTTTCTCCTCTCACTTTTAGAATGACGATCGAAAAGGATCAAGAGAGAGACAAAAATATGGCCAAAATGATGGCCCAACTAGATCTATTGGCGAAAAATGTTATGGGTAGTGGTGTGAAGAGTGTTAATGTTGTTGGTGTTGGTGAAGTGAATACCGAGGATGTGCACTTTGATGCACTTTACGATGAGGAAGGGAAATTCCTAGCTAATCAAGGAGGTGGGTATCGGCAAAACTATCCAAGGCCGGAGGAAAACCCGGGTTGGAATAGAGATGAAGGATGTAGAGACCATGACAGAGAATGGCGTGATCGTAGCACCACTTGGAAGGAAAGAGAGGGTGATAAGGACAGATACATCCCACCTAATGAGCGTCAAAAGCTTAAGGAATCTGAAAATGTATGTACGAAAGACATGCTCTCACGCATTCTCAACAAAGTTGAAGGATCGGACAAGTGTTGAAAGAGATTAAGAAGGATGTCTCTACACTTAATCAGACAGTCACCTCTCATTCCATGATAATCAAGCATTTGGAGACCCAAATGGGTCAAATTTCTTCTCATTTGAGTCCAAGGCCAAAAGGAGGCCTGCCAAGTGATACCTGGGTAAACCCGAAGAATGAACCGTAAATGGGTACTTTTGTCGTGCCATGACGTTAACTAAGGCGCTTCTTGGAAGGCAACCCAAGTTTTTAATGCTTTAGTTTTTAATTTTGAATAACAGGTGTTGATTGTGCAGGTTGAAAAGTGAAAAGTATTGGAAAATGGGTAGTTTGGTGAGCCTAAGTCTAGTCGGTGACTCATCGAACAGGTTAGCGAGCCCCGACTTGGAGTGTCGTTGAACCCACCAAGCTTGAAGTGGAAATTTGTAAAACTGGATAGGATAAATTCTTAATTGGTGACTCGCCAAACAGGTCGGCTAGCCCAATTTTGTCCGCCGTTTGAACACCCAAAATTTCTAATAGTCTTGTAAAACACGGCGAGAGAAAAAAACACTTGGTGCATCGCTAGTGGGTCGGCGAGCATGACTTACTCCGCTGAAGGTTCAGCGAACTGAAAGGTTTTAAAGGTCAAACGGTTTAAAATTTCAAAATTCTTGATCTTCTCTCATTTTCAACTCTCATACCTTCTCACCCAACTTTTGATCTTCCATATCTTATCGCTTTTGACCACATTTTTGTGTGATTTCGTGCTAGGATTAGGCGAACTTTTCCGCCTAGCTTTTCAAATTTTAATTTAGGCATAAAGGTTGGTTTTCCGAACCCCGTACTCTATGTTTGTGGTTGAACTCGTATGCAATAGGTAAATGTGTGTTAATTCATGTTGGGTAGTTAGTATAATCATGTTTAATGTGTTATATTGCCCATATTGAATTGAATTGTTTCCCTAAATGCTTAAACTGATCGATTCACGTGCCTTGTTTTTTAAAATTGAGTTTAAATTGTTGAGTTGTGGTATTTTTGTAATGGGTCTAGTTGGGTGAAGTCTAAGTAACCCCAAATTATGCTAAATGACGTAAGTTTACCAATGAAGGAGCGTTTGACGTCATTTTTAAGGGCAAAAGTCATCAAATTGTCAATTTTGGTAAAATCGGGGGAAGTCTGAGTACCCGGAGTGCATAGGTCGTATTGGTCTGCCTCTACTTGAATAGTGTTAGTGTTTGATTTTCAATTTGGGGGTTGCAGCCTTGATTTTGAAGTGTGGGGTTGAAAATTGGCACGTTGGGACGTTTGGGGAGCTACGTCGAGCTCGCCGAGTGGTTCGACGGTTCACCGAAGTCCTCCGCACATCGCCCTTAATTTCGAAGTTTGGTTGATTTTGCTTTGTAACTTCCAACGAGATGCCTGACCTCGCCGAGTTCACTTGGCGACTCGCCGAAAGGTCTTCTTGATCTTCTGCGCCCCTAACCCCTAAATTACACTGTAACTTTCGGCAGGCTACTCTTAGTTCATCAATTGGTGTCGGAGATTCATCGAAAGGTCTTAAACATCGCCGACCTGTCTTGATTCTGGAAAATTTTCATGTTGGTACTTTCAGCATGCCCGATCTAGCTCGCCTAAGTGAATCGCCGACTGGTTCGCCGAGTCTTTTTGCACTTCAATTTCTGCACTTTTCTAGAATTATTTCTAACACGTCTCTATGTGTTTTGCAGGAATGGCTAGAACAAACTTGGATGCTAATGGCATATAGCCCTGAAAGCGGGCATGAGGGATCGTGATTAATGAGGAAGCAGATGCTTCCAGTGCAAGGAGCAAGAAGATACCTCTGAAGGGAGGCAAGGGAAAGGGAAAAGCGCCCGTAGCTAAGATACCTGAGCACAACTCCAGTAGTGAGGAGAGTCAGTTGATTGTCAGGTTTTTCTCTGTGTGTCTAAGGATAATTAGGTATTACAAGCCCGGCGAGCAGAGATTCATTCCAAAGCTCATCATGATCCATCTAGAATTTCGGAGCCGACCCTTCTTATTTCAAATGCAGTGCCAGCTCCAGCACAGATGGTGGTCCCTGCACCACCAGTTTAGGGTCTTTCTCCCCGATTACTCGACCTATTAAAGATCGAGGGATTGAGGACCATCATAGAAGAAAAGCGATAGTCCATAGATGGTGTAGTGGACATATAACCAATTGTGTAGGACACTCTCCAATTCCACAATTTCGAGATCTTCACCGGGACCCATGGCCCATACATTCTACATTCGGGAATTTTAATCAACTTACGGTGACCTAGTACCTCAAGGAAAGAAGAAGGCTAGTGCCTTCCGGCTAGTAGATTTTGTGATGGTCCGAGAGAAGAAGGTCAAATGCAGCAGTTGTGATATGAACGTTTTATTTGAAAGGGCTACAGACTTTGCACACGAGTACAGGAGCATGAATATTACACAAACTCTAGATAACCTGAAGTGTTGTCTAGCCCCTCCTATTTCTGATAGCACCTCTAGGTGGATTGAGGCCGGAGTGCCTATCGAGAAAAAGGGCATGAACATAGCAACTCGGTATTGGTTTGGATTCATTAGGAGCATAGTCATGCCGTCACAAAATGTAGCCAAGAAACGACTAAATTTGGGACCCAAAGGCAGTCTGTCATGGTTCTATAATAGCCAAGAAACGGCTAAATTTGGGATTGATTATCGAGCAGGAGATGGCAATGAGGGCCAAGCAGCGACAGACGTCTCTTTCATTCCCAATACTTATAATAGAGTTGTGTCGTCGAGCTGGAGTTCCTCGTGATGAGAAAAGGGATGTCGAGGTTACACCTACATCTTCAACCGACACCCGACGCATAGAGGCCGAATATACATGAGACAAGGCTGATAGGAGGAGAGCAGTCCTGGTGGATACATCCCCCGAGATCGATATCGATACATTACCTGCATAGGCAGCTTTGCCTACTTCGGCCTCCGGGCCTTCGAGTACTTCTAGGGCTACTCCTTCTTAGACCCCGAGTTCTTCTGCTGCTTCCCCGCTCCCTAGAGCTGCTGCTAGTTCCACTTCCTCCAGGAATCCAATTACCCAAGCTATGCTTCTCAAGATGGGGCACCTAGCCCATTCTTCCGATGTCTGGGCTTCCCGGTTAGAGGCCAAGGTGTCCTGGATGATTGAGAGAGATTTTATTGTTGCAGTGACACCCCTCAGGGCATCTATTGATGCTCTCACTTCGAGAGTAGAGGTTTGTGAGAGAGGGCAGGGTGTTACTACTGAGGTGACGGCTTTGAAAGTTGAGGTTTCTGAGCTGAGGAAGGATGTGGATCATCTGAACGCCACAGACTTCACTTCGCTACTTGAGTCGGCAGGTATCCCAGATGTCCTGAGTGCAGATGTCCCAGCCTATACTGAGGTACCTCTGGCAACTATGGGGGATGCTGTTGTTGTTGAGTCTGAGGCCGAGACAGATGAGGATCAGCTTGAGGTGCGAGATAAGGTTGTCTTTGAGGATCTGGCTGACTTAGAGGGTTCCATATTTGAGACCGCTAGATAGGCCTCCTTGAGAGATACCACTACGACAGGCTCCATTACATCCACAGCTGATGAGACTCTGGGCACTGATGCCCAACTATACAGTGTGACACCGCGCGCTGATGCCCAAACAGATAGAGTGACTAAGTTGCAAACATCATTCCAAGCTTAGCCTAGCAGGAAATATTTGTACCTCCTTCTCTGTTGTTTTTACTGACTATTTTTGTTTTAGTTGCATTTGAGGACAACTGCTTCTTTTTGTAGGTGGGGTGAGGTATTTCCATACCTACCTCTTGTGATTTTGTTATGTTTGTGAATATTGGGCTTAGTTTATTGATATATTTTTATGCTTTGA
Source organism: Solanum verrucosum (assembly GCF_900185275.1). Classification (NCBI taxonomy): domain Eukaryota; kingdom Viridiplantae; phylum Streptophyta; class Magnoliopsida; order Solanales; family Solanaceae; genus Solanum; species Solanum verrucosum. The sequence goes on along the minus strand of NW_026020070.1, from coordinate 2,638,247 downwards.
TCTTTATCTCTGGTGGGTGTTTTAACTTGTGGCCCGTTGTTTTGAATGAAAATGGTTTTGAACATAATTTTAAAATTTTGCCAACTCTTTTGTGTGTGATTATGGTTGTTCTTGTGCAAATTTGAGTATCGGTTATGATCAATACCAATGACTTGAATAGTGCTCTTAATCGAATGAAAAAAATGTGCGGCTACGATGAGGAAAATGAAGTTGCATAGACAATGCGTGATTTTTATCTCGTTGTGACTAGCCAGTTGTTGAATGAGTCTCTTGTGATGAACATTGCACATTAGCTAGAAAGTGTGGAGTATTGTTTGATAAGGGTGCCAATGCCTTGTGTGATGAGATTACTTTGAAAAGTGTGTGTGATAACACCTAGAATTTTCCCTGTTGGTCTGATTGATTGAGTGATGTAAGCACTTGAAATGATCTTAGGCAACAATTTTGAAGAGTGAAATAATTTGGCAATATACCTCTTTTGTGGCCAACCTTGTGAGATCTGGGAACCTCGCTTGACCCCTCTTGAGCCTTACCCTTTTCATGGAAGAAACTTGAGCAATTATGACCTCTCATTATCCATCCACCCATAACTTTAATGAAGTATGGTTTGTTTAAATAGCCAACTTAGGCCAAAAGTTTAAGTGGGGGGTGTGGTGAAAAGAGAAGGAAAGTCAAGAAGTGTGAGAAATCCTCCTTGAATGATGGTCTAGAAAAAGATAGAACCCCTCCATGTTAAAAGACAAAAGAAAATGAAAAAGAAGAAAGAAAAGAAAAAGGTTGAGAAAGTTGTGAAATAAAGCAAAAGAAATGGGGTATCCGGTAGTTCATATGAAATTGAATAATGGGGTGGATTGTGAGCATGTTTGAAATGTTAAAGAAAAGGGAGGAAAGTGATGTTCATACCATACTTCATGAAGGTAGAACTCAATAATCCTAAATGACCATACCTTTACACTCAGCCCCATTACAAGTCTTGAAAAGACATTTGTGATCTTGAGTGAGTTGAAACGAATGTTGATTGGAAAATAAGGGCAAGCCTATAGGTGAAGTCATGCACGTGTTCATATTTTTGAGTGTGAGAGTTGCATGTGATTCCGGAACTCTAAATTGTTGAAGAACTTTGTGTCAATAAGGAATCATCTTTGTTGTGAGGGCATTTAAGTACCTTTGTTGAGCTTAAACTTGCATTTGAAGCAAATATTGTGAATTTGAGCATCTTTGACAATGGTGAGTCACAATTTGAATGTTTGAGTGCACAACTGATCATTGCAAGACTAAGTTGAACCTTGTTGTGTACATTCATGCTGAGTCATATGCAGCACTGTTTGAGATATCCTTTTTGAACTGCTAATCTTGAGTTTTACTTGAGGAAAAACAAAAGTTTAAGTTGGGGGTGTTGATGAGTCCGAGATTTGGACTCATTTAGGGTTTTCTTTTGATAAATTTAGTGCCCTCAAATGCTTAATTTATGTTATAAACTAATGTTTAAGCCATGATTTTGAGGTATGTGGATTCAGGAGGAAAGCAAGGACACTAACAGGCAAAAAGGAACAAAACAAACTGAAGAAGTGGAGAAAGGCGAGCCTGATGATCGCCAAGAGCACTTGGCGAATAGCTGAGTGTCCATTCAGTCTGCCTAAAAGGGCAGTCGGTGAGTCGCCCAGCAATTCCGCGAAAACAAGATTGATCGCTCAAAGTTACAGGACTTGAGGATGCTGAGAGCCAATGCAAAAAGGCGATAGAAAGAGCAAAGGGCGGTTCACCGAACCCGACTTATCTCGCCTAATGGCCCTTTTTGGCTTATTTTTTGGCGACTATAAATTGGATTTTAAATTGTTAATTAAGGAGTTCTCTTTTGAGTCTAGAGTTTTTTTTTTGAGTTTGGAATTTTTCTTAGTAGACTTGAAGGCTTTTTGAGACTCAATTCGGAGATATTGCAAGTGGGTTACTAATTTTCTGCAATTTGAAGCATTGTAAAGGCTTGAATACTCTTACTCAGTTGATGGCTAATCGATTTGGTAACCGTTTTTACCTTTTATGATGTTTGCATAAAATCCCAATTCTTGGGGTGTGATCATGTGATTATGTGTTGAATTAGTTTAGGGGTATTGTTAATTACTAGTTTAAATGCTATATTGAAGTGGGTTTAATCATTAGTTGAGGTTTAATTTATGAATTGTAGTTGCAAATGTTGTTCTAATTTGGTGTTCTTGGCTTGCTCGAGAGAGAAGTTTTGGAACTAAGGATTTTGAATAATGATTTATATGTATTGGATTGATATGGGTTCAGCTCAAGAGAGTGAATCCTAAACCCAATCCTACCCATCTAGCTCAAGAGAGTGGATGAAATTAGGTGTGGGTTGTTCTTAATTGCTATGCTTGTTGATGTTCGAAAGAAATCACCTGATTCGCGTTAGTTGTTCTTCTCTGTATTGTTATTTTAGCTTTTGTGTTACTTCGTTGTAGTTAATAATTGCAAACAAAAACCCCCATCTGATAATCATGTCTCCCCTTTTGATTTGTTTCATGTCTTTTTCGATAATTTCTATTCTTATAGCTAGTTAGATCACATTTGTACTCCTTCATTGATTTTGAACACGTACCACTCCATGTGGGATTCGACTCCAACTCATCTGTTAGGTTTTATAATATTTAACGATCGTTTGCACCTAGAATTGGATGAGGTGTGTTTGAAACGTTAATCATCTAGAATATGTCATCCTAACCGGCAAGAAATGAGCAAATTTTTTCAGCCTATAAACAATGTCACGACCCAGGGCTACCCCCCTATATGCGACACGACGTACTTGACCCCGAAGGGGTCTAATACAAGCCTCATAGCATTCTTGAACATAAGAACATAGGAAAATATAGAAGAATTAAAAACTTTCCTTTACAATCGAAGACATTTTCATTAAAAATCAAGCGGAAGACTTTCTAGACATTGTACACTATCTCTCAAACCATCTAATACTTTTGAATACAACTTTGGGACTTAGCCCATACAAAAGCTTTAACATAATCTATAAGGCATAAAAGGAACATAATGGGTTTTGTCCTCGAAACTATGAGGACTCACCAAGTCTTCATCTTCAAGCACCTTAGAAACCTATCCTTCAAGCATAGAACACCAATATCTCCAAACCCAACACTTTGGTAAAAAGGGAGAAGAATGGAGTTAGCACAATTAAGTACTAAGTATGATGACCATGCAAAAACATGTTTAAAAAGGATATTTGATTTGAAAGTCATGCTTTTATGCCATTTGGTAAAACTTCATTAACATTGATAAAAGAGGTATAATATAAGTCACGACAAACATACAAGTCACATTTTCACATTTGAACAAGATCAACATATAAACCTTACTTTACCTTAAGCCTTCACCTCAAGTAACCCTCAAGCTATACCTTGTGCAGTGTATGGATAGTGTCCCATACCACCACCCACACTAAGGCACCACATTAAGGTCACCATAAGTGAACTTACCATTCATCATTTCCACCTTTACACAATAAAGCATATAAGAGACATAAATAAACATGAGTCACACCATCACATTAAGACCAACATCTAAGACAACTCTGAGTCATACTTGTGCAATGTGCAAGTAGCATTCCATACTACTACTCACACTAAGTAGTCCTTTGAAGTCACCATAGACAAGGCACATTCATAAATGATAAGTCATGACAAGGAAGTACTCATAATACAATCCAAGTATAGCATGCATCATTTACATTTTAAGCATATAAAAATCAACATCACCCAATAACATCATTTAGAGGACTTTAATTCATTAGACATTAGATCAACATTCTCCTTAACTTCTTCCTAGGAGGACACTCAAACAATAGTCATTAAGACTTAGAGAACTCACTATGACCCTCTCAAAGCCTACTCGTGCAATGCATGGATGACATCCCATACTACCACCCACACTTCGTAGAACTCCTCAAGAAACCATAATGCACATCTCATATGATGGGAATAGGCATTAAATGGCATAGACCATGTTAGCTTGACATGGAATCCGGTGTCATGAAACCCCACACCGTAAAGAGGTGGTCTCCTTGCCAAAGAAAGACCGGTTCATCTAGCTTAGGTCGATCCATTAGCTAGGAGCTATGTCGGCACATAGTTATGGGATATGAAAGACGTTCATTGAGATCCGGCCTAACGTAGGGTGAATCTCGATCTAACCATATCCTCTCGGTGCTTAGCCTTCATTCCCATAGAGTAGTTTCATTAACATTACATTGTTGTACTTGAGAGGGTCACCAATATTAGGCCTACCGACCCAAAGCACATACACATTAAATGGCAACCACCATTATGTCTACTGCTTCAAGGTACATTTAAGGATAGCTCATTGATCTTCCTAGAAAGAGAGACCACTATTAGGTCTACCGTTTCTAGGTTCATCATTTCACACAAGAAAGAGGCCACCACTAATAGGTCTACCACTCCAAGGTTTAACATTCACATTGGGTTCTAGCTCATCATGAAGGGCCACCAACACTAGGTCTACCGGTTCTATCATTGAAATCACATGCAAATCCTTCACATCACATTCACATATACAATATCATGATAATACTTCAATTCCTCAAACTATGCCTTCAAGGACATGATCACAATACACAAAGTAATTAAACACCTCCACCTTTCAAGTGGATCAACATCTCTAACACAATTCTACTTCAACATGTAATTAGGCCACAACTTGCCCTTTCAAGGCCATGATCACAAATTCTCAATTCACAAAATATTCACCATAATTAGGCATAGATGATGATACAATTAAATAATCCAAAGAAATTTATGCAAATTCCATCCATAAGCTTTCATAATCATCAAACCCACTTCATAAGGTACAATTTAGAAATTGAGAGAAATCATGGGTTCATAGAGTATTTTCATCTTAAATCATCAAGTAAACATTAATACAATCATAATATGACATTAGTAACCATTTGAATTCATTTGTAGAAAGAACCCATGAGATTGAGTAAAACCCTTGGTTTTTCATGAACTTGAAAACTTCTTCGAAATTGACTCTAGGGTGAAAGCTAACCCAAGATGAAGGATTGATGAGTCCACAAATTGGACTCATCTGGGGCTATATTTTAATAGAAATTGTGTCCTCAAATGGTTATTTTACCTCAATATCTAATGAAAACCCTTCAGTTTCAAGTATTTGAAGTTCGAAGGAAAGCATGAACACTACGTCGCAAAAAGGAATAAAAGGCTGAAAAGAACAAAGAAACGAAGCATTGAGGATCGCCGAGTCTACTGGGCGAGTTGCCAAAGGGTTTTACTTCGCCTTTTGTACCAGTGTGCTAAGCCCTGAAGGAAAAGATCAAGTCGGCAGAGAAAAAGAGCAGTCGACGTATTGCCGAATAGTTACGCGAAGTAGTACTATCTCGCCCAATGACACAGAACATGACGATGCTAAAGGCTGGTGCAAGACGGTGACGAACTACATCAAAGGGCGAATCGTCGAATTGATCAGCAATTTCGACTAATGACGCTGAATGATCCACTGCAGCACAAATCTGTAATAACTATAAATACTAGTTAGAATTTTATTTTAAGGAGTCGAACAATTATTATAATTTTCATATAGAATATTACTTTTTGATATTTTTGCTCTAAGTTTGAGAGGGTTTTGGAGACTTGAAGAAGAAGAGGATTTCATCTTCTAGATTTGGAGTTGGGTCTCTTGGATTCTTCATTCTTGGCCTGTAACAAGACTTAAATCTTCATACCCATTTGAATGCAAAATCATTTAGGTATAAATTTCTATCTTTTGATGTGTGGCTAAAATTCCCATTCTTGGGGTGTGATTTAGCAAATATGTGTTGATATTATTGTTTGGTCTTGTTCGCTGATAGGTTAGATGTATTTTAATGGTGATTTAACCTAGTGGTTGTGTTTTAATTTAATGGGTTTGTAGTTGCAAATACAATACCACCCATGTGTTTTCGACTTGCGAGAGAGAGAGGTCGCGGAACCAAGACCGCTAAACTGATGGCCTAAGGAGTGGGTCGACAAGAGGTTTAGCTCGAGAGGATGAGCCCTAGTCCTATACCCTAACACTCAGCTCGAGAGGGTGAGTGGAGTAAGGCGTAGGCTGGCCTTCATGCGGAAAATGGGTGTCCGAGAGGAATCCATTTAAAACAGGGTAAGTTACCCGAGAGGGAACTTATTTCCATCTAAAGCTTAGCCTAGTCACTATTCGGTTGCAAATTTCCTATCGAAAGCATGTACTCAACGATTTATATCAATTTATATTACGGTCACACCCCAAGAACTTCTCCCCATACTTTCTCTCCCCTTTAAGTTTTGTTGTTTTTATTACACTAGTGACAAACCCCATTTGATAATTGACACATTTGTGTCACTTTTTTAGATTTCTAATGTTTTTATTCATAAATGTCTTTAGCTATAACTAATTAGAACCTAATTTTATTTTTCTATTAATTCTCAAAACCTCTCCCTTCCGAAACGACCCTAACCCTTGGTTGGTTTACTATATTATCGACGATCGTAGCCACTCGTACCTTAGGTTAGTATCGTTGATCACGATAAGCATTAAAATGGTGCCGCTGCCGGGGAGTGGTGTTATTTGAAAAATTTTAGATTAGTAGAATTTTTGTTCTTCTTAGTTGTAGTTTATTAATTTTATTTTTAGTTTTGTTTTTCTCTTAATTTGTTGATGTAGGTAGGTGCCCTAAGCATGGCTGGGGGAAATAGTGACAACTCGATTGAGATGAGCCAAGAAGTCGAGAGGGACTTCAAATTAACCGTACTAGTAACTCAGTTGAAGGATTTGTCCACCAACATAACAGAGGTGGAAAAGCAGTGCAAGAGTCAATGGACGTACATACTTCCTCACGAAAGGAAGAAGTCTAGAGACTCGGAGAACAATCGAGTTGAGGACACACTCTAAATCATTCTCTAAATGATCACCGAACAAGATCGAATGTTGGAAGAGATGAAGGAGAGAATCAAATGGTTGGCTCTCACTCTAGATAAATCCAACTCATTAGGACACTCCTGAACTATACGGTGCCTCATCTTCACTATAACGAACTATTGCAGATACCTAGTAACACTAGGGCCAGCCCAACCAATTGGGAGTGAGTAAGGACTCGCATCGAGCCATGATGTTAAATAAGGTGCTTCATGGGAGGTAACCCAAAGTTTTAAATGTTTTATTTTGCTTTCATAAATAATGGTGTGTTAGTGGTGCAGGTTTGAATGAGGAAAGTGGTGAAAAATACAGATTGGGGAGAAAATGGTCAGTTAGCGGATCGCCAAAAAGGTCAGTGAGTCCAACTTGACCTGCCATTTGGCTCAACTCAAGGTTAAGTTAGAGCCTGTAAAACTCGGTGAACTTACGAAGCAGTTCAGTGTGTCGCTAACCAGGTCAGCAACCTCTATGAAGATCATCATTTTAACCCTCAAGAAATTGAAAGAACTTTAGCAATCGCCAGGGCAAGTGACCAGTGGGTGATTCGCCGAGTGAATCAGCGAATACTACTAACATTGTCGAACACGCGCGAACTGGATGGTTTATAATGGCCAAGAGACTTAAAATTTGAAACTATTTACTTTCCCTCGCGCTTGAATCCCTTAAACTCACACTATGGTAGTATCTTCTCCAATTTAGCATTTTTTGTAGCATTTTAGATTGGGATTTGTTCTCGGAATTGGAATACTTTGCCGCCTAGCTTTTCAAATTGAATTCAGTCAACATTGAAGGTTGGTTTCCTTTCCCGCATTTACATTTGAATGTTTTGTACTCATTTGCAATAATTGTCTTTTAGTGATGTGTGATGGGCCTCTCTGGGAGGATTAGAATGCTTAATTTCCTATTTTAATTTGAAAACCTTATTCGTATTGTTTGGTTGCCAGTATGTCCGTATTGAATTCCTTGAAATGATTGAAATTTGATTAGGTGATTCTTGCATATTGATTAGATTGATTTGGGTGAAGCCTGAGTAGCCCATGTTTGTGCTTAGATGTCGAGAATTTTCTCAAGGATGGAGTGGGTAACATCACTCTTAAGAGCAAATATCTTTAATGGCTAAATTCGGCAAAACCAGGAGAAAAATTGAGTATCCCGGGGTGATTGGTAGCATGGGTCTTGTTTAAATTCCATGAGTGCATGCTTTGATTTTATTTTAGGGGGTTGCGGAATTAGATTCGGGCAGATGGGTTGAAAATAGGCACGTTGGACGATTTGAAAACTAGGTCGAGCTCACTGAACGACTCGGCGGATCGCCTAATGTCTCCATCTCACAGATAATTTGGCACTTTAATTGATATTTGATACTGTAATTTTTGGCGAGATGTCATCGGGTGCTGAAAGCACTTGGCGACTCGCCAAAAGTATTCTTGTCGCCCTTTGTTTGCACTCCCAAGTCTATGTTGCACTGTAACTTTTGGTGGATAATCATTTGATCGCCAAAAATATTTGGTGATTCGCCAACTAGGTTCACCCATCGCCGAATTGCCAAAAGTTTGCAAGCTAAACCCTTTGGCGAGCGTCATCTACTTCGCCAAAGAAGTTCGGCAATTCGCCGACTGGATCGGCGAGTCTTTCTAGAATAAGATTCTCTGTGTTTGTGTTGAGTTTCGCCTAATCTCTTGATCTTTTGAAGATATGGTACGCACAAACTGAAACAAGCCACTTCAGAAAAAGGCAAAGGGAATTACGATCAATGAAGGAGGATCACGTCCTTCACAGAAAAGAAAGCAAGATCTCCCACCAAGAGATAAAGGCAAAAGAAAGAAGCATATCGCTAGAAAAGAGTCAGCTATTAAGCTAGATTTTCTGAGTCGGAAGATGAACAACCCTTAATTCACCGACAGAATAGGCTCAGAGATAGACCTCAATCAACACCTACTAGAGTTACATCAGCTAAAATTCCTCCGACTACTAAATCGTTGCCAGTCCTGGTACCACCTTCAGTGTCCCCTGCACTTCCCGTAGCTCCACCTTCACCCAAATTGCTGAACAGATTGAAAGGCGATGATTTACAAACCATTCTAGAAAAAAAGTTACTATATGTGGAGGGTTTGGAAGGTAAGCATGCTGAGGTGCTTGACACGCTCAAGTATCATGAGTTCGAGCAGTTCACTAGGCCACGGGGCCCTTACATTCCTTCCTGGGTCCGAGAATTTTACTTATCCTATGGGGAGTTGGTCCCGAAAAATAAGAAAAAAGCTAGTGAGTTATGACCGGTGAAGTCAGTTATGGTTAGAGGCAAGGAGGTAGAGTGTCACATCGAGCATATTAATGTTGTATTGGGTCAACCGATGCACTCGGTACTGCCCTACCAGGGTTTGCCTACTGTTCCATCCCTGGATGATATGAAGGGTTGGTTAGATCTGATGATTTCTGACATCACCCCGAGGTGGATGGATGTGGGAGCTCCTATTGAGAAGAGGGATATGAGCATCGCCTCCCGGTACTGGTTTAGCTTCATCAGCAGAACTATCATGCCATCCCAGAACGAGCCCATTCTACGTCATCCTAAGGCAGCTTGCCTTGGTTCTATCATGGCCAGGAAGCAGATCGACCTGGGATTGCTGGTTTCACAGGAGATGGATGTGAGAGGCAAACAGACACTGACGTCTCCGCCATTTCCTGTTCTGATAACTGAGTTATGCCGACATGTCGAAGTATCCCGGGATCCTACTAGGGATATAGAGGTCACCCTATCTTCCTCCACAGATATCCAGCATATAGAGGCCGAATTCACACGAGAAGAGGTTGACAGGAGAAGAGCAGCCCCAACAGATACTTTTCCAATGGTCAATGTTGATTCATTATCAGCAGAGACACCTTCGCCCACTCCGGCCTCTGAACCCTCAGGTATACCAACTCTTTCTTCTTCCTCTTCACAAGTTCTAGGTGCTTCCTCATACTCCTAGCCTGTCAGGATCACTCAGGCCATGATCCTGAAGATGGGGCAGTTGGCCTATTCAGCTGATGTGAGAGCTACCCGACTGGAAAGGTCTATTCCAGAGATGATTTACAGGGCCATACTAGCATCACTTACCCCCTATCATACTTCTGTTGATGCCTTGAAAGTGAGGGTTATGCCTTGTGAGAGCAGACCGAGGGAAACCTCTGAGGTGACAGCTTTAAAAGCCGAGATTGTAAGTTTGAGGAAAGACGTAGACTATCTTAAGTCTATCGACTTCATTTCACTCATAGAGAGGGCGTATGATAAGGATGTTCATGAGACCACCGGAGATGTGCAAGGGGATGGTGTAGCACATGCAGAGTCGGATGCAGAGACCGATGAAGAGTTGATAGCAGCACCGACGGAAGAGACACAGGAGAGCAGAGATGAGAGCCTATTCAGAGACTTGCCAGATCTTATAGAGGCAGTTGTGCAACTGGCGATCCAGACATTTCCGACTGAGACGTCCACAGCAGCTCCTAGTGGATCTGGCATTGTTGTTCCGTATGAGGCTACTCCGGGCACTGATGCCCACATACAAACTGCTACACCAGCCACCGAGATCCCGATAGAGGGAGAGATTACATAGACAGGACATTTCTTTATCTCTCTCTCTGTCTTATCATATTTCTACATTTCATACTTTTATTTGCATTTGAGGACAAATACCTTTTATTTGTGGTGGGGTAAGGCCCACCTTTTGTGTGCTACTTGTGACTTGTGTTTTTGCTTATGTATTTGGGCTTTGAGCTATTATTGTGTTAAGTACTACTTTTATGTGGATGTTTGAGCTTGAGGCTCTGTTATTTTTAATTGCAAAATGATTTTGACCCTTCCGAAAAATTTTGAATTTTTTGCACATTTTTGCCACCTCCCATGTGTTGAATGTGGCTATTCTTTTGCAAAAATTTAAGTCTCGGTCTCGTTCAATACCGATGACTTGAATGGTGCTCTCAATTGAACAAGCATGAACGTACGGATGCGACCAGACCAAATGAAGTTGCATAGACAATATGGGAACTCTTTGCATCCAGTTGTGATTAGCCATTTATCTAACTGATTCTCTTGTCATGACTGTTGCACACTAGTGAAAGTGTGTGGTCTTGTTTGACTTAAGTGTCGATGCCTTGTGTGATGAGCTTACTTTAAACCTTGCATAAATAAACCTAGAATTTGCATTGTTAGTCTGATTGATTTAGTAAGGTGTGCTTTTGAAATGATCTTAGGCAACTTTTGAAGAATGATAGCCAAATTTGACAGATACCTCTTTTGTAGCCTACCCATGAGCGTGAGAAACTCTTTTGAACATCCTTTGAGCCTTACCTTTCTTTGGAAGAACCTTGATGAACCCTAGACCTTACTTGACCCACTACCTATAATCCTCTTGATTTGTGGTTTAGTGAATATCCAACTTAGGCCAAAAGCCTAAGTTGGAAGTGTGGTTAAAAGGGAAAAGGGAAGTCAAGAAGTGCAAGAAAAGTCTTCCTTAACCCATTGTATTGCAAAACAAAATGGAAATCCTCCATATATATGGAAAAAAAAGTGGTGATATAAAAGTAAGAAAAAAATGGGTTTCCAAGTAATTCATGGAGAGTGAATAAAAGGATGACTTAGAAGAACTAGAAGAAAAAGTGATAAGGGAAGGGAAAAGGAGGTTTCGAGAACACCACATCTCACGAGGATGAAAAGCATCGGGCCTAAATAACCATACCTTTGCACTCAGCCCCGTTACAAGCCTTAGAAATACCTTTTTGATCTTGAGTGAGCCGAACCGAAGATCGATCAGAAAATAAGGGCAAGCCTATGGGTGAAAACATGCATTGTGCTCCTCTATTTAAGTGTGAGCGTTGCATCTGATTCCTAATCTTGAATTGATTAACCTCTGTGTGTGAATATGGAATCATTCTTTATGTGAGGGCATTTAGATACTTTCTATTGAGCTTGAACTTGCACAAGTAGCACAATTGATCTTTGCATGAGTAATTCGAGTCTTGTTGTGTATGTTCATGATTTAGTCTTGTGTAGCACTATTTGAGACACCTTTTTGAACGACTGAACTTGAGTTTGCTTGAGGACAAGCAAAAGTATATAGTTTCTACGAACATTGTGAGATGCATATTTGATAAAAAGATTAATATATAAATAAAATGTCATAAATTATTAAAATGTTTGACAAAAGATAATCTATCAAGTCTAATTAAAAAATGCTTGCAATGTGGATTCAATATTACTAAAACAAATGAAACTGAAAATATAACATAAGTTATAAATTCAAAACAAAATATTTAACATAATACTCTTATCGCAAATTTCAACATACCATACATAAATATGATTTATTTTTATTTTTTGAAAAATAAAACTTAAGTCTATAACATTATTTAACAATAAAATTTATTTTAATTTAAAAATTAGAATACGAATAAAATTTTGTTAATGAGAAAATAAACATGGCATAAAGAAATAGATAATACGAAAAAATTACATAGAATCACGCAAAGTAAGGTTGAAAATGAGAAGAAAATGAAATATAATAATATAAAATAAAAGATAAACTTTTAGAAAATTTTAGAATAATAAAAATAAAAAAAGAACTTAAAATAATAGGTATAAAAATTAAAACAAAATAATAAAAATAGAAATTAAAAGAAGAAATTAAAAGGTAATCGGCTGGTAATTACACCATGTAATTACCAGCAATTCACTGCCCCTCCCTGTGAATTGGAGTGTAATTACCGCCTAACAATTACATCAATTACATGCTGACCAAGTAATTACATGTCCAACCAAACAGGACAGACAGTGTAATTACACTCAATTACACAAAATCCAATTACCAAGGTGGCTTTCCAAACAGGCCCTTAGAGAGAAATTAGGAATTTGATTAAATGAGTGCGTTGGAGAAATTTATAAGGTTAAAGGGTAGTAATAGGGCTTAGATTCAAGGAAAAATAGTATAGTATGGGTATTGGGTGCATAGGAAAAAACCCAATACCCCTTTAAAACAATTGTCGGAAAGGTCCTCCGACTCTTGTTACCGAGTCGAGGGGGCATTCAGCCACTTGACTGTAAGGAGAAGGGGCTTGGCTGCTACCAGGCTCTAAAAGAATTTTCTTCGAGCGAGCCTTCAATTAAATCAATAAGTTTTTTGATTGATTCAGGGCGCCGCCCCCCTTCTTAGAATTAGAAACCACTTTTCTTTTGCCACACTTTGCTCAAAGGGTTGAAGGGAGATAATGCATCAAGTTATTCGCAAGGGCCAACTTGATCCTCTTCCCAGAGATCTCAGGCCTACTCAGTCTTCTAGCATCTTTCCAACCAAGCCAAGGCACCCCTTCACGAGCCACTTCACGACTCGTGGTGATGACCACGGGCCGTGTGAAGGCTCGTGCGGTTTCCTTAGCTTGGTGGGAGTTGTGCTTGTGTGAGGAGGCTACTGCCTCAAAGACCACGGGCACCACCACGAACCGTGGTGCCCTAGACGGTCCGTACAAGTGATCGTGGAGATCAGTTAGGCTCAAGAGGAAACAAGGCACTTGGGCAAGCTATTGCCTCCATGACCACGACCATCACCACGACTCGTGGTCTTGACCATAGATCATGGGAAGTCTCGTGGACTTCCCTTAGCCTTGCAGGGCTTGGCAATTTGGAGGAGCACACTTGAAATCTTATGAAAGAAATATGTCTAAATTGCTTTGGGTTAATGAATTGTATCATTATCCATGCCTTAATTATAGTAAATTGTTGGTGTGTTGGTGATTTGATATTCATGGCCTTGAAGGCATAGTATGAGGAATTGAATTATTATCATGATATCTTGTATATGAAAGTGAATCCAATGAAGTTAATGTGATTATGTTGTGAATGTAAATGTGTTATTATTGAAAGGTTATTTCTCAATTTGACACTTATGAATGTTGATGATTGAATGTGAAGGGTTGTTCATGGTAATACATATCTCTGATTGGTAGGCTTAGGCATTCTTTTCTTGAATAAATAAATGTATTGTTGATTGTTGAATCAAGGATCGGTAGGCTAATGGCACCCTTCCATATATGAGGTTAATGAACTTTGGGATCGGTAGGCTTATGGTACCCTTCCATGAAGGTTAATAATGAACCTTGAATTGGTAGTCTTATGGCACCCTTTCAAGAGGAGTTAATGAGCTTTCCTAAAATGTACCTTGAATCGGTAGGCGCATGGCATACTTTCATGTGTAAACCAATGTAACTTGGGTCGGTAGGTCAATGGCACCCTCTCATGTGTGAAAATATTAAGTAATGAACTACTCTATGGAAATGTAGGCTAAGTACCCAGTGGATTTGGTTAGATGGAAACTCTCCCGATGTTTAGGTCGGGTTTCAATGATCATCAACCTTATCCAATAACTATGTTCCCACATAGGTCTAGCTAGTGGATCCACCTAAGCTATATGTACTGGTCCTACCTTAGGCAAGTAAGACCACCTATTTAAGGTGTGGGGCTATATGACACCGGATTCCATGACGAGCTCTCATGGTCTATATCGGTTAAACCCTTATTCCCATCATGTGAGATGTGCATTATGGTTTCTTGAGAGGTTCTACAAAGTGTAGGTAGTAGTGTGGGATGCTATCCATACATTGCACGAGTAGGCTTTGAGAGTGCTATAGTGAGTTCTCCAAGTCTTAATGTAATGAATGAATGTGCTCAAAAGAAAGTTAATGAAGAAGGTTGGCTTATATGCTTGTATGTAATGATGCATGCTATACTTGGATTGTATTATGAGTTACTTCCTTGTCATGACTTAATGTATATAAAGGTCCTTGTCTATGGTGGCTTCAAAGGAGTACTTAGTGTGAATAGTAGTATGGGACGCTAGTTATACATTGCACAAGTATGACTTAGGGTTGTCTTAGATGTTGGTCCAAATGTGTTGTTTTGACTTATGAAAGGTTTATATTCTTTATGCATCGGTATGGTCTAAAGGTAAAAAGGATGAATGGTAAGTTCACTTTTGGTGGCCTTAATGTGGTACTATAGTGTGGATGGTGGTATGGGATGCTATTCATACATTGCACATGGTATGGCTTGGGGTTGCTTGAGGTGAAGGCTTTATGTGATGAATTGATTTATGTGTTAGTTGTGATTGTATATTATGCCTCTTTTACTATGTTCATAAAGTTTTACTAAATTGGCATATATCATGACTTTCAAAGAAAATGTTCGTTTTAAGCATGTTTTCTCATGGCTACCATACTTAGTACTTAATTGTGCTAACCCATATTTTCTCCATGTTTACTACAACTGTAGGTTCCGGCATTTGACTTGCTTATCTCTAGTTGAAGCTTGGATTAAGATTCTTCCAAGACTTGGTATGTCCTCTTGGATTCGAGGACAAAAACTCTTATGTTTCATTTGTTTCATATAATAGACTATTGATTAGACATTTCTATTGTAAAGGGTTGTGTCCCTGCTTTTGTTTCGGATATTGTTTTAGATGGCCATGTGGGACAATAGACTTTTGCTGTGTTTTCAAATGTTTTTAAATGAAGTTTAGATTGTATGGTTTTAAATAAAAGTTTTAATTTTGTACTATTTCTATTATCGAATGCAATGAAATGCTAAGAGGCTTGTATAAGACCCCTTCGGGGTAAAGTATGCCATGTAACTTTCGGGGTATGAGCTCGGGTCCTTACATACCGGGTTTGTCATCTCCCAAAATAGGGAGCCACAACTGGCACTTGATACCGTATTTGATCGTGTTTGCCAAACATACTAGCTAACTAAAATGTGGACCAGAAAGATCAGATAGCACAAGATTTGAAATACGAAGTCTAGACCATTAAGGTCATAAACTGAATAACAATAAACCATATAAATAATGGTAGACAAGCCAAAAATAAAGAAGTACTAGCTAGACAACATGGCCGCAACTAAAGACATACATACTAACAAACAAACGCACACGCACACGCGCATGCATGCGCAAATGCATGACATACCTAACCAATGCTAGCAGTGGTCGTGCCTTCCGATAGCTAACCGACATCATATTCGCCAACTTATGGTCATTTGTCTCATATGCATAAATATAGGCAATAGGTCTCATACCATCTGATTATAACTCAAGAGTAGAATGCATAGCATGTTATGTCATTGATTCATAATACATATATGTTCTTGATAATGCTCAAACTATTCTCAAAACAAGTTAAAGAGTAAGCGGTCGGTAGCAATAAAAATACCCAACAAGAGAGTCGGGGTTGAATCCCACAAGGAACAAGTTGTCAACAATCTAAAAGACAGAGCATTACAAGGTACTAGTTTGAATTTAAATTAATACACAATTATCGAAAAGTGATTGGTTTAAGTAACAAAATTAAGATGGGCTAAGATCTAGTCAGGCAAGGGATGACTGGAAATTGGGAAATTTGTTAGTCAATACTCATTCAAGTGATGAATTGCACTTCAACACATGTTAATTCAATCATAGGTAGGCTAGGTAATGTTCAACAACAAAAATCTTCTTTCAATCTCAATGTGCTATATCATGAAATCTCCTTTCAGTCTCAATCATACAATTCAACAAAACAACCTACTACTCTAATTTAGACCTCTCTTTCGAGAAAGTCTCGCATTTGATAATGAAACCATGAATCTCTCTTTCGATCAAACACAAGACTCTATGCTAATATGCAATTATCAATCAAGTTTTCCACTTAACGAATCCTCTTTCGAGCAACCCATGAAGATCTAAGCTAGATTTGACTGTGCACTCTCAAATCATAAATGACAACATGACAATTAGATCAAACCCATTTGATGAATATTAAGCATGAAATCAATTAAAAAGGTAATAGAATGAAAAATCAAAGACCCAAAGGAATTGTTAATTTCTAACACAAAACCCTAATTTCAATTAGAAATTACACTCACAATTCATGTAATACAAAGCAAGGTACATAAGATGGAATAAGAAATATTACTATTATGAACATAATCTTCAATCTGAAAGATCAATTATGAAGCAACTTGCCTTCAAAGTCTCAACCCAAAAGATGAACTCTAAATTTTTTCTTTCTACTATACTCTAAGATGAGATACTCTCAATTCTATTCTTGCATATTCTGAATAATGAATGCTCATGATTGTAAAAAGGGGTTTTGGAATTAATTTGGTGAAATTTCAATTATGTCCAGGCGCCTAAAAAGTTACTTTCCATGTTCGCAGAGAGTGGCCCACATTTGCGGTAATGTGTTGACTGGACAGGTGTGTTTGCAGCTGCTGGGACGCGTTCACGAGCAAGCATTGATTTTATCACCACATTTGTGGGTGGCTTGTGCACGTTTGTAGTTTTGCTTTGACCTGAACTCCATGTTCGTGTGTCATTTGATCGTGTTCGCAGAGAACACTTTCTCTGTCAGATTTTGATTTTGCCCTCTTTTGCCTCAAGTTCACTTGGTTTCTTCAAATGTCTTCTTAATCAACTTTCCACTTTATTTTCCTGCATATATGAAGAAAACCACATTAAAAGCACCAATTGTTATATAAATCAAGTCAAAACTAACAAGAAAAGAGTATCAAATGAGTGGAAATCTTCCACTCATCAACACCCCCAATATAAAAACTTTGCTTGTCCTCAAGTAAAGAAAATACAAAACACAACAGGCTCTTATTTCAACACATCACAAATTAACTTCACTATTTTCAATTAACCACAACAGTAATTGCTTCGGTTGGTACTAACAAATAATTTTCCTCATTCTCATGACACATTTTAAAGAACCAAGAATCATTAAGTGACAACAACTCAAATTCAATAAGTGACTCAACTCATTAGCTCTTTTACATGCCCACTTGACTCAATTGGGAATTTTCAAAATCACCACCTTATCAACTTACAGACCCTCACAAGAAAACAATTGTCCAAAAACACTCACAAAGTATTTACAAAACATGGGACATAAGTACAAACACTCACACTCACAATAAAATATCTCATGAGCACAAATGCCACACCATAAGCATGCCCATATTTTTAATCAACTATGACTCAACTTCATTTGGTTAGAAATTTCAAAGGACTCTGTTAAGCTTGTAATGTAGGATTGGGGAAGGTTAGGATATCATTTAGGTATGAGTGACTAAACCCTCTTTAAACACTACACAACATCTCATCATTTTCCAACTTTTCCACCTTTTAAACTAATGCACATTTCACATTTTTCTCTCTTTTTTTCATTTCAACTCTAGATGCCTCACATGGAACCATGTTCAACTTTTGGAGGATTCAAGTCTCATTTATTCACTTTTTACCTTCTTTTTTCACAACTTCTCTTTCTTTAAGACTTTTTCCTCCATTCTTCAATATATATATATATATATATATCAATCCCTCATAAGATAAGCATCCCTTCTATGAGTTTCTCATAACACCCCCAACTTAGAATTTTAGCCT
Source organism: Solanum verrucosum (assembly GCF_900185275.1). Taxonomy (NCBI): domain Eukaryota; kingdom Viridiplantae; phylum Streptophyta; class Magnoliopsida; order Solanales; family Solanaceae; genus Solanum; species Solanum verrucosum. Next base: position 2,619,825 of record NW_026020070.1, on the reverse strand, counting down.
CAACTTTCTCAATTCTCAAGTTCAAGGAGGGAAGGTTTCAAAAGAGAATTACTTTTCAAAAAGGATAAGCTTGTAATGGGTTGCCAATAAAAGGGATTAGGCTCATAGGGGACAACTAAGGATATATTTAGTGCAAAGGTGGTATTTTTAGGCCAAGTGGACTTCAAAAAAAATCATAAAGAAAGCCTAAGATCATTTCTCCAACAAAACTCAATCAAGACCAACATTTTAAGACCAATCGGGCAAGTTTTAGGTAACATAAATGAATGTAAGGCATTATTCAACAACTTCACCACACATGGCATGCAAATAAATCAAAATGGTTCAAAATCTTATTTCCTTTTCAAAATACAAGTGGCATCGAACATTCAAACCACTAACGAATCAAAAGTCACAAAAAGATTTACAAGAGTTGTCCCAAAATTATTCACAACATGCTCAACTTTAAAAACAGAGAGGTATGTTCAACAAGTTTTCACATGCAAGACTATGTTCTTAGTACCAACCAAGCCACAACCTCCCAAAAAGACTAGGATTTTTCCCTTAAGAAAGTCGTAAAAAAATCAATCATTGGGCAAACTCATGCATCTAATCAGGACCCATTACTCAAACTTCATCACACTCCACACCAATCAAACACTCACAAACAACCAATGATTTACCCTTAAGAAAGTCGTCACTCTATCTATTATCGGGCATCGTCACTCCATATCACATACCAAAACAAAAACAAAAACAAAGAACCTACAAACTACAACTCAAAAACTTAAAAAATAAAAAAATAAAGATACTAATCCAACACAATATCAATAGAATAACATCACATTCACAATATCAAGGCCCGACAAGGGAACACCACTCCATAACAAAGAAAAAGTAAATAAACCCAACAAGGGCACCATCACAGTACGCAGAATCAGCAACAAAATGACTACAATTGAGGCACCCCAACTGAAAATGAAATTGTGTCCTCACAGTCCAAATGTCAAAATAGAATACGAGGGACTCCCCAAACTGCATCACTCTGAACTCGAGCCGGTGGGAAAATGTAACATCCCAGAATTTCTAAACCAAAATGTGAATCATCATATGTATGTGTATAGGCCCAAACCTAATGATTTTTAAGTTGTATATATAGGTTAAAGTTTATTACTAAGTGTAGTAAGCCTATGTGGTTTAGGGTCGTAAGGTACCTCAAGCACCAAGACAAGTTCGAAGTGTCGCAACCCAGGGGTACACCCTAGATGTAACATGGCACATAGAACCGCAAAGGACTCCATCTAAGCCACTTAGCATATCCTAATATAAGATAATAGAAAAGTGCAGAAATTTTAAAACATTTTCCATACAATCAAAGTGTTTTATAAAAGCAAAGCGCAAGTCTTATTACACTTGTCTCAAACCATCTAGATCATGAATATCTTTGGGACACAGCCCATACAAAAGTCTAAAACATAAAACAAATACATAAAGGAAAGGTGATCAAATTCTTGATGCTATTGATAAGTCCACAATTTGTACTCATTTAGGGCTATATTTTGATTGAATTAGTGTCCTCAAATGCATATTTTGGCTCAATTTCTGATGTAAATCCTTAAGTTTTAGGTATTTGACTTGAGAGGCAAAGCATGGATGCTATGAAGCAAAAAGGAACAAAGCGGCTGAAAAAAGGAAGAAAAGACAGCCTGAAGATCGCCTAATCCATTAGGCGAGTCACCGAAAGGCCTCAAATCTCACCTAATGTTCCAGTGTGCTGAGCCCCGAAGGATAATATCAAATCTGCGAGGAAAGGGAGTAGTCGGCGCATTGATGAGCAGTTTCGCGAACCAGTTCCCTGTTGCCCAATAAATCAAAATACGAAGACGCTAAAGGCAAAAGTGAAAAGGCGATGAACCAAACCAAAGGGCGGATCATCGAGTGTATTGGCGATCCCGCCTAACTACGCCGAGTGGTCCTTCGCAGCACAAATTTTCACAAACTATAAATACCTATTTAATTATGTAGCTTAGTATCAAGTTGTAGAGAATTATTACTGACACGTACAATATTTTCAGTTTTTAAGTTCTTAGAGCTTTTTGGGAGACATTGCTCTTGAGCTTGAAGGTTTTGAAGGTTTTGAAGGTTTTGAAGGTTTTGAAGGTTTTGAAGGTTTTCAACTACATGAAATTGGAAGTGGGTCTCGAAAAATCTTCATCCTTGACGTGTTAAAAGACTTTATTCATCGTACCCACTTGATGGTAACCCTTATTGGTATCGATTTCTATCTCTTTCCATGTCTAGCTAAAACCCCAATTCTTGGGGTGTGATTTTGTGGATATTGGTTAAGTTTATTGTTGGGCATTGCTTATTGTTAGTCTATTCGCTGTTTACATGTGATTTCATTTAGTAGTTTTGTTTGAACTTAATGGGATTGTAGTTGCAAATACGATTTCATGTTAGTGTTTTTTTGCTTGCTCGAGAGACAGGTTTTAAGAAGACTACTAAATCGATAGTCGGTGGTTATTGGGTCGTCGTGGGTTCAGCTCGAGAGAGTGAATCCTAGGCCTTCTCCCACACATTCAGCTCGAGAGAGTGAATGGGCTAAGGCGGAGGCTGCGCTTGAGTGCTGCAACTCGGTGTTTGAGAGAAACTGACTTGATTTGGGGTAAATTGCTCGAGGGAGAATTTACCCCCACTAAAGTCTAGCTTAGTTACAAATATTCAGCGATTTACTATCAATAGAATTTACCCGATAGTGTCTTTTATCCCATATTCCTGTCATATCCCAAGAATCACGTCTCCCTATTCCTCATATTTTTGCTATTTTTGTCTTTTAGTTGAATACAAAACCCCCCATTGATATTTGACATTCGTGTCACCTTTAGATTTAGTATGTATTTATTCGTTAATGTTTATAACTATGAATGATTAGAATTTGTTTTTACTTTTCTATTAATTCTTGCAACCACTCCCTTGGGACTCGACCCCAACCCATTTGGTTGAGTTATATTACTGCACGCGATCGTTGACACTTGAATTGGAAGTTGTATCTTTGGTTACGTTAATCAAAAATGGCGCCGCTGCCGGGGAGTGGTGTTAGTTGGGAATTGGTAGTTTAGTATAATTTATGTTCATATTAGTTATAGTTCTACTAACTTAATTTTTAGTTTTGTTTGGGATGTTCCCTCGTTGCTGTTTTGAAACAGAAAAGGTGAAGAAATGGACTTTCCTCCATTACAAATGATGATGTTCCGGGATAATATTCTAACCTTCAGGCAATTGGAAGGTGAACAACTTCATGAGTCATGGTTAAGGTTCAAAGCACTTCTGACTCAATGCCCTACTCATGAAATTCCCAATGTAGTCCTCTTGGATTTTTTATAGAAGTCTGGGTCCAGGGAACAGAATTTTGGCTGATCAAATTGTCTCGGGTAGTCTAGTACGACAACCCTATGTGATAGCAGCCAAATTGCTTGACAATTTTAATGAGCTAAATCAAGCAATAGAAAGGAGAGACTTCAGCTTAACAGTCCTGCTAACCCAGTTAGATGAGCTAACCAAGAACATTGGGGATCTTGAAGTCCAGTGCCACAACATGGGGCGCTATGTTCCTCTTCATGAACTAAGGAAACTTAAGAACAAGGAGGATGGACATATCAAAGCAATGCTCACACTTCTACTCCAAAAAGTCAATGACCAGTATAGGGTGCTAGAGGAATTGAGCAAGAATGTATTGATGCTGAATCAGATGACAACCTCTCATTCCATGCTCATTCATCTATTGGGATCCCAAATGGACCAAGTACTGTCTTCACTCTACCCAGAGCAAAAAGTGGGGTGTCCTGAAACTAAGGCCGACCCCACAAATGGAGTTTGAATAAGGACTTGCATCATGCCACTACGTTAACTAAGGCGCTTCTTGGGAAGCAACCCAAAGTTTTATCGCTTTAAATCTTTTTCAGAAATAATGGTGTGTTGATTGTGCAGGTTAAATAGTGGAGAGTGTTTAGAAATTGCAGGTTGGCGAGTTACAAGGTCCAGTTGGCGCATCACCGAATAGGTCGGTGTGCCTAATCTAAACTGTTGTTTTACTGGAGACATCTTCAAAATTGAGTTTTTAAACTCGGCGATCCCAGGTAATTATTGGTGTGTCACCGACTGGTCGGCAAACCCAACGTAGACCGTCTTTTGGATCCCCACATTCATTGAAGGGCCTATAAAACTCAGCAAGGTAAGTGAATACTCGGCATGTCACCGATTGGGTCAGCCAGCGCGACTAACATTGCCAAATGGGCGAAGAAATGGACGGTTTATTAAAGGCCAATGGTTTCAAAGTTTCAAAATATTCATTTTCCCTAGCTTTCAAACTTCTCAAACTCACACCTAGTTAGTATGTTCAATATGGTTGCACCCCATAAGTGTTTTGGTTGTTAATTGTTGCTTGGACTTGGGATTACATTGCCGCCTAACATTTCAAAGTACTTTAATCAGAATAAAAGGTTAGTTTTCGAAACCCCGAGTTTAATTTTATTAAATTTGTACTCATTTACAATGATCTTATCTTAGTGATGTGTTTTGGGCCTCTCTAATAGGATTAGAATGTTTGATTGAAGATTGTAATTTGATAATCTTGCCCGTATTATTTTGATTGTCGAATGCCCGTAGATTAGTGCCTTGAAATGCGTTAAAATTTTGTGAGGGTGTGATTGCATGTTGGTTAGATTAGTTGGGTGAAGTCTGAGTAGCCCGTATTTGTGCTAAATGGCGTAAATTGCACAATGATAGAGTGGGTGACATTATTCTTAAAGGCAAAAGTCATCAAATGGCAAAATTTGGCAAAATCGAGAGAAGTTTGAGTATCCCAGGGTGATGGGTTGTATGGGTCTGAGCTTAATTTAACTAGTGCATGCTTTGATTTTTTTTTAAGGGGTTTCGGGGTTGAACTCGAGAAGTTGGGTTGAAAATAGGCCCGTTGGACTATTTCGCGAGCTGGGTCGAGCTCGCCGAACCACTCGGCAGTTCGCCTAATGTCCATATCTCACCTTTAATCTCTTGCCTAGTGAGTAGTTGAATTGTGTAACTTTCGGCAAGAAACCTGAGGTCGCCAAAAGCACTCGGCGACTCACCAAAGGCATTCTTGACCGCTTTTTGTCTGCACCCCTAAACCCTTTTAGCACTAGAACTTTTGGCGGGCTGGCCCTGGCTCGTCGAAAGCTATTGGCGATTCACCAAAAGGGACCTCCCATCGCCAACTTGCTGAGAATTTTAAGATCCCTTCGGCGAGCCCGACTTAGCCCTCCAAAGAGATTCGGTGACTCACCGACTTGATTGGAGAGTCTGTCTGCAGTAAATTTTACGTGCTTTGATGTGATTATTTATTAACTTTTATCCAATGTTTTGTAGATATGGTGCAGTTAATTTTATGTGCTTTGATGTGATTATTTATTAACTTTTCTCCAATGTTTTGTAGATATGGTGCGAACAAATCTAGCTAGGCCACCCCAGAAGAAAGCACGGGGTATTACTATAAATGAAGGGGGATCAAGTCCTCCAAAGAAGAGAAGGCAAGAACTCCCACCGAAAGACAAAGGCAAAAGAAAGAAGCACACAACAGGCTGATTTGTCTGAGCATGAAGACGAGCAACCTTTGATTTCTCGAAGGTATGAGCTCCAGGCTAGATCTCAACCTATATCCACCAGAGTTCCCTCAGCTACCCCTCCTCCTGCAACAGATCAGTGCCAGCTCAGGGACCCCTTATAACCCTTGTGCTCCCTATCAATCCTCCTCCCAGGCTTCTGAACAAATTGAAAGGAGATGGCTTACAAACTATCCTTGAGGAGAAGTTAGTTTTGACAGAAGGCTTGGAAGGGAAGTATCCAGATGTGAGGGAGACCCTCCACTTCCACATATTTGAGCAGTTCACTTGGCCTCAAGGCCCCTATATTGCCTCTTGGATCCGCGAGTTTTACACAGCTTATGGTGATCTGGTTCCTAATAGTAAGAAGAAGGCTAGTGAGTTCAGATCAGATAAAGCGGTCATGGTCCGAGGCAAGGAGGTCGAGTGCAGCAGTGAGTACATAAACATTGTAATGGGTAGAGATCTGCACTCCACACACCCTTATGATGGATTGTATGTTGCTCTATCCTTGGATGATTTGAAGTGATGGCTGGCACCTTTGATTTCTGATACCACCCCGAGGTGGATCGAGGCAGGCGTTCCTATTGAGAAGAGGGATTTGAGTATTGCTGCTCGATTCTAGTTTGGCTTTATCAGCAGCACCATTATGCCATCCCAGAACGAATCTGTCCTTCGTCATTCTAAGGTGGCTTTCCTGGGGTCCATTATATCCAAGAGGTGCATCGACCTAGGGCTTCTTATTTCACAGGAGATGGCCATGAGAGCCAAGCAAAGGTAGACTTCTCTGCCATTCCCGGTCCTGATCACTGAGTTGTGCCAACGTGCTGAAGTACCTCGGGATGTTGGGAGAGATATTGAGGTTACCCCTTCTTCCTCCGCTAACATCTAGCGTATTGAGGCTGAGTACACACGAGAGGAAGCTGACGGGATGAGAGCAGCTCCAGCAGATATTTCTCTGGAGGTTTATGTTGATTTGTTACCTGTAGAGGCATCTTCATCTACCCCGACCTCTCAATTGTCAGGTACTTCTGCCACATCTACTTCTTCACAGGTTTTGAGCACCTCCACCTCATCCCAGCCAGTCAAGATTACTGAAGCGATGATCCTGAAAATGGGGAATCTGGCCAATATAGTTGATGTGAGGGTGACTCGATTGGAGAGATCCATACCAGGGATGATTGAGAGTGTTATTTTGGCTAAACTAACCCCCCCCCCCTTCGGGCTTCTGTTGATGATCTGGCTACTAAAGTCACAGCTTGTGAGAGCAGATAGGGGGAGACCTCAGAGGTTTTGGCTTTGAAAGTCGAGGTAGCATATTTGAGGAAGGACGTAGACTATTTAAAGTCTACCGACTTCACTTCATTGATTCAGGGTGCAGATGACATGGATGCTCCTAAGACCTCTGGGATTCCTCCGAATACTACCGGCGATGCACACCGGGATGAGCCTACAGTTGAGGAGTTAGATGTTGAAACCAACAAGGATCAAATTGGGGTACAAGAAGAGAACATATTCAGAGATTTGCCAGATCTTGCAGGGACGGTTGTGCAGACATCACTAGCAGAGACCTCTTTGGCCTTCTCTAGTGAAGTTGTTGCTTATGAGGTGATTTCGTGCACTGATGCCCAAGTTCAAACTGCTGCACCGAGCACTGAGGCCCAGATAGATGGAGAGACTGTGTAGACAAGATCCCTTCTTTACCTCCCTCTCTGTCTTAATTTCTTTCAATTTTTGGATACTTTACTTCATTTTTGTTTGAGGACAAATGGTTTTATTTATGGTGGGGTGAGGCCCACCTTTTGTCTGAATATTGATGTTCGATGTTTTGTTTATATATTTGGGTCGTTATGCTTACAATTGTGTTTTGTGTTGCTTTTCGCGGATGTTTGAGCTTGTGGCTCCTTGCTTTAATTATAAATGATTTTTTACCGTTCCAATTTTTTTGCCCACTCTTGTATGTACCTGAATGTGGCTGTTCTTTAGCAAATTTGATTCTCGGTTTTGACCAATGTCGATGAGTGAACTAGTGCTCAAAATCAAACGAACATGAATGTGCAGCTACGATGAGACCAAGTGAAGTTACATAGACAATATGTGAACTTTTTGCATCTCGTTATGATAGCCAATTATCGAATTGATTCTTTTGTGATGATCGTTGCACACTAGGGAAAGTGTGGAGTCTTGTTTGACTATGGTGTCAATGCCTTGTGTGATGAGCTTACTGTGAACCATGCATGATGACACCTAGAATTTGCCCCATTGGTCCGGTCGACTAAATAAGGCTTTCTCTTGATATGATCTTAGGCAAATTCAAAGAGTGTGAGCCAATTTAACATATAACTCTTTTGTGGCCTACCTTGTGAGTGTGTGTGAACCTCTTTTGAACACCCCTTGAGCTTTACCTTTCTTTTGAAGAAACCTGATGAAAACATGAACTCTCTTAATCCACTACCTATAGTCCCCTTGATTTGTGGTTGATTGAATAGCCAATTTCGGCCAAAAGCCTAAGTTGGGGGTGTGGTGAAAAGAAAAGTGAAAGTCAAAAAGTGCAAGGAAACTCTCCTTTAACCCATGGTGTTGAGAAAAATGGAACCCCTCCATACTAAAAAAAGAGAGAAAAAGAGAATAAAAGAATGAAAAAGAAAAAATTGTGGAATAAAGTACAAAAGAAATGGGGTTCCCGAACAATCCATGGAAAGTGAATAATGGTATGTCTTATGAGCACTAAAGAAAATGGTGAAAGAAGAGGAAAGGGAGTGTTGTGAGCACCACATTTCATGAGGATGAAAGTCACTGAGCCTAAATGACTATACATTTGCACTTAGCCCCATTACAAGCCTTGAAAAGACCTTTTTGATATTGGGTGAGCTAAAACAATTGTCAATTGGAAAATACGAGCAAACCTAATGGTGAAAACATGTATAGTGTTCTTCTTTGTGAGTGTGAGCGCATTTGATTCCGGAACTTTAAATGATTAAATCATTGTGTGTGAAAATGGAATCATTCTTTTGTGTGAGGGCATATGAATAACTTTGTTGAGCTTGAGAATCTTTGATAATTGTGTGTCACAACTTGAGTCTTTCAGTGTACAATTGATCCTTGCATGAGTAAGCTGAGTCTTGTTGTGTACATTCATGATTGGGTCTTGTGTAGCACTATTTGAGATATACTTTTTGAACTGCTGAATTTGAGTTTTACTTGAGGACAAGCAAAAGTTTAAGTTGGGGGTGTTGATGAGTCCACAATTTGGACTCATTTAAGGCTATATTTTGATTGAATTGGTGTCCTCAAATGCATATTTTGTCTCAATATCTGAGGTAAATCCTTAGGTTTCTAGTATTTGACTTGAGAGATAAAGCATGGACGCAATCGAGCAAAAAGGAACAAAGCGGCTGAAAAAAGGAAGAAAAGACGGCTGAAGATCGCCTAATCCATTAGGCGAGTCGCCGAAAGGCCTCAAATCTCACCTAATGTTCAAGTGTGCTGAGCCCGTAGGAAAATATCAAATCTGCGAGGAAAAGGAGTAGTCGGCGCATTGCCGAGCAGTTCCGCGAAGCAGTTCCCTATCGCCCAATGAATCAAAACGCGAAAACGCTGAAGGCAAAAGCGAAAAGGCGATGAACCAGACCGATGGGCGGATCGCCGAGTGTATCGGCGATCCCGACTAACTGCACCGAGTGGTCCTTTGCACCACATATTTTCGAAAACTATAAATACCTATATCATTATGTAGCTTAGTATCAAGTTGTCGAGAATTATTACTGAGACTTAGAATATTTTTAGTTTTTAGTTCTTAGAGCTCTTTGGGAGACATTGTTCTTAAGCTTGAAGGTTTTGAAGGTTTTCAACTCTAAGAAATTGGAAGTGGGTCTCGAAGAATCTTCATCCTTGACGTGTTTAAAGACTTTATTTATCGTATCAACTTGATGGTAACACTTGTTGGTATCGATTTCTATCTCTTTTTCATGTCTAGCTAAAACCCTAATTCTTGGGGTGTGATTTTGTGAATATGGGTTAAATTTACTGTTGGGTATTGCTTATTGTTAGTCTATTCGTTGTTTACATGTGATTTCATTTAGTAGTTGTGTTTGAACTTAATGGGATTGTAGTTGCAAATACAATTTCATCTTAGTGTTTTTGGCTTGCTCGAGAGAGAGGTTTTAAAACTAAGACTACTAAATCGATAGCCGGTGGTTATTGGGTTGTCCTGGGTTCAACTCGAGAGAGTGAATCCTAGGTCTTCTCCCACATATTCAGCTAGAGAGAGTGAATGGGCTAAGGCGGAGGCTGCGCTTGAGTGCTACAACTCGGTGTTCGAGAGAAACCGAGTTGATTCGGGGTAAGTTGCTCAAGAGCGAATTTATCCCCACTAAAGTTTAGCTTAGTTACAAATATTCAGTGATTTACTATCAATAGCATTTACCCGATAGTGTCTTTTATCCCATATTCTTGTCACATCCCAAGAATCACGTCTCCTTATCTTGTTTCCTCATATTTTTGCTATTTTTGTCTTTTAGTTGAATACAAAACCCCACATTGATATTTGACATTCGTGTCACATTTAGATTTAGTATGTTTTTATTCGTTAATCTTTATAACTATGATTGATTAGAATTTGATTTTATTTTTATATTAATTCTTGCTACCACTCCCTTGGGACTCGACCCCAACCCATTCGGTTGGGTTATATTACTGTATGCGATCGTTGAAACTTGAATTGGAAGTTGTGTCTTTGATTACGTTAATCAGCTATGAGGACTCACCAAGTCTTCAACTCTTTGCTCTTCTAGAAACCTAGCCACAAGAATGTAACTCAAAATCGTCGAACCCTACATTTGATGAGAATGTAGGCAAGAGTATGTGTTAGTACAAAAGTACTATATATGATAGCTAGCATAGCATCATAAGAGCATAACAACATAATAGAAAGCATGATCTTCAACATAGACATAATATAAGCATTAGTCAACATAAGGCATAATCCATAATCATAAGACATACATCATATTCATAAGCATAGTAAATCCTTAGATCTTCATAACATAAGAAAACTACTTCTCAAGTAACCTCAAAGCATACTTGCGCAATGCATGGATGTGACCCCATAATCCCACCCACTCTAAGTACCACTTTTAGGTCATCATAATCATACTTACCATCTTTGGATCTCATCCTTAGCTTAATTCTCATAGACAAGGGAACCTTTACCTTTAGTCCAACATATCAAGGAAGGCAACTATAGCAACAATCCAATCTAAGCATATATCATATACGCAAATCTCATATTAGAACATATTTACAATACTTCTTTGAAATAATCTAGTTTCATCATAAACATGTTATTTTAATTAGGGACTAGTCCCTCTTTATATATTCTTGTTATTCTTGGAAGAGTACCTTTTTAATAGTCCAAGACAAGTCATTACTCATGAATGGTTATAATTTACCTATTCAAGGCTACCAAGGAAAACACTATCTTATGCTAGACCAAGCTACCATGGAAAGCACCTTACTTATGCAAGTCCAAGCTACTCAAGGAAAAGTATTATTACTCAATCCAAGATAAGCATACAACATATATGAGACACACTTTATAAGTAGCTTCAAGTTATACTTGTGCAATGTATGAATAAGACCCCATAATCCTACCCATGCTAAGTACCACTTTAGGCTATCATACATCAATGATTATTATTTATCATTTCTAGACGACCAAGGAATAGCACCATACTAGGCTAGACCATGCTACCAAAGGAATAGCATACTAACATGCAAGTCCAAGATATACAAGGAATGATGCAATTACTCCATCCTAGCTACCAATGAAGTGGTTTGTCCTAACTAAGTCATGCTACCAAGCAAGCATTCTATGATGCTAGTGTAAGCTACCCTTAGGAGAGTATGGTTTCTCAATTCAAGGCTACCATGAGATATTTTACTCATACTACCATGAAATAGTCTTGTCTTACCAAGTCAAGCTACCATGCAAGTATTCTATTATACGAGTGCAAGTTATCATGAACGGGTTTCATAACACAACCTCAAGCTAACATAACTAATCATGCTTTGATTCATTTTAGGTGAGCAAGCCTTTTAACCTAGAATCATTCTATCTGAGAAAAACCTTTCACATCATATCATATTCATACATCGGTTTGTGTGCGAGAATAGCCTTTCAACAACACAACAACATATCATGATCATAGACACCTGACTCTCAAAGCTTTACTTCTTACAATCCTCACATAGGTCTAGATCACAAGACATTCTAGTCACATGTTTTATTCTTAAGCAATTTTAGTCATATATCATCATAAAGGCTAAATCTCAAGTATTACTAATCATGATCCATCATAAATACTTTAATCTAATTCAATTCATGTCTACATACTTTTACTCTCAAGCAATTACTACACATGCCATCAACCCTAGAAGATTATCTCTAAATCCACATTACTTCAATTTCATCAATTAGACTAGGGTTGGGCATAGAAAGCATGTAATTTATTCATAATAACATTATTCACTCTTAATTCTATCATAATTTATCATTATCCACTCAATTGGATCAACATACAACAATACCCACAATATATGAAGAAACCTTAACTAGAATTGGGGTTTATCTTCACAATTGGGGGAATTCTAGGGGGCTCCATGGATGAATAAGCTATCATACCTTGATTATAAAGCCTTACAAAGTTTGCAACAATGGAGTCTTGACCTAGGTTCTTCTTCTTCTTCTTCTTCTTCTTCTTCTTCTTCTTCTTCTTCTTCTTCTTCTTCTTCTTCTTCTTCTTCTTCTTCTTCTTCTTCTTCTTCTTCTTCTTCTTCTTCTTTCTAAAGAGAGGATTTCTTGGAGGGAATTGGGTTCTTTTTGGTGAGATGAAATAATAACTGGGATCAATGAATTTAGAGGTCTAAAGGTGTGATATAGGTGGTCTAAGTAAGATTAAAATGACACCACTTAACCGTATAATTAATTCTGGAAAGTTCCACTAACCCCTCACTTAACCGTCTAAGTCAAGTTCACTGCCTCACCCACAAAACCATGCCCACAGTCAGTGGGTGGACCCACGGGTCATGCTGGTCAATCGTGGGTGGGTGTCTGAGGTAGTGTCTTTAGGGCCCTGACCCACAAAGTCATCCACGAGGCGTGGACCCCCACAGGGCGTAGGTCCCTTCCTGGGTACACTGCCTTGCCAGCTTTCTTGGGTTGTTTGCTAGGGTCCTCCTCAAGGACCCTTGGTTGGTCATTGGGGAGTCGTAACTTGACGTTCTACCCCGAACCCCTTCATCCTAAGTACGGGAAGCCATATCTATGACTCTAACCCTTACGTCAAGCTCTAGTCTGGCCTACTAGTTTTCAGGTGTTACACAAAGCATATCTATCAGCTATGTTTTCACATGAGTTCATAAAAGGGTCAAATTCAAATGACTATATCTCTCATAATAGTAAGAGTTATGTGACCCATGACTTATCAAGTTAAAAGTCTACAAGTATTCTTTTCAATGCCGCCAACCACTCGTCAATCCGACTCTTGAGTAAAAAGTTACCTACATTTTACTAGAGAAACATCAAGTTGGTCGTGCGCTCTGCGCACCTGGTAGCATGGGCGCACCTCGCCTGACTATTTTTTTCAGCGGCATTTTTAATTTTGAAGGTTGCATGTTCCGCACAACCTGTAGTGTGGGAGCACCGTGCCAAGCCAATTTTTGAGAATCTAGATTTTAAGACACTATTTATTTAGTTATGTTGGTGGGTCATTATAAAATTCGTCTTAGACAATCTAGGGCATATTTGTTTCTCAAATTCTCTCCTCTCCTTCATATCCAACACCACGGTATTTTCCTCCCATGTATCTAAATTATTTCTAAACAATCTCAATCTCAATCTCTAATCAACAATTCTTTACAAGATTCTAACATCAAATATTTCTCCTCATCAAAGTTAGAGTTTCAATTAGAGTGATTCAAGGTTTGTATGGGTACTCATAGTGCTAGACTAAGATCGTCCTCACGCCCTATATCTAAAGTTCAGTTAGTGAGAGTTAAATCTAGGGTTTTTGCCCAGGTTTTCATGAACTTTGAATTGACCTTTATTCCTTATTATTGAATTCTAATTCTTATCATTGAGATTATAGTACTTCATGTATTTTGGTTCTTGAATTATTGCTCATGCTTATTTTATCACATGAACTCTATTTACTTAAGAAGTGTTGAAAAGTTTTTCATAATTATTTTCATGCATTGACTTCTAAATTAAAGTAAGTTCAAGTATTTTAAATTATCAGTTGAGATGAGTTTTTAAGGGAATACTAATGGTTCCAAATGCACCACTTGGTATTGAGAAAAGTATTGTTAATTCAAGAAGAATATAAATAATTTCAAAAGAAGTTTAAGTCAGTAAAGTAAAGATCAGCTTTACCTAAAGAGGGCATTTTGAGTACTAACTCAACACATATATTAGTATGAGCATTATTGCATGTTTTGAGAGTAGTATTGAGCACCGATTTGGGCAGCAGTTAATACAACTCAAAATCCTTAAATTGCACCACCAACATAGATAGGATCGTGTCGTTGATTTGGGTGAATCCTCACAGCCTCGTTGAGGACTTTATAGATGGGTCTATAAGTTAATTTTGTTGTTCTATACTCCGGCAAGGTATAAGATGGTTGTGGCAATGTGGGCTAGACGTTGTATCATCACGAGGCTCATAGTAATGGTTGTCGGTTAGATAAACTCTCCAAGAAAAGTAAAGTATATTATTTCAGTATTTTGCTATTATTGCATATCTCATTGTAGAGCTTTAATGATTTCACCTCATGTTCATGCTTTACTTTCATCCAGGTTACTATCAGCTTCTTTTCAGTTCAATTATTTATTTCATTCAGTCTTAGCTTATTACATACCGTTACAATCCATTTACTGATGTCATTTGGTGTTGCATCATTAAATGATGCGGTTTCAGCTACTCTTGATAGTAGATGTTCAGTAAGATCACTTTCCACTAGCACTTGGAGAGACCTTCTCACTTTTGGAGGACTTCTAATTTAGTTGGCATAGTTTATTTAATTGTTCAGGCATTATTAGTGTCATAGTCAGGTAGCTATGGGTCTTGTCCTGTCACCTATCCTCAGTTAGTAGAGGCTTCATAGATAGACAAAGTTAGTGAGTTAATTCAGTCTTTCGTATTTAGAAGTTTAAACTTCATTATCATTATTCATATTCAGATTTATTTCACACTTTTGCATGAGATATATTTAATTGATTTTAAATTCTCATTTTATAGGGTTCTCGCAGTTATGTCTAGTCTTCTGCTCAATAGTCAGGCATACCAAGGGTTCGCTTGGGACCAAAAGTGGTTTTCAAGTGCCGGCGACATCAAAGGTATAGGTGTAATCATTTAAAATTTATTAAATATAAATTTATAAAATGATTCAGATTATATGAAGTTCATGAATATATTAGTTCAAATAAATATCATGGATTAATATGATTGGATTAATTATTTAAGTCAAATTAATATGAATTTAATTAAGATCCAAATTAATTGATTTGGGCTACAATAGATGAACCAGTTTGCTAAGTCCAATTTCATCTCATCCTAGAGGCCTATTTTGGTGCCACATGGCATATGACATGGCATGCCAAGTCAAACAAGAAGAGAATAAGATTATGACATGTGTCAAAAATGACAAGCCCGCTCCATAAAGCCCATATGCCATGACACTTAAATTTGATTGGAAGAAGAGAATCATGTTCCAATCACAACTCCTCTATTCTAAAACTATAAATAGAGGTCCTCATAATTCAAAAAAGATATCGGAAATTCTAAAAAGGAAGCTAGAGAAAGCTCGTGGGACAAACGCCACATATTTCTTTATAAGCTACAAGTTTAGGAATTCAAGTTCAAGAACAATCAATATCAAGACCATCGAATTCAAGAACAAGCTGAAGCCCTTGAATTCAAGTTAAAATCAAGATCAAGTTCAAGTACATCGAAGATTCAACAATAAGTTTTATAGCTCTTGAATCAAAGATCAAGTTCAAGAAAAATTCAAGATAAATCTCAAGAGCCCGTGAATTATATTTGAAAAGGTGAATTTAGAGGAATCATAGAGATTGCAACACTGACACTTTAAATTAATAAATATGATTGTTGTGATACTTTTCCGTTCTTGATTATTATTTTATCGACGCAAATTCTATTGTCTACAAATTCTGGCATGCCCAATGGGACATCTCTACCTCTCATCAACTTTTCAAGCATCAAAGAATATCGAGATGACTTCCAAGAAGATCAACTCTCAATCAAAATGCCTCTAAGGCCAATAGCTCCAAATTATCTACTGAAGTTGAAGGAATTCTTAGTGTTACCTTTGGATATTTTAAAGTTGTTACAAGGAGCAAGGCTGCTACACTAGAACATAAAAACACTTCAAATGTCGTCTGCATCCACTCCTATATTTGGATCTTCAGCTCCAATAGGATCAAGTTCCTCCACAAATACTTTAGAAGGAGGAAGCAGTGTAGCTGAAAAGATCAAGAAGACCTTGGATCTACTTGAGAAATCTGGTTCCAAGAACTCAACCACTAAGGAAAACTATGATTCAACCAATGAATCCTCTCCACATGCATCACGTAATGTGAGTCCAGCGAAGATCAACTTACGCGACAATCCATGATAATCTCCTACATCCCCAATAATCACGCAAGCAATGGTACCTATTGTTTGTTCCTCTAAGGAACAACTTGCAAATCTGACGAAGTTGGTTGAAGGATTAACCAAGCATGTACAACACCAAGAATTTCGAATTGAAATATTGATGGATAGAATGGAAGGCCTTTTAGATGGAGAAGCTAGGCATGCTCCTTGAATGGGTGTTCAGAAATCCTGTGAAGCAAGCACCGCTTGTTAATGAAATGACATTTTCTTTTGAAGGAATGATCTCACTCGATCACTTGAAGGAGTTCATTGAAGGCACAATCAGAGATAAGTATAAATTCTCCACCAAGTCATCTCATATGTATGCAAGCCATAAACTGCAAGAATTGATAACTTCAAAATGTTTGTTAATTATCAACCTCCCAAATTTCAACAATTTGAGGGTATAGGAAATCCAAAATAACATGTTGCATACTTTCTGGAAACATGTAATAACAATGGAACCTATGGAGACAATATTGTCAAGCAGTTTGTCCGCTCTCTAAAAGGAAATGCCTTTGATTGGTACATGGATCTCGACCCCAATTCTATCGATAGTTGGGAACAACTAGAGCACGAATTTCTCAAACGCTTCTACAACACAAGGCGTACGATGAGCATGGTAGAAATCACAAATACTCGCCAAAGGAAGGATGAACCAGTTATAGATTTCATAAATTCATGGAGGAACGTGAGCCTAAATTGTAAGCATAGGCTTAGTTAGGCTTCTGCAATAGAAATGTGTATCTGAGGAATGCACTGGGAGATTATTTACATCTTACAAGGAATACAACAAAAATCCTTTGAAGATCTAGCTACTGACACTCATCATATGGAGTTGAGCATGTCCTTTGCTGGAAAAGATATGACATTTGTCCATGATCCTTACAAAGGAAGAGACAGGCAAGAACCTAAGAGATGGATCAAATTTGTGCCCAAGAATGACAACAAAGAATCCATGAATGTTAATGTGTCGCCTATGAAGTTTACTACGAAGGAATGCATGAAGGAATGTGTGAGAACGACTTTACAAGCACGTTCTAATCAAAAGTCGACACGGAGGGAGATGCAACAAAAAAAATATCCCTTCTTGGATTCCAACATTTCTGAGATTGCTTGAATTAAAGCTTATTGAGTTGCCAGAGATAAAGCGGGCTGATGAAGTTGGGAAAATTGATGACCCAAATCATAGCAAGTATCACAGACTTATGACTCATCCTCTTGAAAAATGTTTTATCTTCAAGGATAGAGTGATGTTATTGGTTAACGAAAAGAAAATTGTCCTCGATGATGAGAAGGATAGTTCTAACCAACTCTCTATAACATTCGGCTCGCTTGATCTGGTCTAAATATATATCTCTAAAAAGCATGAAAAAGAGTCATTGGAGTAAGATAAACCTCAAATTGATATAAATGGTGATGAAGGTTGGATTCTTGTGAAGAGGAGTAGACGAAACAAGCTAAGCTTACAAAAAGAATCATCCGAGAAATTGATTAGAAGGAAGATAGTGAGGAAACTGGAGAAGCAAAAATCAATCAAGCGCCCAGAGAGGGCAAAGGTAGAATTGCATCACTACTAGAAACCTCGACGTCATATGACTCTAGAGGAATTCCTACCAAGTTCGTTCTGCACAAAGTCTGCTCAAGACAATGTTAAGGCATCATATTTCAATGTTGATAAATAAGAAACAATGAAAGTGTCTCCTACTAACAAAGAAGGAACAACGAGTGAATCCTCACCAAAAGTGTCTCCAAGAAGAATCAACGAGGGAAATCTCATCAATGATGTATCCTTCGTCTTCTGAAAAACCTATTGAGCCTTCTTCCCAAGAAGAACATACATGTGATACAAAAACCACATTTACAGACAATGATCTTATGTGTGGTGAAACACTACACAATCATCCTTTGTATATGGTGGGTCACGTGCTTGAGAAGAAGATAAACAAAAACTTAATAGATGAAGGATCTGGAGTCAACTTTCTGCCTATCTAAACATTGAAGGAAATTGGCATCACGACTAAAGAACTAAGTGAAAGTCATTTGTTGATACAAGGATTCAATCAAAGGGGATAGAAGTACATTGGCTCTATTAAATTTGAAATCCACATGAAAGATTTGCGATAAGCGCATGGATGCATGTGATCGGTGCAAAAACTTCATAGGATATATTACTTGGCAGACCTTGGGTACATGAGAATAAATTGTCTCGTCTTCTAACTATCAATGTTTGAAGTATCTTGGAGGAGAGATTGAAAGGAAGATAGTTGCGAATGACAATTCTTACATCGAAGTTGAGACACACTTCGTTGATGCAAAATTTTATATGAAGAGTTATGTTGTTAAAGGGTCAAAATCTAATGATATCAAATCAATCAAGTCTGATAAGATAATAGCAAAAGAATCAGTGTGGCTGTCGGAAAGGTAAAAGTTGATACTAAAGAACTTTGTCCCATTTTGAGATAAGGGAAGATTATGTCTTTGAAGAAAAATATGCCTTATGTACTTCTCTATGTTCCAAAGGTGAAGAAAGAAAAAGTTCATTCATCTAACCTTCAAGAAAATGCATTGAGAGGACTAACTCTTCCTATTAGACGAATTGATGCAATAAACTTGTCTTCGAAGTTGCAAGGAAAGTCAATCCCTCAAAATCAAGTGCGAGATGTGGCACTCCCTACATAACGCACAAGAGAAAGTTTTGATCCCAATGCTTATAAGTTATTTTTGAAGGCTAGATACAACACTAATGAGCCATCAATGTTAGGAGAACTTCCATCGGAAGATAAAACTAGGCAAGCACGTGAAGGCCTAGGCTATAGACAACCACTGCCAATTCACATTTCCATAAGAAAGGAAAGTAATAACCATATAACTATAGAAGATGATGTCATTGCTTCCAAAAAAAGCCTTCCATCTTTGATCGACTTGGAGAATCAACTACAAGAATTTCTATATTTTAGAGGTTAGGCCTATTGAAGAAGAAGAATAACAAGCATCAAAAAAGTTATCTAAGAGTGACAATGCTTGCTTCTGCTATGATCCAAAAGAATTTCAAAAGTTTGATTCCTTCTAGAATGAGGCGACGAGTGGAACTTTTGGTTTCTTGTAAAGAGGAACTAAAGGCAAAGACTCACACTGTCGTTTACACCAAGGAGCGCAAGGAAGATAAAGAAAGTGTAGGCTTCTCATATCATGTTACAATCCAAAATGAGGATGATGGTTTGCCACATATGAAGATTGATAAAGAGTTGTAAGATATTTTCTGGTGTTATCACATAACTGTCAATGAAAATGATCCTCTAGAAGAGGAAGTTGTTGGAGATGCTCTACCCGAACTTGAAGAAGGAGTGAAGACCACAACAGATCCCTTAATGGAAGTTAACATTGGCACTAATGAAGACCCAAGGCCAACTTACCTGAGTGATCTTTTAGAAGTTGATGAAGAAATTGCTTATATGAATATACTCAAAGAATATAGGGATGTCTTCATTTGGAGTTATAAAGAAGTGTCTGGCTTGAATCCTAAAGTAGCAATCTGTGAGTTGGCAGCCATGAATGGTTATCGTCCTGTTAAGCATGCCCAAAGACGTTTTAGGACAGACTCGATTTCATTGATAGAAAATGAAGTTAACAAGCTCATTGAGGCAGGCTTTATTTGTGAAGTCAAATAGCCTGCATGGATTTCTAGTAATGTTCCTGTGAGGAAGAAGAATGGCCAAATTCGAGTTTGTGTTAACTTCAGGGATCTCAATAATGCATGCCCTAAAGATGAGTTCACTCTTCCCATTCTAGAGTCGATGAATGATTCCACCACTAGCTATGAGGGCAATGTCGTTCATGGATGGTTCTTCCGGCTATCATCAAATTTGCATGGCACCAAAATATGAAGAACTCACTGCATTTCACACACCTTAGGGTATTTATTGCTACAAAGTAATGTCATTTGGTTTAAAGAATGTTGGTGTCACATATCAAAGGGCTATGCAAAATATATTTGATGACTTGCTCCATAAAAATGTTGAATATTATGTTGATGACTTGGTGGTAAAGTCAAAAAAGAGGGGTGGTCATTTAAAGGACTTAAGAATTGTGTTTGAGTTGCTCTAAAGATATCAACGTAGGATGAATTCATTATAATGTGCCTTCGAAGTTACTTCTGGCAAGTTCCTTGGCTTCATTGTGAGAGATCAAGGAATTGGAATTGATCAAGCTAAAGTTGATGCAATTTCGAAGATGTCTGAGCCTCAAAATATTCATGAGTTAAAAAGTTTCCAAGGAAAGCAAACCTACTTAAGGAGGTTCATCTAAAATCTAGTGAGAAGATGTCAACCATTCGGTCATCTCATGAAGATTGGTGCTCGTTTTAATTGGGACCAAACATGTGGTGATGCCTTTAAAAGTATAAAATCATATCTAGTGAAACCTCCAGCCCTATACCCGGAAAGCCATTGATACTCTACATTGCGTTACAAGAAAGGTCTATAGGAGCCCTGTTAGCTCAAGAAAATAGTGAAGGAAATAAAACTTTTTATATTACTTGAGTAAAACAATGATGCCAAATAAGCTAAACTATTTGCCAATTGAAAATTTGTGCTTGGCGCTAGTCTTCTCTATTCAAAAGATAAAGCATTATTTTCAAGCTCACATTGTTTGCCTTATTTCTAGAGCAAATCCCATCAATTTTTTTATGTAGACACCTATCCTTAGTGACCGACTAGCAAGATGGTACCTCCAATTCCAATAATTTGAGATGGTGTACATCCCTCAGAAAGTTGTGATGGGAAAAGCAGAGGTAAATATTTTAGCAAACCACCCGATACCAGATGATTGGGAGTTAATTAATGAGCTTCTTGATGAAGATGTGATGTCAATTGAAATTCTACCTCTTGGGAAAATGTACTTTGATGGGGCTGCACATCGTGGAGGAACTGGCATTGACGTGGTGTTCATCACTTTACAAGAACAAATTCTACCACTCTCCTTTACTTTGAAACAATTCTAACATTGTCGTTGACTACCAAGCATTTATACTTGGACTTGAAATGGCCGTCGACATGAAGCAATTACACAAGCAAATTTTTGGTGACTATATGTTGGTGATCACTCAACTCTTGGGAATTTATAAGGTGAAGAAGCCCCAGTTGCACCCTTATCATGATTATGCTCAAACGTTGATAGGATGGCTTGGAGATGTAACCCTTCAACACATGCCTAGAATGGAAAATAAGATAGTTGATGCATTGATTGTCTTGTCTTCAAAGCTAATCCTTCATGATCAAACACAAGTTAATATTTACCAAAGTTGGATAGTACCACAACCAAATGAGGATGAATATATAGAAAATGAGCTTGAGTATCTCGTCGCTCTTTTGGAAGCCATGAAGGAAGATTGGAGACAACCCATTACTGACTATTTGTGTTATGGGATACTTCCAGAAAATCCAAGGAGAAAGACTAACATTCATCGTTGTGCACCTCGCTTCATTTACTACAAGGACACATTCTTTAGAAGATCATTTGAGGGAGTACTCTTGCGATGTTTGGGAGAGGAAGAAGCAACCCAAGCTCTACAGAAAGCACACTTAGGAGTATGAGGATCACATCAACCTGGAACAAAGATCCACTTTCACATAAAGAGAATGGGGTATTATTGGCCAACCATGGTGAAGGAGATGCTTAGATTATGCTCAGAGGTGCAATGCTTGCCAATTTCATGTGAATTTCATACATCATCCACCCAAAGTATTACACCCAACTGTCGCATCTTGATCGTTTGACGCTTGGGGATTGGATGTTGTGGGACTTGGACACTTGTACATATTGGCCACAACAGATTACTTCTCAAAATGAGCCGAAGTTGTCGCTCTTAAAGAAGTGAAGAAAGAGAATGTTGCAAATTTCATCCGACTAAATATCATCTATCACTTTGGCATCCCTCGCTACATAATAACGGACAATGGAAATTCATTTGATAACAAGCTAATGAACAAGATTTGTGATCTCTTTGGCTTCAAAAAGCATAAATCTTCTATGTATCATGCTGCCGCCAATGGTATTGTTGAAGAATTCAATAAGACTCTATGCAACCTGCTCAAAAAAGTTGCCTCCAAGTACAAACGAGATTGGAATTAAAGAATGGAAGAAGCTTTATGGGAATATAGGACAACATACCGCACACCAACTCTAGCAACACCATATTCACTTGCTTTTGGAGTTGAAGCAGTTCTACAACTTAAGCGTCAAATACCTTCCTTAAGACTTGCTATTCAAGAAGCGCTCACTGAAGAAAAAAATGCTCGACTACCTCTTGTTGAGTTAGAAGCACTTGATGAAAAGAGGCTAGAAGCTCAACAAAATTTTGAATGTTATCAAGCTCGTTTATCTCAAGCTTTCAATAAGAAGGATCGCTTGAGGTTCCCCCAAGTTGGAGATCAAGTCCTCGAAATAAGAAGACTCATCATTACTCGCATAAGTTTGCGTACAAATTTACCTCAAAGTGGGCCGGACCATATGTTGTACAAGATGCATATTCATATTCAAATGACGTAAGGATCGGTCCTATTAATGCCAAATTCTTGAAGAGGTTCTACCCTTGAAGTAAGATGATGCTCCTTAAGGTACGAGCCTAAATTGTATGTCACTCCTGGCCCGCAAGAGTATAAACTGTGTACGAAACAGCCAAAACAAAAAAACAAAAAAAACTCTCTCGAACTATGTTGTGACTTGATCCTCTTCATTGAGGTACGTAGGCGCTTAGAACCATATTCTAAGTTCAGTTGCATAAGTGTAAAAAACTCACATTTTTCACTTGATTTGTCACATGAAAGTCAAAGTTATAAGTATTTTGTTTTATCTTTTGTGTCATCAAACTTTAGACTTGTACGAAGTATTGATGAGTCAATATGAGGGGGCAAACCCTTATAAATAAAAATATGAGCTTTTTAACAGTATGCTTGAAGTCTTTAAATCCAGCCAAGTATGCAAGTTGAAGTCTTTAAGTTCTTCAAAGTTTGCAAGTTGAAGTCTTTAAGTTCTTCAAAGTTTGCAAGTTGAAGTCTTCAAGGTTTTCAAGTTGGAGCCTTCAAATCCTTCAAATATGCAAGATGAAGTCTTCAAATCCTCCAAATATGAAAGTTGAAGTCTTAAAATCCTCCAAGTATGCCAGTTGAAATCTTTAAATTATTCAAGTATGCAAGTTGAAGTCTTTAAATTCTTCAAGTATGCAAGTTGAAGTTTTCAAATCCTCCAAGTATACAAGTTGGAGTCTTTAAATCCTCCAAGTCTGCAAGTTGAAGTCTTCTAATCCTCCAACTCTGTAAGTTCAAGTCTTCAAATTTGTCAAGTTTGCAAGTAGAAGTCTTCAAGTCCTCCAAGTATGGAAGTCGAAGTATTCAAATCATCCATGTATACAAGTTGAAGTCTTCAAATCCTCCAAGTATGCAAGTTGAAGTCTTCACATTATTCAAGTATGCAGGTAGAAATCTTCAAATCCTCCAAGTATGAAAGTTGAAGTCTTCAAATCCTCCAAATATGCAAGTTGTTAAATTTGAATGCCTTAAGGTGGACAAAATTGTCCCTTTGCACCTTAAGTTGGCCTTCTCACGGATTTATCCTTGAAAGGATCTTTAAATTCTCATGTCTTAAGGTGGACAAAAGAAATTGTCCCTTTACACCTAAAGTTGGTCTTTTCAAGAATTTATCCTTAGATGGACCTTTAAATTCTCATTCTTTAAGGTGGACGAGATTTGTCCCTTTACACCTTAAGCTGGCCTTTTTACGGATTTATCCTTCAATGGATCTTTAAATTATCATGCATTAAGGTGGACGACATTTGTCCCTTTACACCTTAAACTGACATTTTAATGGTTTTATCCTTAAAAGGATCTTTAAATTTTCATGTCTTAAGATGGAAAAAAAGTTGTACCTTTGCACCTTAAGCTGGTCTTTTCACGGATTTATCTTGAATAAATCTTTAAATTTTCATGTCTTAAGGTGAAAGAAATTTGTCCCTTTGCACCTTAAGATGGGCTTTTCACGGATTTATCTTTAAAAGGATCTTTAAATTTTCATGCCTTAAAGTGGAAAAGATTTCTCCTTTTCCACCTTAAGTTGGCCTTGATGTGAGGCTAAAAATATATATTTTAATCATTATTTGCCTCACATTTAGTATTTGTACTTATCCTTTTTGAGCATGGATTTTATGGATTGTGCTAAATAGTGTATTTTATTTGTAGGATTAAAATGACGTGAAGATGAAGAAATTTGGAGCATAAACGAATTAAAAATAAGAAATCATATAAGTAAATTAAGCAGGTAGCTTAATTGATTAAATTGAATATTATATTCATACTCATATATAAGTTGCAAAGCGAATTGGAAAAGAAACAGACTTATCCGGAGCTTCCACATGGCAGGTTGCTAAAGACTTCAAATTGTTGGAGCAGCGTTTCTAGAAACAAAAAAAAAGAACGTGGAAATCCAATTCAATTGGGTTTGGGTTTGGGTTTCCTAATTTGTGTTGGACTAAATTATTATTTTTTAGGTTTCTTCATCTATAAATAGTCCATAAAATTATTCTTTCAAAAGCAAGCCAAGAAACAATCTCTTCGTTTTGATTGCTTTTTAAGGGTTGCCGACATTAGAACTCGACGTATTCCTACTTAGGTTTCTTCATCTATAAATAGTCCATAAAATTATTCTTTCAAAAGCAAGCCAAGAAACAATCTCTTCGTTTTGATTGCTTTTTAAGGGTTGCCGACATTAGAACTCGACGTATTCCTACTTACCCGACCAAGGAAGTAATGAATGGAAAAAGAGATTAAACAACAGAGATTTAGCGTGATAATCCGCTATCTAATAGTCAGATCCACCTACTGCGAGGAATAATATGTGATTTAAGGGTAAGGGTTATTAAAGCATACACTTATAGAGCAACCAAGTTGTGTGGTGAAATTTCTATTTGGACCACCAATCACTTAGGAGATATATAACTGAAACGACCCCAAAAATGCCCAAAAATGTGTTTCGGAAACACCTATAATTGTAATTCCATATATCTCAAAATCCGTGCATGATTTTGGAAATTCGACTTCATATTCTTATTCAGGGGGTCAAATTGAGTGGGAGATGGGTCTAACCCGAATTTTAGAGCAACCGTATCAAAATTCGAAAATCGCAAAAAATGCGATTTGGAGGGTCAACTTTAAAGGGGCATATCTCTTAGCACACAAGGAACTGGAAGGGCCACAACCTATTAAATTAAAGCCCTTTGAGTTAGCTTTCCAACGCACTTGGTTTCACCTCATTCCGAGTTAGGATGAGGGAGTTATGATCATTTTCGTAAAACATGTCTGTGCAGATTTGCAATTTCCAGTAAGCTGTTTTTTTTTAAAGCCTCATTTTTTAGGCTAAGTGTTGGGGCGTTTTTTTTATAAAATGGGGATATTTCCCATACTTAGTCATATTTTTTTTCTAACTTCAAAACACTCAAAAACACTCTCTAAGCCCTCTCAAAAATTCCACCAAGATCTTCAACCAAATTCAAACATCTCAAGCTCTAATTCCGAATTCAAGACTCAATCTCAAGCTTCAATTCTCCATTCCAATCTTCATCAAGGATTCTCCAAAGTTGAGGTATGTGGGTTTGATTGTGAAAACCTTCCTTTCCACAAGTCCAACCATTTATCCTCTATTTTTACTTCAAGTTTATGGGTCCTTATGGTTATTTATGAACTCTTGCAGTATGGAGTTACTACTACACACCCTATTATGGTCTATTTTGCATATTATCATGAAATGTAATTTTTATGTGATGTTTATGGTTTTCATGCTTCCATGATCAAATTATGAAGGTTGATTTATATATATGTATGTTGTTGGTGGGCTGATTTATATGGATTTTGGAATTGGTTGGACTTAGTACTCTTGAAATACATGATTTTATTTACATGAACAATAGTCCACCATGTGTTTGATAAAATGCCCACTTATAGAATTCTTAGGAAATGGAAGGTCAAATGTACGTCCTATGAGTCGGATGGTCATATAATCATTGAAATGATGATGAAATGGATACATGTATATGATTTTCTCTATATAAGTGTTGTGAGTCGACCAAGCCTAGCTCGGGGGGTTGTAGGCCCGGGTAACCGTATCGAGGGGTTGGTACCTTGGTTGCCTAGTACGGGGGGTAGTAGGCCCGTATAACCGTATCGAGGGGTTTGTACCTTGGTCCCTAGCTCGGGGGGTGGTAGGCCCGAGTAACCACATTGAGGGGTTTGTACCTCTTTCGCCTCTCCAAGGGGGTGGTAGGCCTTGGAAATACTATATTGATGGTCACTCGCCACACATGTACTACGCCCCACTAAATATGATTTTTATGTAAGCATTATTATAATATCATCTCATTAATATGCTATCTATCGGGTATGATTATGCATTTTGCCTATGATGTCCATCTATTGTTGCATTGCATTACATCCCATATACTTAGTACATTCAAACGTACTAATGCATACTCTATGCCTACATGATGTCACCATGTAGGGACCGGAGCACCGCTTGACCATCCTCCTTCGCGTGGCTAATACGATTTTCTATCGAAGTTATTGATGAGTCCTCCATTCCGGGGACGTTGCTTATGATCTTTTGCTATGTATAAGACTTTTCCTTTTTAGTTATGTTTTGACTATGAGGGTGAGCCCGGTAGTTTGTCTAGGCCCCCGCTAAGTACCCATGTTTAGAGGTGGTGTTGGACAAGTTGTGTATTGTGCTTGAGCTTGACTCATCTATTGTATTTATGTATCATTCCTTTTTTTTCTCTCTTGCTCCCTTAGTCCCGATTTCCCCCTTGATTATGCTTATCGCTTATAGTCATTTTAATTGCTTCCGCGACCAAGGATGTGTAATGATACGCTATGAGGCTTGTTTGGGGTTCCCCATTCGCCAATCACGTCTAGGCCCTAGGCTTGGGTCGTGACAATAACTTACTGACTTTGTATGCTAAAAATTAAAATAGTTCACTAGTTCAAGATTCTTGCTATGATATGAAATCATGGGGAATACATTTCTAGTTATTTCTAATAATCTGAATATAAATAAATACTTAGTTCCAAGCTATTGTTATTTTTTTATTTCAATTTAAATCCCCCCTTTTTTAAATACCGACTATCGAATTAAAAATTTGTTAATGACAATATTCTTCTGTATTCTCTGTAGGATCGACCCCGACTCATAGTTGGGTAAATATATTGCATATGATCATTTATATTTCTTTTCAAGAAGTATATTTGGACGTTATCAAAAAATGGTGTTGTTGCCGGGGAATGTGGCTTAGAAATTGTCTTTAGTATTTATTTTGACTTGTAGTTTTTTAATTCTATTTTTCTCGGATTTGTTTTAATTTAATTTTCTTGATTATTATTATCATGTGTTCTACTCTTCTTGAGATTTCATCTGAAAAGTATGTAGTGATAAACGTTTTTGCAATTACTGTAATTTTGATATTATGGATTCTTATGGGTTATTTTTTAAACAAGATAGTATGTATGGGGACACGGAAGATTTGTTGATACTCTCCTATAAATCAATAAGTAAGTGCATGCATGAGGTTGATATGTTTGGTAGGGATATTTATAAATTAAATGTTGAATTGAGTGCAAAGATTAATGTGTTTGAGACCTAAC
This sequence comes from Solanum verrucosum, assembly GCF_900185275.1. Classification (NCBI taxonomy): domain Eukaryota; kingdom Viridiplantae; phylum Streptophyta; class Magnoliopsida; order Solanales; family Solanaceae; genus Solanum; species Solanum verrucosum. Next base: position 2,591,814 of record NW_026020070.1, on the reverse strand, counting down.
AAGTTAGTTGTACAATGTGTGAGGAAGAAAAAATGTTTATGAGCCAACTTGAAAGGCTAAAATTGGAGGGTCAATTACTTGATCATACTTTTATTGATCTTGTCACTATTGAGAAGAGTACACTAGAGTTATGTAATGAAGTAGATAATATTATTTTTAAAAACTCTAGTATGTGTAAATATGAGGGTGTGAATAATAATAAAATTCATAAGTTAGGGCGCATTGGAGCTTATTCTAATCATTTTTCCACACTATGTTTAGATGATGAGATATTAGTTGATCCATCTGAGTGTATAGAAGAGTGTATGGAGGAGAAACAATTGTCTATATTCTTGAATTCATTGTTCCAAAATTGGAGAATTACATTCCTCACTTAGGATCCAAGAAGTGTTTAATTCGATATCTATTGCTTGGGACCTTTATTTTTGTTCCACCACCTTGAGCGTAATATAAAAATTGATGCAAAACTAGGGGTGCAATTCAGATCTTCAAAGTGGATGGAAAAATAGTAAAATTTATGGTGTCGTTCCGCGACGTTAAATCAAGCGTCTATTGGGAGACAACCAAATTTGTAGTGTAACTTCTTGTTTTATTTTTTAGTGCCACATTTTTTGTTCTCTTTTTTTTTTTTATAGATTTAGGGGAAGTCTGGGTACCCAAATTTGAAGCTAAGGAACAAGTTTCGAGCATAAGTGTGGGGTGCGCGCGACACTTGATGAAAGGAGAGAAAACATGTTGTTAGCTAGGCCATAGAGGGTCGGAGGGAGCATTTCTAGCCCTTCTTCTTCTCTTTTCTATAAATTTCTTTGGGGAGAAAGCATGATTGTAAGTGTGGGTTGAAAATTCTTCCGATAGCTGTGAGCTTAAGGGTGAGTATGCCATAGGATTTTATTCTTTTTATTGTAGTTTTTAGAGGCATATCTCATCCACCCCTTGGTTTTTCCTATGGCATTGGTTCTTCTTCGAGAGGGCACCCTTTGAACAAGGTAATTTTCTTTTTTAAGAGTAATTTTTTTTGGAGAAAAAATAAAAATAACCTTTTTGACTTGTTTGATACTAGCAATTTAGGCCTTAGTTGAGTAGTACTTTTCTTTGAGTGCTTGGGAATAAAATTTAAAATCGACATTTTGACGTCTAGGCTCATGGTTGTGACTCTATATATAACATATTCTTATTTATAAGTTGTAATGATTCTGACCATCTTGCAAGTAGAATTGATCCATCTTGATTGAGACTTGTGCCATGTGTGGTGAGGTTGTTTGCATATATTTCATGTTTTGCATCATAGTCTAGAACTTGTCCTGCATGTTATTGAATCAAAATAAAAAGTATTGCTTTGTTTAGAATATGATAATAGGTTTTCTTTGATTTGTCTTGTAAAATTTTAGCCTTTGAAGATATTATATCATTAGTATCCTCTTTGAGCTTGTAGTCATTCATTTGTAGCCTTATATTATCTTGATCCATTTTTTGAATCCCTAATCTTTGCACCCCTGCTTCCTTGAGCATTGTAGCATAAATTTTGATAAAAATGTTAGATTTAAAGAAAAGGGATGGTTGAAAAAAGAAGAAGTGAAAAGATGACCAATGATAGTTACTTGTGATGAGAAGGGACTCTTAGAAAGAGTGTGACAAAAGAATTGCTTGAAAAAGAAGAAAAAAATGATTGAAGCATTCTTAATATGATGAGAATTACTTGCGAAAATATTTGAACAGAGGGCTGAAAAAAATGATGAAAATAATGGGTGGTGAAAAGAAATATATAAAAAAAATGTAAAGTACTTAGGGAAGTTTAAGTCACTATTATATAGTTTTCTACTTATCCCTAGCCAACATTACAACCCATTAAAGTCATATTTGAATCTATTGAAGCATACTTAATAAGTGAAGATGTACGTAATGAGCAAGTCTATGGTTCTTTGTGCATACATGTGAATTCTTTTGTGAGAGAGTTGGTCTTTGATGCTTAGTCCTTGATTTATATTAGATTCTTTAAATTGAGTGTGTGGACTATTTCTTCTTGTGAGGGAACTTGTTTCACAATAGATAAACTTTCTTTGATGGAGTAGGTGAACAAACCTAATTTGATGAGTCGAGTCCGTCTTTGAGATAAGGAGGTTAGACGTTTTATTGTTGTATTTTATATCTTGCATAATGATTGGAAGAGTAGTAGATATTATGATTTGTTACTTGGCTTAATTGTTTATATCAATCATAGTGATGGTATTTCGAGTTCGATTTTTTTGAGGTGAGCTTTAATGGTTGCTCAAGGACGAGCAAAATTTTAAGTTTGGGGTGTTGATGCGGGGCTAAAAATATATATTTTAATCATTATTTACCTCACATTTAGTATTTGTATTTGTCCTTTTTAAGCATGGATTTTATGGATTGTGCTAAATAGTGTATTTTATTTGTAGGATTAAAATGGTGTGAAGTTGAAGAAATTTGGAGCATAAATGAATTAAAAACAAGAAATCATATAAGGAAATCAAGCAGGCAGTTAAATTGATTAAATTGAATATTATATTCATATTTATATATTAGTTGCAAAGAGAATTGGAAAAGATAGCGACTTACCTGGAGCTGCCACGTGGCAGGTTACTGAAGACTTCAAATTGTTGGAGCAGCGTTTCTAGAAACAGAAAAAGAAAAAAAACGTGGAAATCCAATTCAATTGGGTTTGAGTTTCCTAATTTGTGTTGGACACAATTATTTTTTGTAGAGTTTCTTCATCTATAAATAGTCCATGAAATTATTCTTTCCAAAGCAAGCTAAGAACTAAGAAACAATACAGAACATACAATTTAGAACTTTATAGCTTAGGAGATTTGGAAGAGTTGTCTTGGAGGCCGGAAAATTTGGTTTATGCTTTCTTCTCCTTTATTATTTATTTGTATTCGTGATTATTAAAAGATATTTTAGCTATTGTTCTTAAATTTTTATGATTAACGCAAGCATATTTATTTTAATAAATTTTGATTATATTTTTAAGATAATGAGTAGCTAAATTTTCTAACTAGGGTTGTGGGAACCATGATTAATTATTAAAGTAAGTTTATATAAAAAGTGATTCTTGAATGATTTTTATGCATGTATTGTTGATCTCTTCGTTTTGATTGCTTTTTAACGGTGGCAAACGTTAGGACTCTCCTTATTCCTACTTGCCCGACCAAGGAAGTAACAAATGGGAAAAGAGATTAAACAACGGAGATTTAGCATGATAATCCGCTATCTAATAGCCGGACCCACCTACTGCAAGGGCTAATTTGTGGTTAAGGGTAAGGGTTATTAAAGCATACACTCGTAAAGTGATTACGCTTAACTACACCTTTTAAAATTCAAAGTGTAGGTGGTCGCTAACAAGTATAAACAAAATAATGAGTTTGGGTCGATCCCACAAGGAGTGATATGGGTAAAGAATTCAATTACGAAGTGTAGAAGTGTTCTAATCTTTTGTAGAAGTAAGATAATACGCAACATAAAATAAATTTACGAGTTTTAAATATCAATATCAAAAGGGTGAATTTAGTAACCAATTGTTAGTGGAAACGAATAGCATGGATTTTGATCAAGTATGAAGAAGGCCTTAGGGATGTGTGACAAATCGACTACACATTTCGCATAATGGGTAATTAACAATTGCTTGAAATTGTTGAATCTTAATGGGTAGGATAGGTTCTAGGTATAATAACCATTTTTTAATCGGCTATTATGCTTCAAGTGAGTTCTTTCGAACCTCAACAAGCTTAGCACTACGAAACAACCCAATTCCTTAGCACACCCCACTTTACCAAGATGGGTAGTAAAGACATATGTCAATACGATTATCAATCATTTACTCGACTCTAAACCACTTTCTCAAGCTAGCATCATCGAGTGCTGAATTAGAACTAAATTTGCAACTTCAGTTCATGAACTAAAACATGAATAAACAATTGAACTCATTTCAAAACAACAATAAAACTAGCAATTAATCAATACCCATAAACTAATATGCAATCGATTACTAGTCACACCCCTAAGGAAAAGGGTTTAGCCACACAGAATGAAAAGAAAGAAATAATTACCAAAATGATGTTCCATCGAATTGACAAAATCTCCAAAGCTTAATGTCAAAATTAAGACTAAAATCTTAAATCCTCAACATTTAGGCTCAAAATCCTCTATAAGATTGTTCAATATTGTCAAAGTATGTAAAACTCTCTCCAAAACAGTGTCCTATATGTTTTCTCTCCCAAAAAATCAATTTATACATTTCCAAAAGAGATTCAAAGTTTAAGCACGCGAGCTCACTCGGCAAAGTTAGTCGGGATCGCCGAACGACTCGGCAATCCACCGACAAGTGCCTTCTCTCGCCTTTTGGCGTTACTTCAGCACTCAACTGCTTTGTAAACTTAGGCGAGCTAATTCTTACTCGTCATTCAATTCGGCGCATCGCCGAAATGCCTTTTAAGTCACCGAGTTGGTTTGGCTCATTGGCTCTTTCGTGAAAACTTTGGCGAGCTATAGGCTTACTCGGTGAGCCGCCGAATAGCTTTTGCAAGCTCCAATTTTCTTTTCTTCGCTTCGCTTTTCCAACTTTTTCACTCATTTTCGCATCGTAATATCCTTGCCTTGTTCTTAAACCTTGATTGCTGCAAATAAACACATTAACATCAGTTATGGAAACAAAATAGGCATTGAGAACCCTAATTTATTACATAATGAGCCTAAAATGAGTCAAAATTCCCCACTCATCATAGACCAACCAAGTTGCATGGTGAAATTTCCATTTTGGATGACCAATCACCTAGGAGATACATAACTTACCGACTTTGCATGCTAAAAATTGAAATAGATCACTAGTTCAATATTCTTGCTATGATATGAAATCATGGGGAACACATTCCCAGTTATTTCTAATAATGTGAATATAAATAAATACTTAGTTCCAAGCCATTGTTATTCTTTTTACTTTTATTTCAATTTAAATCCCCTTTTTTTAAATAACAACTATCGAGTTAAATATTTTTTATCGACAATATTCCTCCATATTCTTGGTGGGATCGATTTCGACTCATAATTGGGTAAATATATTACATACGGTCATTTATATTACTTTTTAAGAAGTATATTTGAAGGTTATCAGGTCTTTCCACGAATTTATCCATAAAAGGATCTTTAAACTTATGTCATAAGATAGGAAAAAATTGTCGTTTCACACCTTATGCTTAAGTATTGGGATCTTGTAAAGCCTCAAGTTAGTGATCCCAAGGTGGGGACGTTAAGCACATCATTTCACACCTTATGCTTAAGTATTCGGGATCTTGTAAAGCCTCAAGTTAGTAATGTAACACCCCGTAACTAGAAAGAACTAGAAAGAATTTAAAAACTGGAAATAGTCATTTTTGGAAAGAATACAAAAATCTGGAAAATTTGTTTAGTATGATAAGTTGGGTTTTTGGTCAACTTCAAACGACCATAACTCCTAGCTCAGGATGATTTCGGTGTGTTTCCAGATATCGTAGTAAAGATCTTGGAATAATCTTTCCAACACCACCAAGTTTGCATGATTCCGAGTTCGTATGAGTGAGATATTCCCATTTGAAGTTAGGTTGTTCAAATAAAGAAAGTCTAATGCGGATTTTAGAAGGGCATTATGGTCTTTTCCATACCCCATGACTTAATTTCATTTTTGGTAATTAATTGGGGTCTAAACTGATCGGATTCAGTTTACACTTTTACGATATTGAGTTAGGGTTTTAGAGAAGAGAAAAGAGGAGAAGGAGCAAGAATCGTCAAGTTCTTCAAGAATCGCTTGTTGATTTCGCCAAAGGGTGACCCCTACGAGGTATGTGAGTTCACATAGCGTTGGGTTTGTTCACCCACGCGCAAAATATGTTTATTTCAATATGATTTTCGTCCTAAAATAGTGAGACCTTGATGTTCTTGAGTTGTATTCTTGAATTGCTTTCGTTCTTGAATTTGGGATGAGATTGAGGAGTTCTTGAGAGTTTAAGGTCGATTGTTAGAGTTGTTTTGAGTTAGATTCTTGTATACATGTGTTGTGTATCTGAATCTAAAGAGGAATTGAGAAAACGAATCAAATTTAGGCGATTTAGGGTTAGAAAATGAAGAAGGAACAAGTCAGGCAAATTTGGGTATCAGGTCTGCGACATGGACCTGTTCCTCAGAATTGAAATTTTTTCTCTACGTCACGAGAGTGGTCACAGACCATTCTGCCTCAAAATTTATTTCGTGACCAAATAATTAAATACACCTTTGCGTCGCGGACATGCTTTCAAACAGTGATTTCTTGATCTTTTCTCATGTTTAACTATCTAAAACCACTCCTAAACATCATAAGATCTTTCCTATCACAAATCACAATCCATATATTGCATTTACATTACAAATTTATATATTAAATGAGTTTAGTTAAGTTGAGTTGAGTTGAGCCAGGTAAGTTCTTTCAATTCCCTTCAATCTTATGTCTTGTTTTAGAATTCCCTACGCATACTCGTACATCCAATGATTGATACCATTTGGCCTGCATCTTTTAATGATGCTGATACAGGTAACTAGGATCAGCATCCAGCGCATCGTTGATTCTAGTTGAGCTCCAGAGTTTGCTAGTGAGTCTCCTTGCTTCTGGAGGATCCCTTTTATTGCTTTTTAGTAGTTTCAGTTCATTAGGATGTTGTGAGTCTTGTCTCGACATCCATCTCAATTGCTTAGAGGTTTCATAGATAGTCAGATATTAGTTCTTGACTTTTCTATTTCCTGTTTTAATGGTTGAGACTTGAGTTGTCGTTATTGGCCAGTGAATGTTATCTTGATACACTCTAAGAGTGTATTGAGCAGTTCAGTTTACTTTTTAAAGTATTTTTCTTCATGAGTTAAGTCATCTCCTGAGTAAGTATGCCAGACCAAGGGTTTTCTTGGGGCCAGCAATGGTTCTCGAGTGCCAGTCACTCCCAGGGTGTAGGCTCGGGGAGTGACAAACCTGGTATCAGAGCCAAGAGTTCAAGAGTCCTAAGGAGTCTATGAAGCCGTGTCTATAGAGTCCTATTTATTGGTGTGAAGCGCGCCACATCTATAATTAGGAGGCTGCACCATTTTCGTGCGATAGAGTTTATCTCTATATAGTTTCTTTCTAACTCGTGCTTGCGCGGAACCGATTGTGAGTTGGACTGTTTTTTAGAGTGCTTTCATGGGGCATTTCTTTCCTCGTGAGCTAAGAGAAGCAAAGAGATGGTTGCTGACATGAAGAGCATGATGAGTGTATTTGTTGTAGGGTTGTCTCGTCTGTCGAGAAAGGAAGGTAAGGTTACAATGCTAATAGGTGACATGGATATAGCAAAGTTGATGGTCTATGTGCAACAAGTTGAGGAGGACAAGTTGAGGGTTGGAGAAGAGTTTAATAATAAGAGGGCTAAGACATCAGGGAATGAGTTCGGGCAGCAGAAAAGTATTGCCAACCGGTATTCCTTCCAACAAAAACAAAAGGGATCTGTTCCATCATCTGTTAGTGCACCTGCACCAAAGAACAAAGGTGAGTACAATAGTCAGAATTTCAGAGCTAAACCTGCCTATTCTCAGGGCAATATGGCAAAATGGGGTAGTAAGCCTCTTGTATGTGCTAAGTGTGGTAGGAACCACTCAAGGACGTGTCGTGATGACTCCACTAGTTGTTTCAAGTGTGTCCAGAATGGTCATTTTATGCGAGAGTACCTTAAGAACCGCCAAGGTAATGGGAATCAAGGCAATGGAGCCCAGTCTTCTTCAGTTGCTCCACCAGACAGAGCTGCACCTAGAGGGGCTACTTCTGGTACTGGCGGATGACCAAACCGCCTATATTCTATCACTGGTCACCAAGAGCAAGAGGACTCGCCAGATGTTGTCACTGGTATGATCCAAGTCTTTTACTTTAATGTTTATGATTTTCTAGACCCAGGAGTGAGTTTATCCTTTGTAACATCGTATGTTGCGATGAATTTTAATGTTCTTCCTGAGCAACTTAGTGAGCCCTTCAGTGTTTCTACACCTGTTGGTGACTCTATTCTAGCAGAGAGAGTCTATCGCGATTGTCCCATTTTTGTCAATCACAAGAGTACCATGGCTGATTTAGTTGAGTTTGACATTGTAGATGTTGATTTCATTATTGGTATGGACTGGATTCATGCTTGATATGCCTCAGTTGATTGTAGAACTCGACTTGTCAAGTTTCAGTTTCCAAATGAGTCAGTCTTACAATGGAAAAGCAGTTCACTAGTGCCTAAGGGTCGTTTTATTTCGTACCTTACGGTGAGAAAGTTAGTTTCCAAGGGGTGTGTCTATCACTTAGTCTGAGTTAATGACTCTAGTGTTGAGATACCTCATATTCAGTCAGTTTTAGTAGTAAGAGAGTTTCCAGAAGTCTTTCCTAATGATCTTCTCGGAGTCCCTCCTGAGAGAGAAATTCTTCTAGATACTCATCCTATATTTATTCCGCCATATAGAATGGCACCAGCAGAGTTGAAAGAGCTAAAAGAAAAATTGAAAGATCTCTAAGATAAAGGCTTTATTCGACAAAGTGTTTCACCTTGGGGAGCTACGGTCTTATTTGTGAGGAAGAAGGATGGTTCCCTTAGGATGTGTATACATTACCGTCAGTTGACCAAGGTTACCATCAAGAACAAATATCCGCTCCCAAGGATTGATGATCTTTTCGACCAACTTCAGGGTGCCACATGTTTCTCTAAGATAGACCTCAGATCTAGCTACCATCAGTTAAGAGTAAGGGAATGTGATATTCTAAAGACAGCTTTCAGGACCCGTTATGGTCATTATGAGTTCCTAGTTATGTCCTTTGGTTTGACCAATGTGCCTGCAACGTTCATGGACCTTATGAATAGAGTATTCAAGCCTTATTTAGATATGTTTGTTATCGTATTTGTTGATGACATATTAATCTATTCAAGGAATGAAGAAGATCATGCTAGTCATCTCAGAATAGTTCTGCAGACTCTAAAAGATAGAGAGTTGTATGATAAGTTCTCCAAATGTGAGTTTTGGCTTGAGTTTGTGGCATTCTTAGGCCACATTGTGTCTGGAGAGGGAATTAAAGTTGATACTCAGAAGAATTGGCCTGGACCCACGTCTCCAACTGACATTAGGAGTTTTTTGGGTTTGGCTGGCTATTATAGAAGGTTCGTAGAGGGGTTCTCATCTATTTCATCCCCTTTGTCCAAGTTAACTCAGAAAACAGTGAAATTTTAATGGTCTGAAGCTTGTGAGAAAAGCTTTCAGGAATTGTAAAAGAGGTTGACTACTGCCCCAGTATTAACCTTACCAGAAGGTACACAAGGCTTTGTTGTATATTGTGATGCGTCTAGAGTTGGTTTGGGTTGTCTGTTAATGCAGAAAGGCAAAGTTATAGCTTATGTCTCTAGACAGTTGAAGGTTCATGAGAGGAGCTACCCAACCCATGATCTAGAGTAGGCGTCCATGGTATTTGTTTTGAAAATATGGTGCCATTATCTTTATGGTGTTCATTTGGATGTGTTCAGCGATCACAAAAGCCTTCAGTATGTGTTTACTCAGAAAGAGCTTAATCTCAGACAAAAGAGGTGGTTAGAATTACTCAAGGATTATGACATGAGTATTCTTTACCACCCATGTAAGGCTAATGTTGTTGATGATGCCTTGAGTAGGTTGTCTATGGATAGTACTGCCCATTTTGAGGAAGATAAAGAAAGAACTAGCAAAGGATGTGCATAGACTTGCACGCTTGGGAGTTCGCCTAATGGATTCCACAGGAGGAGGAGTAGTGGTGATGAATGGGGCTGAATCATCATTAGTATCAGAAGTAAAAGAGAAGCAAGACCAAGACCCAATTTTTCTTGAATTGAAGGCATATGTTCATAAGTAAAAAGTATTGGCTTTTGAACAAGGAGGAGATGGTGTATTGAGGTATCAAGGTAGATTGTGTGTACCAATGGTGGATGAACTCCAAGAAAGGATTATGGAGGAAGCTCATAGCTCTAGATATTCCATTCATCCGGGTTCCACAAAGATGTATCGCGATTTGAGAGAAGTTTATTGGTGGAGTAGTATGAAGAAAGGCATTGCAGAATTTGTTGCTAGGAGTCCGAATTGCCAACAAGTTAAAGTAGAGCATCAAAGGCCCGGTGGTTTGTCTCAAAATATAGAACTTTTGGAATGGAAGTGGGAGATGATCAATATGGATTTCATCACAGTTTTACCAAGGTCTCGCAGGCAGCATGATTCGATATGGGTGATTGTTAATAGAATGACAAAATCAACTCACTTTTTGCCAGTAAAGACTACCCTATCAGCAGAGGACTATGACAAGTTGTATCTTCAAGAAGTGGTTAGACTTCATGGAGTTTCAGTCTCCATTATTTCAGACAGAGGTGCGCAATTTACTGCACAGTTTTGGAAGTCATTCCAAAAAGGCTTGGGTTCAAAGGTGAACTTAAGCACTGCCTTTCATCCTCAGACAGATGGGTAAGCAGAGCGTATTATTTAGACTTTAGAATACATGCTTGTGTAATTGATTTCAAAGGTAATTGGGATGATCACCTACCTCTTATCGAATTTGCTTATAATAATAGTTACCACTCTAGCATCCAGATGGCTCCTTATGAAGCTCTTTATGGGAGAAGATGCATATTTCCTATTGGATGGTTCGAAGTTGGTGAAGCTGGGTTGATAGGAGCAGACTTAGTTCATCAAGTTATCGAGAAGGTGAAAGTGATTCAAGAAAGGTTGAAAACAGCGCAGAGTCGTCAGAAATGCTACACTGATGTTAGGAGAAGGGAGTTAGAGTTTGAAGTAGATGATTGGGTCTGCTTAAAAGTGTCACCCATGAAGGGTGTTATGAGGTTTGGTAAGAAGGGGAAACGTAGTCCCCGGTATATTGGCCCTTACAAAATATCAAATAGGGTAGGTAATGTAGCTTATGAGTTGGAGCTACCACAAGAGTTAGTTGTAGTCCATCCGGTATTTGGCATCTCCATGTTGAAGAAGTGCATGGAAATTCTTCATTGATCATACCAACCGAAGATATTGGGATCAAAGATAGCTTATTTTATGAAGAGATTCTGGTCCAGATTCTAGATCGCCAAGTTCGCAAGTTGAGGATTAAGGAAGTAGCATCAGTTAAAGTCCTTTGGAGGAACCTATTTGTTGAGGAAGCTACCTGGGAAGCTAAAGAGGATATGAATAAGAAATATCCACATCTCTTCGAATCCGGAGAAGTTCAAAATTAAGGTACTAATCCTTTTCTTGGCATTTAATTTATAAGTTGGCATGTTGTTATTGCATTGTGCTTGTTGGGTTTTTGAACTGTATGTTTGATCTACGCCCTTAGCGTACTAAGAGTAAGCTCATTCGAGGACGAATGTTCCCAAGGGGGAGATATTGTAACACCCCATAACTAGAAAGGAAGTTAAAAATTGGAAATAGTCATTTTGGGGAAAAATATAAAAATCTGAAAAATTTGCTTAAGTATGTTAAGTTAGGTGTTTGGTCAACTTCAAATGATAATAACTCCTAGCTCAGGATGCGTTAGGTGTGTTTCCAGATATCGTAGGAAATATCTTGGAACAATCTTTCCAACGCCACCGAGTTTGCGCGATTCCGAGTTTGTATGACTGAGATATGCCCATTTGAAGTTAGGTTGTTCAAATAAGGAAAGTCTAATCCGGATTTTAGAAGGGCATTATGGTCTTTTCCATACCCCATGACTTAATTTCGTTTTTTGGTAATTAATTGGGGTCTAAACTGATAGGATTCAGTTTCATTTTTACGATATTGAGTTAGGGTTTTAGAGAAGAGAAAAGAGGAGAAGGAGCAAGAATCATCAAGTTCTTCAAGAATCGCTTGTGGATTTCATCAAGGGGTGACCCCTACGAGGTATGTGAGTTCACATAGTGTAAGGTTTATTCACCCACACGCCAAACATGTTTATTTCAGTATGATTTTCATCCTAAAAGATTGAGACTTTGATGTTCTTGAGTTGCATTTTTGAATTGTTTTCGTTCTTGAATTTGGGATGAGATTGAGGAGTTCTTGAGAGTTTAAGATCGATTGTTAGAGTTGTTTTGAGTTAGATTCTTGTGCACATGTGCTAGGTATATGAATCTAAAGAGGAATTAATAAAAAGAATCGAATTTAGGTGATTTGGAGTTAGAAAGTGAAGAACGAACAAGTCACGCAAATCTGGGTACCAGGTCCTGTCGCGGACATGTTCCTCAGAATTGACAAATTTTCTCTACGTCGCGGAGTGGTCACGAACCGTTCTTCCTCAAAAATTATTTTGCAACCAAATAATTAAATGCATCTCTGCGTCGTGGACATGCTTGTAGACAGTGATTTCTTGATTTGTTTTCCTCAAGTTTAACTATCTAAAAACACTCATAAACACCATGAGATCTTTCCTATCAAAAATCACAATCCTTGTATCCATAATTCAATTCAAGGATCAGTTCAGAGTCAAGTCAAGAGAAGTTAAGAGCTAAGTCAAGAGAAGTTCATAGAGTCTTCCAAATATTCTTTTACAAATGTTTTAACCTTGTTTTAAGACTTGTGTTTGAGTTAAGTAAAGAGTAAAGTTTGAAGTTCATTTCTTCAAAAGAGTATATCGAGATTATGTATTCCCAAAGAGTAAAATGTTTTCACATTAAAAGAACAAAGGAAACTTTGATTTTCTAAAGAGCCTTTCAGCTAGTTTTCAGTAAAGAGTAAATGCTTTCATAATTAAGCAAGAGAAGAAACTTTGATTTCCAAGAGAGCCTTTGAGCTAAGTTTTGAGCAATTATCTCAAACCACAGAAAGAAGTATGTTTTTAAACATAACAGCTAGTATCATATTTTGAGAGTGGTATTAAGCACCGATATGGGGGAGAGTTTAGACAAGTCCCAGCCCCCATAAACCATGTAACCACCATGGGTAGAAAAGGGTCATACTTTTTAGATGATTCCTTAGTGCTTTTTAGCATAGACTAGTGGATCCACTTAGCAGTCATGTTTTATACCCTCGGCAAGGTATAGGACGGCCCTGGCAGTGTGAGGCAAAATGTTGTATCATCACAATAGCTCTTACGTGATGGTTGTCGGTTAGAGAAACTCCGTCAGAAGTATCTTATTTTATTATATACACCGTTTATTTGTATTTTCATATATAAACAGAGTTCATATTGTATCATTGCAAACATACAGAGTATTATTGTATTTCTCGATACACAGAGTTGATATCCATGTTTTAAAAGATTTTCTTTATATTGCATTTACATTACTACTTTATATATTAAGTGAGTTCAGTTAAGTTGAGTTGAGTTGAGCTAGGTAAGTTCTTTCAGTTTCTTTCAAGCTTATGTCTTGTTTTAGAATTCCCCTCGCATACTAGTACATTCAATGTACTGATGTCATTTGTCCTGTATCTTTTAATGATGCAGTTACAGGTAACCAGGATCAGTATCAGCGCATCATTAATTCTACTTTAGCTCCAGAGTTTTTTGGTAAGCCTTCTTGCTTCCGAAGGATCCCTTTTATTACTTTTTAGTAGTTTAGTGCATTAGGATGTTGTGGGTTTTGTCCCGACATCCATCTCAATTGTTTAGAGGCTTCATAGACAGTCAAATGTTAGTTCTTGAGTTTTCTATTTCCTGTTTTAATGGTTGAGACTAGAGTTGCCACTATTAACCAGTGAATGTTATCTTGATACATTTTAAGAGTTTATTGAGCAGTTTAGTTTCCTTTTAAAAGTATTTTTCTTCATGAGTCCGCTGAGTAAGTAAGCCAGACCAAGGGTGCGCTTAGGGCCAGCAATGGTTTTCGAGTGTCAGTCCCTCCCTGGGTGTAGGCTTGGGGCGTGACAAGTAATCTCAAGGTCAGACGTTAAAAACATCCTTTCATACTTTGTGCTTAAGTATTCAGGATCTTGCACATCATTTCATACTTTGTGCTTAAGCATTCAGGATCTTGCAAAGCCTCAAGTTAGTGATCTCAAGACGGGGACGTTAAACACATCCTTTCACACCTTATGTTTAAGTATTAAGGTAGGGACGTTTTTAACACCTTATGCTTAAGTATTCAGGATCTTATAAAGCCTTACATTAGTATTCGGGATCTTGTAAAGCCTCAAGTTAATAATCTCGAGGAGGGGACGTCAAACACATCATTTCATACCTTATGTTTAAGTAGTCAGGATCTTGTAAAGCCTCAAGTTAGTGATCTCAAGGGGGGGACATTAAACATATCCTTTCACAGGTTATGCTTAAGTATTAAGGCCACTACAACATTTTAGGCCTACGGCCACACTAAATCTAGACAACACTTGTAAAGTGTTGCCTAAAAAATATTTGGGGACGCTTTTAAAGCGTAGCCCAAGTTTTTAACTTTTGGCTACGATAATATTGGCAACACCTGTAAGGCATACTCTTTAATGGTATAGGCTACACTTTGTAAGCGTTGTTACAGTATGAAATAATTGGCAACAACTATTTACATATATGGCCACACTTTTAAAGTGTCCTATTTTTATAATTGTAAAAACAACACATTACAAGTGTGGTCTTAAAATTTTCACGAAAATATTATATTCCCTCTAACGTTTTTAACTCTCCCTCCCATTTTTATTGGCCAAAAAAAATAATTAATAAAACATTAAAAATTCATAACATGTTTTTCTCTGAAGTCGAAGAACACACTTTTCTATTTCTCCAGAACACGTTTTTCTCTGAAGAACTGAAGAGTTGAAGATGAAGAACTGGAGATCGAAAAACTAAAGAGCGAAAGCTGAAGAACTGAAGAGTTGAGTTGAAGATTCTTCTAATACCTACGATTCTCTTCTCCCTGAACTGAAGAGCTAAACTGAAGAGTTGAACTGAAGATTTGAACTTAGCTGAGCTGAAGATTTCGTCAAGCGTAAGTACCCATTCCTTCCTATTCTCATTATTTTTGTCAATATGTTAGAGGATGATGGCAAAGTACTAAAGGATAAGCACAATCTTTCCCAGCTTGAGCTTGGATATTTTTTGCCCTTTAAGTTTGGTATAGTTTTTGCCGTAAGAGTTTGCCACTACCACAAATTTCACAGTGTATTTGTGTACACATTCCTGTAGATGTTAATGATTTTCTGGAAAATAGGTTAGAGGATGCTAGCTATGTTGTTCGAGCACGGATTTTAGAACTCCTCTGCCACAGGGAAAAGGTATGAAGCTTCAATGTTATTGCCACCCTAATGTTCTGCTTTTAATTTCTTCACTTAGAGCAACTCCATATCTTGATGCTAGTTATCTGTTGTCAAACCAGTAAACCTCGATTACATAATTCTTTGGGATAGTTCTCTCCATTTAATCTATGTCCATTACATAGAAATATGTACTTCAAGCATATTTACTTAAACATAATCATGTTTGTATCTTCAAAATTTTCCTCGAATGGGAAATGTTTTTCAACCATGATCGTTTGATTTTGACACTTAAATACTAGGAAACTATAGAGGAGAATATGATGACTACCTGTAAACTTAGCCAAATCCTTGAGCTAGTTGTATTGCTGATACAATGGCTACTTATCCTTACTAGCATGTTCTTATAGCTATACAATTGTTCGGATATGTTTAAGACCACAAGTTTTAAGGATACTTTTGGTGTACTAATTACCTAACCATATAAACTTGTACACTATATTTATCAAACATGCTGAGAGTTCTAAAAAGATAACCTAACATAGTGAGAGTTTCTAAAATTTGTCATGTATAATTGATACAACAGTTCTGAAATTCTCTATGTATTAGTGATACAAAAGTTTCTGAAGTTCGTTCTGTATCACGGATACAACAATTCGCTTTGTATATGTTGTTGTATCAATGATTTAGAGAAAATTTTGAAAACCGTTGTGTCACTAATACAGTGTGAAATTCGGAAACTGTTGTATTACTAAGACAACAAATTTCAAAAATTGTTGTATGATCCATTGTCTAAGCCTTTTAAAGCTAAGAAAGGCTTGAAACAAGGAGATATATTGTCCCCATTCTTGTTTGTTTTAGCAATGGAACATTTATGTAGACTATTGAAGCAATGGGGAAGCGTCGAAACTTTAATGTCCATTCTAAATATGCCAAATTGAACTAGTAGGATGTCTTGAAACAAAGTTGTCATGATCAAACTACTATGGAACTTGAGTCAGAAGAAAGACAAGCTCTGAGTAAGGTGGATTCACAGTTCACTGATATTATGGGAAGAACATGAACTTCTTTGTTGGACATTGCCAAGCAAGCATCATGGATTGTTCAAGAAAATCTGAAAGCTAGTAAATATGTGGATGATACAGTATGTCTGAGCTGCAGAGTTCGACACCATTTTCAACTAAAGGCTCTCTTGAGTCTTGAGGCATGATTAAGCCCTGAAACTATTTGAAAAATAGGTTTTTTGCTATGCCTCCTTTAAGCAACACTTTAATATATAGGAGCTAAGGCGTGCACCTCATTACCCGTGGCTTTTGCCTTGAATACAACAAAATTTGAAAAAATATTTTACTTAGATAACACTTGGAAGTAAATTAATTAAAGGAAAGTAGCATGAGCTACAAAATTAAAACTAAAACTTTGAATCATTTGAATTCCATTTATTTACTCTCTTTCTTAATTGTGTCTATCCTATTAATTTTACTTATTTTTCCTTGGTAGTATAATCAACATTCAAAAACATTTGTGGAGGATACAAGGTTTGATTTGGCATAGCACAAGTGCCATGACTAGGTAAGAAACTTTTATCATCTCATAACACATGATTTTGATAACTTACTCGTGACTTTTAAAACTTATTTGTGAAGTAGTTAATGATTTAATGATTGTTACTAAAAGATTAAATATTGATATCTTCTTCTAGTAATTCAAATATCCCATCCAAGGATTGGATGAATTTAGCAAGATATAGCAAAGAGTATATTGATGGTGTTGAATCATTCCTAGATTTTGCTTACTCTTATGGAGATTCTCAAGGAGAGGAAATTCAGTGTCCATGTGCAAAATGTTGTAATATTTGTTGGACTCGAAGGAATGTAGTGTATGATCATCTAATACGCTATGGATTTGTTAAAGGTTATACTAGATGGATCAATTACTGGGAATGGGATATCAAGTTGAATGTTAACGATGATATGGATTACTCGCGTGATGATATTGATGGGTTGTTGAATGATCAATTTAGAGATGTTGCACAGGCTGAAGGAGTTTAAGATAGTTCAAATGAAGATGCCAAGAAATTCTATAAATTAGTTGAAGAGGCAAGCCAAGAATTATATCTTGGTTGTACATAATTCTCTAAATTATCATTCACACTTCGTTTATAATTTGTTGAAGTGTCTACATGGATAGAGCAATGAATCATTCACTTCTCTTTTAGAGTTATTAAAAGAGGCGATGCCCGAGTTGAACATTCCTCCATCTTACAATAAAATCAAGTTTATGGTTAAGAATCTTGGCCATGATTATGAGAAAATTGATGCATGTCCCAATGATTGCATGTTGTTCAGGAATGATCACAAGGATGATGAATTTTGTCATACTTGTGGAGCTTCACGATATATTAAATCTCCTGAAGTTGATAGTGAGCTTGAGCCTTTAAAAAACAACATCGAGTTTCAGCAAAGACTTTGAGACACTTTTCATTAATTCCAAGACTCAAAAGGCTATTTATGTGCTCAAAGATGGCAGATTCTTTGAGGTGGCATGACAAGGAGCGTTCAAAAGATGGAAAGTTAAGGCATCCCGCTGATGGTCTAGCATGGAAAGACTTTGATAGGTTGCATCCAGATTTCGCACTAGATTGTTGCAATGTGAGACTTGGCTTGTCAAGTGATGGGTTCAATCCATTTCGAACCATGAGTATATCACATAACACATGGTCAATTATGTTGATGGTGTATAATATGCCACCTTGGATGTGCATGAAATCTGAATATTCTATACTTTCTTTACTTCCGCGATCACTTGGAAATGACATTGATATTTACTTACAACCATTGATAGATGAGTTAAAATTATTGTGGGATTCTGGGGTGGAAACATATGATGCTTCAAGAAATCAAACTTTTCAAATGCGGACAGCTCTTATGTGGACAATCAATGACTTTCCTGCATATGCTATGTTATTTGGTTGGAGTACAAAAAGACACTTTTCTTTCCCATGTTGTAACTATGGCACTAATTCTCACTATCTTAAACATAGTCGGAAAATGTGTTATATGGATCATCGTATTTTTCTACCCATGGATCATCCATGGAGATCTAATAAAAGATCTTTCAATGGAAAAATTGAATTCAGGTCTCCTCCACCTTTCTTAAAGGGAACTGATGTGCTTAATAGCTTACAGGATTTTGAAAATGTGTTTGGAAAGAAGAGAAAGAGATCAAATGGTGGCCCATGGAAAGAAAGGTCAATTTTTTTTAATTTCCTTATTGGCAGCACAACTTGTTACGTCACAACCTTAATGTAATGCACATAGAGAAGAACATAGTTGGAACTCTTTTGGATATTTCTGGCAAAACAAAGGATCATGCAAAAGTCCGGTATGATCTGAAAGATATGGGAATCAGAAAGAACCTTCATCCAAAAGATACAGAAGATAGTAAGAGAACAATGTTTGCAAAAGCGTGCTTTTCAATGACAAATGGAGAGAAATCAATTTTTTGTGGAGTTTTAAAGATAGCCAAGCTACCTGATGGTAGTGCCTTCAATAGATCTAGGTGTGTGCACTTGGATGAAAGAAAATTGTCTAATTATATAACACATGATGCTCATTGCATGTTACATTACTTGCTTCCAATACCAATTAAAAGCATTCTTCCTGATCATGTGGCTATTCCTTTGATTCGTCTTAGTTCCTTCTTTCGTCGTTTGTGTCAAAAAGTAATCACATTGGAGGAACTAGATTGCTTAGAAGTAGAGATCATAGAAACAATAAATTAGTTGGAGCGAATTTTTCCTCCTTCATTTTTTGATATAATGATTCATTTGCCTATTCATTTGGCGAATGAAGTGAGATTAGGAGGTCTAGTTCAAAATCGATGGATGAATTCCACTGAAAGAGAAATAGGTACATTCAAATCCTACATCCGCAACAGATGTTATCCAGAAGGTTGCATAGCAGAGACACGAGTGGGAATAGATTGTATAAATTTATTCTCCAAATATCTGCATGGGGGTGTGCCTACCAAATTTAACAGAAGATCCCAAAATAATGATGAATGTGACCCAAGTGATGCAGAAACTGTGAGTTTGTTTCCTAACAAAGGAGTTCCTTTAGGAGCAAAGAAAACTGATCCATTCATTTTAGATAACAAGTCACTAAGTCAGGCACATGCATACTTATTGGGAAATTATGACGAGGTTCAAGAATATATTAGGTACCTTAATTTGAATATAGTATTTTTTTTGTATAATTTAACTTATTTTATTTATTATTTTAACAAAAAAAAGTACATGTTGTGTAGAGAGCATGAGCAAGAGATTAATAATCAGCCACAAAGATCTAAATGGAGCAAGGCCAAGAATCATTGTCAAAACTCCTCTCAATGGTTTGAAACTCGTGCTTTGTAAGAGGATGTGCCTGATATGGTAAAACAATTGTCTAGAAGACCAAATTCTGTTGCAAAAAGATATTCTGGGTATCTCATCAATGGATATAGATTCCATGTTAGGTAGCGTGATGCAAAGCATAAAACACAAATTAGTGGTGTTACACTAGTTGCCTCAACTACAAGCTTTGCAAGCTCAAAGGATAAAAATCTGATTGCTGCAGATTTGACTTATTATGGCAGAATAGTTGATATTGTTGAATTAGACTATTATGGTCATTTTAAGTTTGTTCTATTTAAGTGCGATTGGTATGAGGTTGAAAATGATGCTTATGGCCTTACTTATGTCTATTTTAACAAGAGATACTCTCAGGAAGAGCCTTTTGTGCTTGGATCTCAAGTACACCAATGTTTTTATGTGCAAGATCCATATGATCAAGATAGACATTATGTTATGAAGACTGTTCTGAGAGACTTGTTTAACATGGGTGATGAAGTTGAATCTAATCTCACACAAAGTTATGAAAACAAGCCATCTAAACATTTGATGGGACCATATATACCAAAAGATAATGGTGAAGTACTCTTAACAAGGACTGATGTACCAGAAACAATTATTGATGTGCCTTCGGAGGAATTTGTTACTCAACAACTTGAAGTCGAGTATGAAGTGGAGTTTGAAGATGAGACTACAAATGAATTTTAAGACGAGTCTGAAAATGAGTATGGAGATGAGTCTGAAAATGAGTATGAAGATGAGTCTGAAGATCAGCTTAAAGATGAGAGAGTTTGAAGATGACGCACCATGAGTTTCATTATTTTTGTGATGACCATATAGTGCTCACTTACTATTTTTGTAATTTAATTATTTTTTTTGTACAAACACATTAAGATATCTAATATGTGGAATTGAAGATTAGATCGTTATAATGTTTAAGTATTCTGTTGGCTTTTTTCATGCGCCCAATTATTGTTTGGTTAAGTAATTTATGTTGGCCTGTTATCTGATTATTATTTTATTGAGGAACATGTACTTCTAGCAGAATATTATTTTATTTGGATATTTGTTATTTATATACTTATTTGTTTTCTTTTACTATCAGGCAATGCGCATTAGAGGCAGAACAATGAGCTCTGCAGTTTGAAGTCGCTTCTAGTTTCGTCGATGTCCCGAGTTCAGCTCTCCGAGAGAGGTACAGCTCTTTACCTTTAATTTTTCCTTGTTTGTTTCAGACCAAGAGTGTTATGCGTTGTTCTGACTGAAATAGTGAGCTGCTAGTTTGTATCAGTTTCTTAGCTGATATGATTTGATATGTTTTCTTAAAGTTAACTGAGTCTTCTTTTAGTTTGTTCAAGATGGTCTGTAGTTCATCCAGTCGCAATTTTTAAGTGTGCCTACTATGTGTTCCAGATTCTCGAAATGGGGTTGTAAAATCAGGTCGTTTACCTTTCTCTCCAAGTGTGGCTCAGTTCTCTTTTTAGCATCTTTTTAACTTAGTCGTTGTATATCTCCGTCTGATTGTTCTCAAATTCTATCTGATGCTATGAGACTTCAAGTTCTAATGTTCAATTTGATCAAAAATAGTTTGTCTAGGTCCTGGTTTTGTTTGAATTTATTTTAGTACAATTTGTATAGACTACATATTGTGAGCAAGTGAGATAGTATACTCAGAAATTATTTTGTCGCATTAAAGTAACTAAACTTTACACATTATATTAGTTACTTTTAAAAAGTTAGTTTTTTACTTACCCTCCAGAGTACAACTGTTCACCAAGAATTAGAAAAGCTATGATAGCAACTTATATTGTTTGCACAGGCTGCCACTGCTCATCACATGTGTGCTTCATTCAAACTTACTTACAAATGTATAACAATGTATTCTTAGACCTGGTACAACAAATAAGTCTCGTTATGTCCGGTCTAGTCGACTTGAGAACAACAAAAAATGAACATGAGATGCACACTGAGAAAGTCATTGAAAAACTATCATTGCATGTAATATCTACTCTGATGGGGAGGAGGAGGAGGATGAGGATATGGAGAAGGGGCTATGTAAGGAGGTTGAGGCATAATTCCGGGTTACTGAGGAGGTGCATTATAGTATGGACCCCTCCAACCAGGATATGCAGGTTGGCCGTATTCGTGGCTAGGTGGAGGTTGTTGTCGATGTTGAGGATGCGGCTGTGGATGCGAATATGGTTGACCTTGACCTTGACCTTGACCTGGAAAATGGTAAGGCGTTTGTGGAGAACTATAAGGAGGACAAGTTTGAGTATATCCAAACATTGCTGGTTGCTGAAGAGTAGGAGGTGCAAGCGGTTGTGGAGAACTATAAGGAGGAGAAGTTTGACTATATCCTGACATTGTAGGTTGCTGAGGAGAAGGCTGGTATGTAGGAGCATGATGTGGTCGAGAAGAATTAGGTATATGTCCAGTCTCGGTCAGCATCTGGGGATTGGATCTTGGAGGCTAATGCGCATCCCCAACTGAAAGATAAGCATACCCACTTGAACTTTTATTATCCTGGAAACTAAGACCTGAGATCTGCCTGTGTACCTCTTCCATCATTTCTCTACACTACATGTTTCTTGTCATCACAAAATCACTACATTGTTGTTTCACATTAGTGATTTCCTCCTGAAGGGTTACATAGAACTTCAATCCCTCATTGATATTTTCCTTGATTTCTTGATATTTCATAATGGCAGCTTTAATCTGCTTATAGATTCTCTCATGGGTAATAATTGATTTCTCTTTACAAAATGCATTGGTACTGTTGTATTGTCTGGTTAATCCTACAACTGTTGTATTGGTGTTCTGAAATGTTGAAGCCGGAACTCTGGGAAAATAAGAGAATGTGCAGAGTAAGTATTGGTGTTGTATAATTGTCAGTTTTTCTCTTCTGAAATGTTGAAGCCAGAACTCTGGGAAAATAAGTGAATGTGCGGAATAAGTATTGGTGTTGTATAATTGTCAGCTTTGCTCTTCTGAAATGGTACAAATCTATAAAGTGGATTATTGGTGTTGGCAGCTTTGCTCTTCTGAAATATCCACAACTTAATATAGTAACTGTTGCAATCTGATTTGTTGGTTTGTTTTGATTGTTAATTTCATTTTAAATGTGTAGGGAAATGGAGGTGATCAAATTTGAATGATCTCCACAAGTCAATTTGATCTCATTGAAGTGGAAGTGGATGATGAAGAGTTTTTGAACTATTGTAAAAGTTTGAATACATTATATTGAACAATTGTAAGAATACTTTTCGAACTATTCACGTGTACACATATATTTAGAATATTGCTTTATAAGTATGTGTATGTACACAGGACATACTATATCTTTTGAAGTTTATTTCAAATCTATATATTTGAATTACTTATTAGCTAATTTGATGCTTGAGACTATTTATTGCAAAATAATATTGGTGTATTTAATTAGAAATTGTGGCATATAAATATTTTATAGCCAAAATAATATTACCACACTTACAAGTGTAGCCATAGGACTGTAAATTGTGGTATGCACATGGACAAGGACTACACTTCAAAGTGTTGTCATACATAAGATAGAAAAAACATACTTTAAAATCGTGGGCAATATGGAAGAAAAAGCCACGCTTGAAAGTGTAGCTGGTAAGGCAACACTTTTAAGCGTAGCTGAAAAGCGTGGCCTTTTTGCCTTTTAGGCTACACTTTAAGCGTAGCTGATAAGGCAACACTTTTAAGCGTAGCTGCAAAAGCATGGCCTTTTTGCCTTTTAGGCATAGCTGATAAGGCAACACTTTTCAAGTGCCTAAACTCTAAGGTTACGCTTCTTTCGGCCACCCCTGGAAAAGCATGGCTTAAAGTAAAAAATTGTGGCCTTTAATCAAAGGACACACTTTTTCATATTTAGGCCACACTTTTCTAGGGTGGTTAGAGGCCTAAAATGTTGTAGTGGGCGGGGATGTTAAACACATCCTTTCACACCTTATGATTAAGTACTGATTAACATTTCAAGCACACCTCATCCAATTTTAGGTGCAAACGATCGTTAAGCAATATAAAATCCAACAAAGAGTTGGGGTTGAATCCCACAGAGAGCAGTATGTGTTCAAATTCAATTAGGAAGTACAAATGTGGTCTAATAAGCAATAGAAACAGAAATTATCGAAAAAAGACATGAAAAAAATTAAAAGGGGTGACACGAATATCAGATGGGGGGTTTTGGTTTGCAATTATCAACTACAACACAGTCACAAACAATTTGAAATATCAATATGGAGAGAAATCCTCGGGATGTGATCGATTGTAGGCTAATTTTGATATATGGGTAATTGAAACTACTAGTAACAGCTAAAAATCAGTGGGTAGGGTAGATTATAAGGGAGATAGCCTTCTCTCGAACAACTATCCCAAATCAGGAGATTTCTTTCGAACATCAACAACTATAACAATGAAGAACAACCCACACATTAATTCATCCACTCTCTCGAGCTAGATGGGTAGGATTGGGTTTAAGATTCACTCTCTCAACCTGAACCAATATCAACCCCTACAAATCATTAACCAATAATCTTAGTTCTAAAACTTCTCTCTTGAGCAAGCCAAGAACACAAAAATAGAATTGCATTTGCAACTATAATTCATAAATCTAACTACATTTAATGATTAAAGTCACTTTAAATTAGCATTTTTACTAGCAATTAACAATACTCATACACTAATTCAACCCATAATCACTTGATCACACCCCAAGAATTGGGATTTTAGCCAAACATCATAAAGAGTAAAAACGATTACTGAATTGATTAGCCATCAACTAGGTAAGAGTAATTTAGTCTTTACAATTCTTCAATTTGCAGAAAATTCGAAACCCACTTCCAAAATCTCCAAATTGAATCTCTAAAATTCTTCAAACTTATGAAAAACTTAAGAGAAAAGTGTTCTAAACTAATTCACCCTCAGTCAGCATAAGTCAGACTACAAAATTAACTGTTCAAAATTTCATTTATAGTCGCCAAAATAAGCCACGAAGGGTCATTAGGCGAAGTAAGTCGGGTTCGCCGAACTACTCGGCGAACCGCCCAATGCCTTTTTCTCTCGCCTTTTTGCCTTGGCATTCAGCATCCTCAAGTCCTGTAACTTTGGGAGATCTCTCTTTGCATCGCTAAACTACTCGGCGATTCACCGATTGCCCCTTTTTGTCGGCGACTTGGCTTATTTCCTCGAGGTTGGCATACTGGAACTTTAGGCGGTCAAATTAGCCACTCGGCGATTCGCCAAGTGCTCTTGGCGATCACGAGGCTTGCCTTTATTCATTTCTTCAGTTTGTTTTGCTCATTTTTGTCTGTTAGTGTCCTTGCTTTATTTCTCAATCCATATACCTGGAAGTCAAGGCTTTAACATCAGTTTATGGCACAAATTAAGCATTTGGAGACACTAAATCTATATTAACAAAGGCCCAAATGAGTCCAAATCTCGGACTCATCAAGTATTCGGAATCTTGTAAAGCCTCATGTTAGTGTTTCAAGGTGGGGACATTAAACACATCCTTTCACACCTCAAGATAAAATTCTCGTGTGATAAATTTCTCCATTGTTTAGCCTCCGCAAAAAAAAAAATTGTGTATGTTGATCTACAAAAAACGAAGAAGAAGAAAGACAACACAAAGAAAATAGAAGTAAAAGAGAGATTATTACTTGTCAAGACATTTGAGACTTGAAAGCCATGCTAAGCTAACTATGTTAGACTTGAAATAATATTTTATTAGTGATAATGATTCCCTTGAAGTATAGTTTTCAGCGATCACAACTCTTTTGGTAATGACATTCCGACATCAAGAAATAAAATATTTTGTGAGGCAACAAAAATCTGAAATCAACTATGTGACAGAATATAAAGTTAAGTTCAAAAAAAATTCTAGAACAATATTAAAGGAGTTTAATTCTAAATTTTGGATATGTTGGTGCCTTTTGTGTCTAATTTATGTAGAATCAAGCGGATTGCAATTTCGATACTTCTACTTTGAGATACAATTTTTTTGGTGTCATCGTGCAAATCTGAAACTTTTGGTGCGTCAAAATATAAAGCTGACTTCGTAAACATATCTGAAGCAATCCCAAAGGTTTAAAATTTTGAATTTAGAATATATTGTACACCTTTGTGTCTAGATTCAGAATAATCAAGCGGCTTATGATTTCTTCATTCGTACATCAAGATATGAGAGTATTAGTAAAGCCACACAAATCTAAAATTTTCAGCATGGCAGAATCTAAAGTTGAGTTAAAAAAATCATTTAGAAATATTCTGAAGGTATTAAATTCTGGATTTTGGATATGTTGTAGATCAAGAAATTTAGTTTCTGAAAAATCAAATTGCTCGTGATTTCGACGTTTCTTCAATAAGATATGAATTTTCTATGACAGACATGTCAAGCTATAAAAAAAGTGACGAAAATCAGAAAAAAGAAGAAGGAGATTACCTTGCATTATGCTCCTTTTATCCTAGTTCACAATCTGTAATTGAAGCCGAAATTATTGAGACAATGTGTCTATTTATAGATGTCATGTGATGGGAACAAAATCTTTCTCCTAGTTCAATTATAGTTCTTTTTTGGCTAAGACAATAGAAAAAATATATGAAATTGAGTGGGATTACAATTCATAGTTCAATTACAATTCCTCTTTGGCTAAGGCAATAGAAAAGATATATGTATATGAAATTGAGTGATATTACAATTCGTAGTTCAATTACAATTCCTTTTTAACTAAGGCAATAGAAAATATGTGAATATGAGATTCGTCATTATTTTTAATCCTAATTGGTGAAGGCTAAAAAGAAGCCAGTGACATCAATTGTCACGTGGATCAGGGAGGAACTTCCTACCCCAATTATCATTTCCTACTCCAATTGTTTTGGAGTAGTACATATATTAGAAATATATGATGTATAATTATATTATTAAGGGAAAAAGGACAAATATACCCTCGAACTATCGTAAATGGTATGCAGATACCCTCCGTCATACTATTAGGACATTGATGCCCCTGCCGTCTAAAAACTAGAGCATATATGCAATTCACTCTAACAGAAGACTAAATAGGAACACGTGACGCAATCTTATCCGTCGATCCGATATTTAATCGGCGGATAAGATTATGACACGTGTATGTCCGTTAGTATAAAAGGTATATATGCTCTAATTTTTGGACAACAGGGGCACCAATGTCCCAAAAGTATGACGAATGGTATCTGCATATCATTTACGATAGTTCGGAGGTTATTTGTTCTTTTTCCCTATTATTAATACTTCAAGCCTAATCTTTAGAAGATAAAATATTCTGACAAGACTTAAAGCAGGGACATCAGTAATCATTTAAAATTTATTAAATATAAATTTATAAAATGATTTGGATTATATTAAATTCAGAAATATATTATTCAAAATAAACATTATGGATTATTATAATTGGATTATTTATTTAAGTCCAATAAATATGAATTTAATTAAGATCCAAATTAATTGCTTTGGGCTACAATAGATGGACCAGTTTGCTAAGCTCAATTTCATCTCATCATAGAGGGCCATTTAGGTGTCACGTGGCAGATGACGTGTCATGCCAAGTCAAACAAGAAGCCAATAAGATCATGATATGTGTAAAAAATGACAAGCCCGCTCCATAAAACCCATATGTCACGTCACTTAAATCTGATTGGTTGAAGGGAATCCAGTTCCAATCACAACTCCTCTATTCTAAAACTATAAATAGAGGTCCTCATAATTAAAAAAAAAAAAAGAGACAAGGAAATTCTAAACTAGAAGCTAGAGAAAGCTCATGGGACAAATGCCACAAATTTCTCTATAAGCTACAAGTTTAAAAATTCAACAATTCAAGTTCAAGAACGATCAAGATCAAGAACATCGAATTTCTAAACAAGCTCAAATCCCTTCAATTCAAGTAAAACTCAAGATTAAGATAAAGTTCAAGTTCAAGAAAAATTCAAGATCAAACTCAAGAGCCCTTGAATTATATCTGAAAAGGCGAATTCAGAGGAATCATAGAGATTGTAACACTCACACTTAAAATCAACAAATACGATTGCTATAATACTTTTTTGTTCTTGATTATTATTTTCTCGACGTGAATTTTATTGTCTATAGTAGGCTCGAGGCGTGATAGAAAAGTAAGATCCTCCTCGTTAGAAGCACTGCTACAACATAAGCTCCTAATCTTACCCTTCATCTTGCTCAGGGACTTGCTCTTTGCTCTCTCATGCTCTCTGAACATCCCATGTCTCTTGTCTCTGCTCAATCTTCCCCTACCTTTGACTCAATTGCTCAAGTTGATCAGACATAGCCTTGTATGGAGCAGCTATAGAAGCAATGGTAGGTGAAGGAACACACTCTGAGGTGGGGGCTCCAGATGAGGCTGTAGGAATGACAGTCATCATCTCGCTAATGTCACGACCCGAGTGTACACCCTGGACGTGGTCGGCACTCAAGAACCATTGATGGTCCCCAAGTGAACCCTCATCCTGGTTAACTACAAGCGGAACACTAACTTAAGCATGCAAAAGCTTAAAACTGAATAAAATTCAACAAACCCAACTTTTCAAAAACTTTAACTCAAATGAACAACTTAGAATAAAAATAATATATTCAACTCGCCATAAAATAGGCACTTAAGTCTTTAAAACATTTGATAAAATAAATGAATAATACAGACTTCTCAACTATATTGACTATCTATAAACCCTCTAACTGATAAAGATGGAAGTCGGGACAAGACCCACGACATCCTGACTAAACTGAAAAGTAAATGAAATCCTCCGAAAAAAAGGAGGCTCACCATAGCTAACTCGAACTCTCGGATGTAACAACGAATCTCCTATTGATGATCCTAAATACATGTGTCTGCATCATGAGAAGATGCAGGCAAAATGGCTCAGTACGTGAAATGTACGAGCATGTAAGGGGAATTCTAAAGCATAACATAAGCTTGAAAGAATCTGAAAGAAACTGAAGTACTTAGCTGGCTCAACTCAACTCAACATAACTGAACTCATTTCATTATAAAGCAGTTTAAAACAAGTGCAATATAAAGAAATTGAAAACTGTTTAAAACATGTTGTCAACTCATAATCATAAAATCATAAAAGACATATCATGCTCCCTCTCAAAGTCTACTTGTGCAATGCATGAATGAAGTCTCATACCCCCATTCATACTAAGCAGAACCCCTCGAGGAACCATGCAAATACTATTGTGGGATTTTCTCTAACCGACAACCATCACTTAAGAACTATAGTGATGATACAATGTTATTAGCCGCACACTGCTCGGGCCATCCTATACCTTGTTGTGGTATAGGACCTGAACTACTAAGTGGATCCACTAGTCTATGCGAAAAAGATTCATCTAAAAAGTATGATCATTTTCTACCCATGATAGCTACATGGTTTAAGGGGGTTGATAGTTGTATGAATCATTTCACATCGGTGCTCAATACTACTCCCAAAAATATTACATTATATTAGCTCTTTATGTTTAAAAACATATTTCTTCTGTGATTTGAGATTAGTGCTCAAAAACTTAGCTCAAAGGTTATCTTGTAAATCAAAGTTTCCCCTCTTGCTTCATTTAACAAGGGATTTCTCTTTTCTGAAAACTATCCCGAAGGCTCTTTGGAAATCTCAGTTTTCGTTCTTATTTAAATGTGAAAACATTTTAAATCTCCTTGGGAATACTTAGTCCCCATATACTTTTTGAAGAAAAGAACATCAACTTTACCCTTTACTGAACTCAAAACTTAAGTCCTAAAACAAAGTTAAAACATTTGTAAAAGACTTCTTAAAATATGGTTCATGCCGAATTATGGACATGAACGACTCAATGCAAGGTTTTCAATAACCATAGATAGAACTCAAATACTTGGAACTCAAGAACTTCAATGATATTACTCATTTCAAGAATGCTCAACTTAGAGTTCATGCGGAATTATGAGCATGAACTACTCAACTCAAAGACTCAAAGATATTTCCCATCTCAAGACTGTTCGACTTATAATATTCATGCGGAATTATGAGCATGAAATATTCAACTCAAGGACTCAAAGATACTTCTCAAAAGGGATAAGGAACTTAATACTTAAAGGCTTAGAAGTTGAAGATACCACTTTTCTGAAAGATGCTCAACTTACGAAGTTCATGCGAAATTATAGGCATTAAACAACTCGACTCATGAATACATTATTCTCACACTCATACTCACTTGCTCGAGTCTTGAAACAAGTTATTAGAATTTGTAAAATACTCCTCAAAAATAATCAAAGGGACTTTCTCTAACCGTCCGAAAGAACTCTCAAAACTTGATTCTTAACTCTACCTTGAATGTGATTTATGAATTCAAGGTTGTGATTTGTGATAGAAATGATCTCGTGATGTTTAGGAATGATTTTAGATAGCTAAACATGAGAAAATACTGAAAGTCAATATCTGAAGGTGGGTTGCGACGCGGAGAAGCATTTAAATTTTGGTTTTGAAAATAGCTTATGAGGCAGAACACTCTGTGTCAGCTCAGCGACGTGAAATCGAAATTCCCAAATCTGAGAAGTGGCTGCGCGATGTGGAGGGGTTCCATATTTCGACCGATGAAATTTCTTCTTCGTTTCCTAACCATAATTCGCCTAACTTCGATTCTTTTTCTCAATCTCTCTTTAGATTTAAATACCCAGCACAAGAACACAAGAATCTAACTCTAACAACTCTATAAATCGACACAATAACCTCAAGAACTTAACAATCTCAGCCCAATTCAAGAACGAAAGTAATTTCATGAATACATAACAAGAACATCAAAGCTTCAACTTTCTAGAATGAATTTAACGCTGAAATTAACATGATTGGCGTGGGGGTGAACAAACCCAACACTATAGAAGCTTACATACCTGAAAGAATTATCCTCTTGAAGCAACTTGAAGGAAAACCTTTGAAAGATGAACCCTAGCCTTTGCATTCTCTTGAATGCCTTGAGCATAGAATTTTTGGAGTGCATGAGAGGGTTTGATTTAAGAAAACTGATTTTCTACACGTTTAGGGTAACTTAGATGACCTCCTAATTGTTTTTAGGACTAAAATACCCTTAAAGAAATAATTAAAACAAGCTGGGAGTCGGAAAGATCTTTCACCAGGCAGTGAGGTCCGTGTTGGCACCGCGTCGCGGAGCTGCTGCCAGGTTTGCGCAACGTTAGAAAATTCGTCATAACTTTTTACATAGGGCTCGGAATTGAGCAAACTCGGTGGCGTTGAAAAGAGGACTCGAAGGGATTTAATTTTCTATCTTGAAGATCACCTAACTCATCTTGTACTAGGAGTTATGGTCATTTGAATTTGACCCAAAACTTAAGAAAAACTTAGGAATGACTTGAATGAACTCTCTTCTTCTTGGAACTCAAGGTGCTACATATAGCGACCTTAATACTCAAGAAATTTTAAATTCCTTGCAAAAATCTCACTCACTATAAAGAACGGTTCGAGTCTTAGCTCAAAAATTTTCTGGGGTGTTACAATATCTCCCCCTTAGGATCATTCGTCCTCGAATGACGACTAGACTGGGTATGGAAATGAGTTACTCTTACTAAGGTCTGCGTCTAATGGTCTGCTCTTACTATATTCAAGCTTAACCCATATCCTTAAATTCAGATTCTATACTTCTTTATAGGGAATCTCATCTCAAACTATTACTCCTTACCACCATATTCAAGCTTAGTACTCTAACACCTCCATGGACTCTTACTAACCAACTCTTTTAGAAATTCTCAACACTTGACCTGATTTCTCATCTTATCATCTCCCCCTTAGATCTAAAGCTAACACTTGAAATCTATGGATCTATTCTACATTTACAACTCAATTATGCTATCTAGGCACACATGGAAAATTATAACTTAATTGGAACCTCATCTGGTAACATACCATTTCGGCACACCTCTTAACACTCTTATTACTCTTGTGACTTAGCCACACTTCACTGCCCTTATCTAAACGTTAGGGTCTCTTACTTGTACCACTCATATCTATTGCTGGTAATCACCTCAATTTCTCACCTACTCTATGTGAAGTCTTCTAGATCAAATCTCAAGACTAATATCATCACCTTAATGTTGCCATTCTTTGATCATGACACTCATCTCAAATTCAAGCTTAATATTTATGACTAAACTCGAATATTAATATGATTGCTCGCTTACTATACTAACTTACAACTACTAGATGCAAATTCAGAAACACTCGTCCACTAGGACCTTATGACAAATAGTCAATCCTCACCTCTTAGTATTCATACTTATAATTTACTATCACATTTCCCTTCACAACTTGAGTACTATTCACTCATTCACTATACATCAATGCCTAATTAGTTCTATAACACTTTGAATATTATGGGCTCTCCCTCAAAATCATAAGCCTAGCTTAGATCTATAACCTCATGAATACTCATGTTTTTCTATTCAACACTTACACCTGGTCATTTCCTACACAATGACACTTCATCACCAACTCCTTTCTAGCTACAACGCACTCTACCTCCTATGATGGAATCTTCACTACTCATCACTTCTTAGTCTACCCATAAGGGAAAACTCCTCATCAATAACTTACTAGGTGTATGACTATAATAACATAGTTTGTCAAAACACCATCTCCCTTACTAGGATTCCTAAACATCTACATACTTCTTCTAACTCTGGGCTTTTTCACTACTACTGCTCAGGATCTCATAACTCATGCTACCCTTTAGGGTGAAAATACTACCCAAGCTCTAAACATACTTCCTCATAAGGATCTCAACTGAAACAAGACTTAAGGAAAAGAGTGCAACTCACTTTTAGTTCAAACGCACGATTCAAATGAATATGGGTGCATTCCTCTGAAACTAAACACTTAACTTACTATTTGGCTTCTCTCAAACCCCTCTGGAGTCTCATGACTTTCTCAAGACTCTTGCTAAGAACAACTCATCTACTAAGGACTAACTTTGCTTTTCAACCACCTCTAGTATGATGGGTAGTCGAGTGATTCTGAGAAACGCACGAGTTAGAATAAGTCTCTATGACATAGCTCTATTGCACGATTAAGAGTATGAAAGAAGGGAAACTTTTCTTAAATGTCTGCAGTCCCTCATTTATTGAAGTGGGAGCCTCATAACCATAAACAAGAACCTACTAACACGACTTCATAGACACTCTATGACACTTAAACTCTGTGCTCTGATACCAAGTTTGTCACGACCCGAGTCTACACCCTGGACGTGGCCGGCATTCAAGAACCATTGTTGGTCCCCAAGTGAACCCTCATCCTGACGGACTACAAGCGGAAGACCAACTTAAACATGCAAAAGCTTAAAACTGAATAAAATTCATAAACTCAACTTTTCAAAAACTTTAACTTAAATGAACAATTTAGAATAAAAATAATATATTCAACTCGCCATAAAATAGGCACTTAAGTCTTTAAAATATTTAATAAAATAAATGAATAATACAGACGTCTCAACTATATTGACTATCTATGAAGCCTCTAACTGATAAAGATGGAAGTCGGGACAAGACCCAAGGCATCCTGACTAAACTGAAAAGTAAATGAAATCCTCTGGAAACAAAGAGGCTCACCATAACTAACTCGAACTCTCAGATGTATCAACGAAGCTCCTGTTGATGATCCTAAATACCTGTGTCTGCATCATGAGAAGATGAAGGCCAAATGGCTCAGTACGTGGAATGTACGAGAATGTAAGGGGAATTCTAAAACATAACATAAGCTTGAAAGAATCTGAAAGAAACTGAAGAACTTACCTGGCTCAACTCAACTCAACATAACTGAACTCATTTCATTATAAAGCAGTTTAAAACAAGTGCAATATAAAGAAATTGAAAACTGTTTAAAACATGTTGTCAACTCAAATCATAAAATTATAAAAGACATACCATGCTCCCTCTCAAAGTATACTTGTGCAATGCATGAATGAAGTCTCATACCCCCATTCATACTAAGCAGAACCCCTTGAGGAACCATGAAAATACTATTGTGGGATTTTCTCTAACCGACAACCATCACTTAAGAACTATAGTGATGATACAACGTTATTAGCCTCACGTTGCCCGGGCCATCCTATACCTTGTCGTGGTATAGGACTTGAACTACTAAGTGGATCCACTAGTCTATGCGAAAAAGATTCATCTAAAAAGTATGACCCTTTTCTACCCATGATGACTACATGGTTTAAGGGGGCTGATAGTTGTATGAACTCTTCCCCATCGGTGCTCAATACTACTCCCAAAAATATTATATTATATTAGCTCTTTATGTTTAAAAACATATTTCTTCTGTGATTTGAGATTAGTGCTCAAAAACTTAGCTCAAAGGTTATCTTGTAAATTAAAGTTTCCCCTCTTGCTTCATTTAGAAAGCGATTTCTCTTTTCTAAAAACTAGCCCGAAGGCTCTTTGGAAATCTCAGTTTCCGTTCTTATTTAAATGTGAAAACATTTTAAATCTCCTTGGGAATACTTAGTCCCCATATACTTTTTGAAGAAAAGAACATCAACTTTACCCTTTACTGAACTCAAAACTTAAGTCCTAAAACAAAGTTAAAACATTTGTAAAAGACTTCTTAAAATATGGTTCATGCCGAATTATGGACATGAACGACTCAATGCAAGGTTTTCAATAACCATAGATAGAACTCAAATACTTGGAACTCAAGAACTTCAATGATATTACTCATTTCAAGAATGCTCAACTTAGAGTTCATGCGGAATTATGAGCATGAACTACTCAACTCAAAGACTCAAAGATATTTCCCATCTCAAGACTGTTCGACTTATAATATTCATGCGGAATTATGAGCATGAAATATTCAACTCAAGGACTCAAAGATACTTCTCAAAAGGGATAAGGAACTTAATACTTAAAGGCTTAGAAGTTGAAGATACCACTTTTCTGAAAGATGCTCAACTTACGAAGTTCATGCGAAATTATAGGCATTAAACAACTCGACTCGATGGTCTACATAACTATATGGAACTCATGTATACGACTCTTCTTATTCTCTGACTTACTTCCTCAAAACTTAGTTCAAATTGATAGTTGATCTCAAAGGATTCATAATTGAACTCAAAGACTTTCTTGAACTCTACTCTTAACTCTCTCTTGAATGTGAATTATGAATTCAAGAGTTATGGTTTATGATAAGAAAGATCTTATGATGCAAAGGTAGACTCATGAATACATTATTCTCACTCTCATACTCACTTGCTCGAGTCTTGAAACAAGTTATTAGAATTTGTAAAATACTCCTAAAAAAGTCTCAAAGGGACTTTCTCTAAACGTCTGAAAGAACTCTCAAAACTTGACTCTTAACTCTACCTTGAATGTGATTTATGAATTCAAGGTTGTGATTTGTGATAGGAATGATCTCGTGATGTTTAGGAATGATTTTAGATAGCTAAACATGAGAAAATACTGAAAGTCAATATCTGAAGGTGGGTCCGCGACGCGGAGAAGCATTTAAATTTTGGTTTCAAAAATGGCTTCTAAGGAAGAACACTCTGTGTCAGCTCAGCGACGTGAAACAAAAATTCCCAAATCTGAGAAGTGGCTGCGTGACGCGGAGGTGGTTCCAAATTTCGACCAACGAAATTTCTTCTTCGTTTCCTAACCCTAATTCGCCTAACTTCGATTCTTTTTCTCAATTTCACTTTAGATTTAAATACCCAGCACAAGAACACAAGAATCTAAC
Source organism: Solanum verrucosum (assembly GCF_900185275.1). Taxonomy (NCBI): domain Eukaryota; kingdom Viridiplantae; phylum Streptophyta; class Magnoliopsida; order Solanales; family Solanaceae; genus Solanum; species Solanum verrucosum. The sequence continues at coordinate 2,556,464 of NW_026020070.1, read as the reverse complement.
TCTAACAACTCTATAAATCGACACAATAACCTCAAGAACTTAACAATCTCAGCCCAATTCAAGAACGAAAGCAATTTCATGAATACATAATAAGAACATCAAAGCCTCAACTTTCTAGAATGAATTTAACGCTGAAATTAACATGATTGGCGTGTGGGTGAACAAACCCAACACTATGGAAGCTTACATACCTGAAAGAATTATCCTCTTGAAGCAACTTGAAGGAAAAACTTTGAAAGATGAACCCCAGCCTTAGCGTTCTCTTGAATCCCTTGAGCATAGAATTTTTGGAGTGGATGAGAGGGTTTGATTTAAGAAAACTGATTTTCTACACGTTTAGGGGAATTTGGATGACCTCCTAAGGGTTTTTAGGACTAAAATACCCCTAAAGAAATAATTAAAATGAACTAGGAGTCGGAAAGATCTTTCACCAGGCAGTGAGGTCCGTGTTGGCTCTGCGTCGAGGAGCTGCAGCTAGGTTTGCACGACGTTAGAAAATCCGTCATAACTTTTTACTCAGAGCTCGGAATTGAGCAAACTCGGTGGCGTTGGAAAGATGACTTGAAGGGCTTTAATTTCTATCTTGAAGATCACCTAACTCATCTTGTACTAAGATTTATGGTCGTTTGAAGTTGACCCAAAACTTAAGAAAAACTTAGGAAGTGACAATTTTTTTAAAAAAATTTAGAAAAATTATTAATTCAGGTGGAAGTAATAACTTGTCAATAATATATTTTTACATGTTACAAAATAATTACAAATAAATAATATAATAAAATAATAAAAAATGAAATGGTAAATGTTTTGTTATTGTAGCAAATTTCCCCCAAATATATGCCCCTCCGCCATAGTAGTCTACGTAGCAGAGCAGTGTGAGCATGGAAATTGAAGAGACTATTATTGAAGTGGAAATGGAAGATGAAGCCATCCCAGCGCCGATTCCGAAGGAGCCGCCGAAGATTCTGCGGCTGGAGGAATGTGTGGTGAACAGAATAGCGGCTGGCGAAGTCATCCAACGGCCAGTCTCTGCCGTGAAAGAGCTCATTGAGAATAGCCTGGATGCTGATTCCACCTCTATTTCTGTTGTTGTTAAGGATGGCGGTCTTAAACTTATCCAAGTTTCCGACGATGGCCATGGAATCTGTGTACTTTTATTTTTAATTTTAAATATTCCTACTGAAATTGACAAATATTTTGGTACTACACCGTTCCGTTATATATAATATATTTGTTTTGATTATTTTTTTATGTTTTTATTTGTTTATAGTATGAAGATTTGCCAATTTTATGCGAGAGGCATACTACGTCCAAGCTGAGTAAATTTGAAGATTTGCAGTCCATTAGGTCGATGGGATTTAGAGGAGAAGCCTTGGCTAGCATGACATATGTGGGTCACGTCACTGTCACCACCATTACTATGGGCCAGTTGCATGGATACAGGTGATATAATGTGTTGTTTTTCATCCTACAAAATGAAATATCTCATGTTGTATTGTGTTGAGGAGTTACATCATGCATGATAAACATTTTTATTTCATATGGTATGCTTTCACTTGGATTTTTGTTTGTATATAGGTTGTGCTTTTAGTAATTACATCTTTCTTTCTCAAAGTAATTTTTTCCCCGTAATGTGTTCTTTCACAGCAACTTAGTTTGCCTCGGAGTTTTGAGTGTTATTCCCTAGCAGGCTTTTTTTTTTTTTTTTTAGGTTTCTTCACTTCAGTGGCAAATTTAGCTTGTTAGGTACAGGTTACCAAGTCCACTATTGTCAACATGGAACGTGGATATATATGTGAAAAGTCACTAAATAATATATTCTGGAACCATAAATCAAAAGTACAATAAGTTCAGTGCTAAAAAGTTTAAAGATCGAAACCAACAAGCTTAAATTCTGCATCTGCCTTTGCTTCATGTTCATGTTTATCGAAATAGTCATATTATGATCTTGAGAAAAAGTAAATTGGTCATTTAAAATTTGGATATAATATTTTTTTTCTTCCTCTTGGGATCTTCCAGGGCAACATATAGAGATGGTTTGATGGTGGATGAGCCAAAGGCTTGTGCTGCTGTCAAGGGTACCCAGATAATGGTATGATTGCAACGTCTTGTTATTTATGATCGTGTTTTACCCTTCATCTTTAAGTCCTCATATATAATTTGATGGACAGTGGGATGTGGGGACACTGAAGGCAACAGAGCTTTTATTTTTTAAAATGGTGTATAAGATCTAGCTCAGAAGCATTCTGGCTTCAAGTTTGATAGTTTTTATTTTCTGTGGAAACGCTTAGTTTCACTAATTAAAATGTCCTTAATTCGGAAGTTCACCAATATTTTCTCTGTTTATGTGTGAAGCTATAATAATTGCTACAAGAACTTTTGCTTGGTTGTTTTCTTCCTCCCAGATTGAAAATTTATTTTATAACATGGCTGCGCGAAGGAAAACCCTTCAGAATTCTGCCGATGACTATCCAAAAATTGTTGACCTTATTAGTAGGTTTGCAATTCATCACACACACGTGAGCTTCTCTTGTAGAAAGGTTAGTTGTTTGACAATATTATGTTCCTTTATTACTTTTAGTACTTACTCTCTTGTATTCAAGCATATGTTTAGAAATACATCACTTTAGAATTTCTTTGCACGCAGCATGGAGCTGGTAGAGCAGATGTTCACACTATTGCTACTTCTTCAAGGCTTGATGCAATTAGATCCGTTTATGGAGTTTCAGTTGCTCGAAATCTGATGAATATCGAAGTTTCTGATACTGGTCCATTAAATTCAGTTTTTAAGATGGATGGTTTCATCTCCAACTCTAATTATATTGCGAAGAAGATAACAATGGTGCTTTTTATAAATGGTATGTAGTAGTATTGGTTTAAGAATATAACATGTGGTCAAGCTGAGACCAAAGGGCTGTTGATGCTATGTCTGTTGCAGCCTTAATAAACACAGCATTACGAGTTACTTGAATCTGGGTCAACTATGGGTAAACTATCCGCTACAGATATATAACTTTCATATGTTGGCCCATTAAATTTGCATGTATTCTCCGTCCAATCTCAAATCTCGAGTTATTGTGATACTAGACTTGGGCATTGCACCTTGTGCTTCCTTTAACATGTTTTCAACTTTATGATCTGATGACAACTGCTGCGCTCAACCACCAAACAAAATTGATCTTTTATGTGTGTTAATTTTCAGTAGACATTTAGAGCTTCTAAGAAAATAAAGTTTAGAACTATTGTTCTCCTTGGTCACTCCCGTATTTATAAACATAACTTAGATGTGCTGATGCTTTCAACTAGTTTCCTTAATGTAAAACTTCATTACCATCAATTAGTTTACTGTCTTGATTTGGCAATTGTTCTGTTTAATTCTTTCCAGATAGACTCGTTGATTGTGGTGCTTTGAAGAGGGCAATTGAAATAGTCTATACTGCAACATTGCCTAAAGCATCAAAACCTTTCATATACATGTCAATCATTTTGCCGCCCGAGCATGTTGATGTGAATATACACCCAACAAAGAGAGAGGTATTGATGATTCTGTACTTACAACTTTCATGAATCTCTATCCTAACAGGTGGGATTGTTTGCAGAATTAAAACTATTGTAGGAAGGAGAATTGAATATTGTTACTTAAGGGGATCTTCGGAACTTAGCCTCCACTTAAATACCTTCGTTGTATGGCATCACCTTTAATCACTTTATTAGATACTTGTTGAACACTTAATACTTCATATCGACCTTCTTTTTCATAGTGGTTGACTAGTTGAGGAGTTTTCTCCTGACCACTAGGTCAAGGATTCAAGGCTGGTAAACAAAAGAAAATGCTGCATATGAAAAACATTTCTGCATAGAGCTTGGAAAACCTATGATGGTTTGACCATGAGATTGTTGCTCTGTATTTATGGAAACAGTGCCAAAAGTTTTACTTGTATTGGTCAAGTACTTGATGAGCCTGTTTGTGCTAATACTTCATAGGTTATTTGTCGGCATTCTTTTCAAGAAACTCTCGTGTTTGTGGAACCTATAAATTAGCCCTGCCTTCTTGCTAACATAAAGATTTCAATGTACATTTGCTTATTCATATTTGTTATAAAACTTGTTTTTGATCACGTGCGTTGCACGTATATCCCTTGTCAATTAGTACAAAAAATTTTCAATTACAAAAATATTATTAAAAACATGTGTAAAGTATAAATCAAAATTCAAAGGAAGATATGTAGCATATTCTTCAATATTTGTTTTAGTAAAATAATAAAAATAAGTGTAATAAGGTAAGTTCCATCGCATATCCTCCAGACGTCTAGTGAATATGCCAGGAATGGTTATTCTTGCCCTACTACATCTCTTTAATATTCTCTCGTGACACTATATATCGCTAATTTTCTATAATTTTAAATATCCCTTCTGAAACATCATTTCTTTCAAGCCCTCAAGGCCTAGCTCGAGTGGCAAAAGGTGGAGGATTTGTGGCTTAGGTCGTAGGTTCAAGCCCCACACCATGCAAAGCAATGCCTGGTATTTAAGTGGAGAAGAGGTAGAGGGGTGGGCCCATTATCCACCGAGTTTAGAAAGTTGTGATTGGTCTAAAGGGCGGGTCACAAACGGATTTCTCGATTATAAAAAAAACATCATTTCTTTCAATAAATATCGAACTCTCCTTGTTTTTTCCTTTATTTACATGTCGACCACAAATTAATGCAATAATCTTTATAACAGTATTGTGTACCTTTCTCTTGTTTTAATGATTGTAATTTAAAGCAGTAATAACCTACATGTAACCTGTAGGTTCATGATGTGCATGTATAAGTAAGATTTGGTATATTCTTGTGGTTATTCCAAGAGAAAAGACATAAAGTGATACCTGAAGTTGTCCTAAATTTTCAAAAAAGATGTCTTAACTATGCGGGCGTCCTATTACCCCCCTAAACAATCTTGAACTTATTACATAATATTTTGTTTACCTGGCATAGAGAGTGAGCAACCTAAAATAATGAATATAATTTTTTTTACAAGTATATTATTATAAAATATATTTTCTTGTTTTCTTATTGTTTTAACTTTTTGTCTTGATTATTTTTTCTCTTTCTTTCTTCTTTCTTCTTCAAAAATTCATTGTGAGCTCCATTGAAGCTTCTCACTTTCAATGTCACAATTTTTACCACAAGTCAACATTCCTTTTTTTTTTAACTACTATTAGTTTAACTCTCTTAAATTTTAAACCTTTATCCAAATATTTTTTTTTTACATTTCGAACATTTTGATAAGCCCATTAGATTTCAAGATGTTTAGGAGGTATCATTTAATTTTTTTAAATCCAATTTCAAACAAGCTCTTCAATTATCGGGGAACTCATTGATTCTTTCAAAATTTTAAATTTTCTTAGAAAAATAATTGGTTTTGTTATCAATAACTCAACAAAGTCTAGAAAATAGTATGATTTTTTATTTTAATAAAATCACTTAAAGAAAGGAATTTGACTGAAGAAGAAGAAGAAAAAGAAAAGAAAGAAAATGAGGGAGGGACTCAACTTGACGTGGTTGGGGGGGGGGGGTGAGGTGAGGGTGGGAGGTGACGAAGAAGAAGAAGAAGAAGAAGAAGAAGAAGGGTTGGGTCAGCTTGAAAGTGTGGGTGGAATATAAAATGAAATTTAAGATGAAATCATATCATATCATCATTTATTTATATAAAAGAGAACCCTAGGCCCGCCTACGTGGCACCACCACAATCAAGAATTTCCTTTTAAATTTATTTATTTCCAAAAATACCCTTCCCCTTTTATGAAAAGATGTGATTTTCATGAAAAGTTGTGACTTTTATGAAGAGCTGCGACTTTTATGAAGAGCTGCGACTTTTATGAAAAATTGTGACTTTTATGAAAGGTTTTGTGACCTTTCTGAAGGGTTGCAACTTTTCCGAAGGGTTGCAACTTTTCCAAAGAGTTGTGACATTTCCGATAAGGCACAATAAGAATTTGTTCACACTACCTTTTTGTCTATAAATAGAGGGATTTCCTCTCATTTTAATTTTAAAACAATGAAAATTCTGAACTTTTTCTTTTGCACAATTAAATATTCGTGTACTTTGCTCCTGTTGAGTGGCCACTCAATGACACTATTGTTTTTGTATCAATACACTTGTGAATAAAATCGTTCAATCATGAGAGGATCTATTCCTTTAAACCTCGAGTACTAGAGGTGAATAATTTCCTTAAGGGGACATTGTCTATTTAGTGGACTCAATTTTTCCTTTCTGTTTCATTCTATTGTTATAGATCCTGGTATATTTTCTACCATCATTAATTTATGCTTATGATATTAATTGTTGTTTTTGAGTACATCGTTTTAAACTTGTTGTTTATGTTTCTGTAAAGTTATTGTTATAAGTATTTGTTAGTACAAATAAAGATTATTTATTTATTAGAAAATTCAATATCTCATGTTGATGTTCATCTAATTTCCCTAAAATATCAAATAGTAACACTTCTTGGAGGCAAAAGGATAAATTATAAAATTAAATTAAAGATGATTGATTGAAGGATAAATGATAAGATGTTGTAATTATCATTTTCCTTTATATTATTAACTAGTAAAAAATTTAATATCATGGAATTTATACTTAAAACCTATCAGTCATTAAAACTAAAACACTATATTATCTTACATACAAGATTACGTAGTAACAAACATTAATAATGTAAAGGAAAATGAAAATTATTACATCATTTATCCTTAATAACATAAGCATAAATTAATGACTGTAAAAATACATACCAGGATATGTAACATAAGCAAAGGTGTCAGTGAGCCACTCAACAAGAGAAAAGTACACAAATATTTAATTGTGAAGAAGAAGAGGAGGTTCAGAATTTTCGTTGTTTTAAAATGAGAGAAAATCCTTCTATTTATAGACAACAAAGTGTAGTGTAAACAAATGTTTATTGTGCCTTATCGAAAATGTTACAACTATTTGAAAAAGTTGCAACCCTTCAGAAAGGTCACAACCTTTCATAAAAGTCACAATTTTTCACAAAAAGGTGACAACCTGTCATAAAAGTCACAACTTTTCATAAAAGTCGTAACTCTTCATTAAAGTCGCAACTTTTCATAAAAGTGACAACTCTTCATTAAAGTCGCAACTTTTCATAAAAGTCACAACTTTTCATAAATTTCACAACTTTTCATGGAAAGGGAAGGCTAGTTTTGTAAATAAAAAAATTAAAAGGGAATTCTGGTTTGTGGTGGCGCCACGTAGGCGGGCCGAAGGTTCTCTTTTATATATATAGATGATGTTCGTTACTACGTAATCTTGTATGTAAGACAACATAGTGTTTTAATTTTAATGATCGATAGGTTTTAAGTATTATTTTATAAATTTTCTGATATCAAATTCCTGCGCGAAGCGCGGGTAATTTTACCAGTTTAAGTAATAAAATTAAAATAAGTCAAAACGTATGAGAGATAGAGAGGGAGAGGGAGAGGGAGAGGGAGAGGGAGAGGGAGGGAGGGAGGGAGGGAGAGAGAGGGAGAGAGAGACTTAAAATGAAAAAAATATATATTTTAAAAATTAAACTAACACATGTCATTAAAATCGGAGAATGGTTAAAAAATGATGTAATAATATCAATTCAAAATTGTTTAAGTATGTAATAGGCTCGTATAGTTAAGGTGTCTTTTTGAAAATTCGGGATAGCTTCATGTGTCACTTTATGTCTTTTCTCTTATTTTCTATTCTTAAATAGTCTACATATGAAATCCAAATCCAATGCATCCACAAAGTGTTAAAAATGATTGAATATTTACCAACATAATCTTCCAAAAGTGAAGCTATGTACCACAACAAAAGCATTACCTTGAATCTGAGATTCAACACATACATTTTTTTGCATGTCTTTTCCCATTTTAAGTGAATGGTACTCATGCTGCAAAACGAAAAATGAATTGCTTCCACATTAGGCCTTTTCATTAGGGCCATTATCCTCATTCTGCCTCTTTTTTCTATTGCACTTAGTTTAGATCTTTAGTTGTTCCTTATTGTTTTCATGACTAAAATTGGTAACTTGATGGGAGAACTCTCATATTACAAGTAATCTCTACTCGGTTCATCTATATTCACAAAGCAAACTCCTTCCGGAAAGTTGTAACCTCCATTTCTAGGCCCAAGGAATTGGTAATATCTATGGGGGTTGAGATAACTTTTTATGTGTCTTTTCATTCTTTTTAATTCCGACTACTCTCTACTTGGTTTCATGTAGTTTTATCAAAAGTAAAAAGCGCAAAAAAGCTCTAAGGTCTATTGGGGCTTCAAGTGCAAACAAAGCATGGGCTTCAATGAAAAAGGCACAAAGGGAGGAAAAATACAAATATATATGCTTAGTCCAAAACTAATACTTATAAGCATGAATGACAAATATATGAATAAATAAATAAATAAAAAAAAACGATAAAGTGAAATATCAATTGTTTAGTATCGCCTCTACTCAGGGAAAAGTATGTCTTAGAACCTTGATGATGGCACTGAAGCGCACATTAAGCGAGGTGAAGCGCTAAACATGTTTTTAGCTTCGTTACAGGGCTTAAGCACGCCTTTGAAAACTTTGGTTTCATGCAGTAAATGCAAAGTCATGACAGAGTGGGCATCTTTCAGAATTAGAAAGGTTAAAATGGTCAGGCTAATTTTGTATAATATTGGCTTGAGATGAGTTTAAATGATTTAATATGGTCAATGAGGATTCATATAGCCGACTCCAACTTGTTCAAGATTGAGGCATACTTGTTGTAGAAAGACTAAAAATAAGAAACACCTAATGGTCCAGCCAACATGAAAATCACACAGAAGGTCCAAGAAATGAGAATAACCCTCAGATGAGAAGATATGATCATTAGGAAACGACATTGATTTCGTCAGCAAGTTTAAATTGTAAAATAAAATAGAGAAACACACTATAAGGGCCCCATATTTTTAAATAAAAATAAAAGAAGAGAAAAACAGAACCTATGAAAAACTAAAACACATCGAAAATTGCCTGACAAAGAATGATAATATCAGATAGGGTTTGAGTTCAAGTCTGTCCAGGTGGAGACAAAGAGCTCAAATTTTTGGTTCCTTCCTGAGAACTTTCTTGTCTCAGTTTCTTTCTTTGACAAAATCAACTTTTGCTTGGGTTCTTAAAAAATGCTTCCTTGTATATCTTTGCTGTGAGTTGAAATCATCATCAATGCCTCGTGATTCCTCATTAAATTTTAATTATTCTTAGTGTAACCCAAACATTCATGGTATATTGGTGTCCCAGAATTTATTGCATTGGGTTGTTATAAAATGGTACAGCTATTAAGCATAACTTTTCGTATTTCATTTGCAATATGGAAAAAATAAATATTCCATGAATTTACTCTAGTTAGAAATGCAAAGAACACAGTTACCTTAAGAATACCAAATACGTTGAATATGATATTTGATATAACTAAGAGACATTGCGGTTGATTCATTGTACAATATCAAATTTGATATTATCTTTACATTTTGTGAAATATTATAGTAGTAGTGTTTGATTTAAGGGTACAAAAGTTGTTTGCCTTTTGATAGGTATTTTGGCAATTCAACTTTGGACTTGGGGTTTTCCCACTTTTATATTAAATAAGAGTAATAGATAGATAGATAATAGTAAGGCTAGCATTTGTTTTTTGAGAAAGGTAACAAAATAGAATCAGCTTTGTAAGAAAAAGAATTGGATGATTTTTTATTGGTTCAATTCTTGAAAAGTTACAAGTGGTTCATATAAAATCATTTATTGATATGCAGGTAAGCCTTTTGAATCAAGAGTTCGTCATTGAGAAGATCCAGTCTGTAGTAGGGTCAAAATTGAGAAGCTCCAATGAGTCGAGGACATTCCAGGAACAGGTAAGGACCACCTACCTAACAGTTGCTTAAAGATATGTAAACATGTCATACTTATATACGTAAAAAGTAGCAGTTCTCAACAATTTGGCTCCATGTCCTTTTTTGTTTTTGATTAGTCAATTTGACTTATATTTATTAAAGGGAAAAGGGCCAAATGTACCCTTGAACTATTCACAATGGACCAATTTTACCCTCCGTTATGTTTTTGGCTTAAATATTCCCTCCAACTAACAAAATAGCTCAAACATATTTTTCTTACTAACGATTGCTAAATATGGGGGGATGTGATTGTTACTAAATATGGATTTCTCAATCCTTGGATTACTAAACAACTACTTCCTCCTCACACATGGTCTGGAGACACATGAGTGCCCATTGAGCTTCTTTTCAACCGAAGACCTCAATAGTAATTGGAGATGGCAGGAAAGTAGATTCTGGCTTGATACCTGGCCTGGAAAGTCAACACTAATGGATCTGTACCCAAACTGATTCAATCTGGCACAAAATTCTGATGCGATCAGATTATTAGACTAATCAGGGTTGGAATATCATATTCAGGTGCAACATCAATGACCTGGGAAATGGACAGGTTATGTTCACTACTAATTCTCCTTCACAAGACCCCTCCCCATCTTCCCGGAATGATTCTCGATGGTTAAAGTTCGATACTAAAGGAAGGTTTACTGTCAGATCATGCTATGCAGCAGAGGCCAATGCTGCTGAAAAGTTTCCCTGGAAATGCATCTGGAGAAACATAGCACCACTAAAACTTGACTATTTTATTGGTGGCAAAAGTCTGTCTTAGGCATGAGAACCTTCAAAAGAGGGAACTAATATGTGGAGTAGATGGTGCGTCTGCCTAAAGCAAATAGAAGAAGTCAATAGCCTATTTCTTCATTGCTCTTCACCTCACAAATGTGGAGTTTCGTTCCTACCATAGTGGGAGTTACTTGGACTGTTGAAAACTGATTAATATAATGCTGACACTTAAAAAGGTTTAGGAAAGACAAAGAGGAAGACCTCCCTGTATATTGATCAATTACATTTACCAATCAAAAAAAGAAGAGGATGATGATTGGAGATATGCTTTGTCAAAACATCAATGTAACAATTAAGAAGTTGTTGAACTTGTTGTTTTCATTTTGCTTCCCTAATGTTGTTATATCCAAATCTGAATGTGCATACTCTCAGACCTTTAGGTGCTTTTCCAAACAAACTCCTTTCTGCAGTCTTTAATGCAGATCCATAAGATTAGGATATGAAAATCCCATTGTATTGGTGAAATTTGAATTGTAGCCAAAATGAAGTTGTATGTTTGTCGGTGGAGACAGGTAGGCCCCAGGGGCTTCATCCGAACTCCTTCGATGGAAAATTAAATTATTCATACATGGTTAAAAATATCTTCTTTTTTTTAAGACAAGGGAAAACCGTAGCTGCTACCCTTTGGGTGCGCACAGGGTAAAACTCCGCTCCTATGCAATAGCTTGCAAACCACACCAGAGAGGTAACCCGCACCGGGCAAGCTTGGTGCGACGAGCTCGACCCAGAAGGCAAACTGGTTAGAAATATCTTTTTATGTATATATGGTAGATATAGCTTCTTTGTTTGTTTACTTTTCATATTTTAAACCCTAGGGAAAATCCCGACTCCGCCATTGAAGTTTGACCTGAACTTTTGTCCTGGACTGTTCACTAGAGTTATCATGCTTCCTTGCCAGCCTACTGGTATACCATCTAGCTTGTTCACTATTCTTAATTATCCACCATATTTCATATGTGAGACAGACTATGGATTTTTCTTCATCCAGTCCAACGGCCACAAGTAAAGATTCCATTAAAGAACCGTCTCCTTCTGGTATGTTTCTTGCCTTTACTGACTATCTCTTCCTTGAAATAAGATGTGACTTATCTAGTTCTTTTAGAATCTAATAATTTGCAGATTCTGCCTCTTTAATAGCCATAACGTTTCTTATTTATTAAGGGATAAAGTCACAAAAAGTGCCACATAAAATGGTACGAACAGATACTTTGGACCCTTCTGGAAGGCTGCACGCTTACATGCAAATGAAGCCTCCTGGTAATTCAGAAAGAGGCTCTTGCTTGAGCTCTGTGAGGTGGGTCTCATCTTTCCTTGCACATGATTTCCAATTGTTAAACTATTTTAGATCTCTGTAATATGACAGGTTGCTCGCTTGTTCTTCAATTTCTGTTAGAATATTGGTATGTAAATGTTATGCCATCATTCATTTGCACCGAGGGAATATTTAGAAACTCAAAATTGGATTTGAGTCTATCGTTAGGTTTTTTTTTTTTTCTAGTAGTGCCCAGTCAGGGGAGGGATATATTGTCCAAATCCTATTCCCTTAGCCAATTATATTTGCTATTTTTATATATGTTTAAATATTATATAAATGACACATATATATAAGGGCCAACCCCTTTGACACTAGAAAATACTATAATACATTGATGAAGGAGTTTCACTTAACGTTTGCTGAATTTTTGAAATTCCTTGCTCGAAACCTAGAAGGCTTGACCTGTGATTTTTTTCCTTAAACAAAAAGACCATAGACAACTTTCCTTAGTTTTAAACAAAATTGTTCTGATAAATAGACTTTATATTCTCCAATGGCCCAAAGTCCAAAATAAGTCATTTTCTTTCGCAGCTGCCAAAGATGACCACTACTTGCAAAATCATTAAATTGGCCAAAAGAAACTCAAAATAGATCCATAAGCCACTTGTATATTTCTTGACTATGCCAAAGTATTGTATTACTTGGCAAAGCACACCTTATTATCCTATTAATGGATGATTCTCGAGTTAAAATGTCAAACCAACTTTTAGGGATAGATTCTTGATGGTAATTGAGATGTCCGACACTGTTGCTCTTGTTTGCTAGAGATTGCATTCTCTGCTTAGTCCTATTTTGATGAAACCTGAGAAGTTGTAATTTGAATTCCCTTGCAATCTTACAAGTTCCTTTTTTATCTTTACTTCAAGGCGTTGGAGCTTCTCTTAAAGTTTTCTTCTTTGTGACCTTGCCATTAGTCTTCTAGGAGCTTCAAGGACTGGTCCTTGGACTCAAGTGTTGATTGGCTTCCTTGGATGCTACCACTCAAAGTGCTCTCTTGATAGTAGACAACATGAAAGGAGAGCATCATGTAAATGCTAAATGTTTAGGGAGGTCTGGTATTATATAATCATCCATCATCCTTTTTGTTTTGCACTATATGGTGGCACCATTGGAGAAGAAGCTGAAGTGGATACTTCTTGTTTACTGTCTTTGGAAGTTAGCTATATTGAGTATAGTATATAGGCATACACATTACCATACAAACATGAGATTTCAATTAAGTGATGGGAGTGAGAGAAAGGAATTGTGGGAGGAGTTGGGAGCAATGAGGAGCTTCTGTGAAGGGCCATGGGTGGTATGTGGGGATTTTAACACCACACGGTTTCCATCAGAAAAGATCAATTGTAGTAGAATTTTCGGGGCTATGTCTGATTTCTCTAGTTGCATCAATGAACTGGAACTTGTGGATCCCCCTTTATTTGGGGGATCCTACACATGGAGAGGAGGGGCGAATAAAAAAAAAGCTTCAAGAATTGACATATTCTTGTACTCTTTTCTGTAGGATGAGATATTCACTCAAATTAGACAAAGGTCCTTACCTAGCTTGGGGTCTGATCATAATCCCATAGTACTGACCTGTGGGGATGAGACTTTCAAAAAATCATACTTCAAGTTTGAGAAGTGGTGGGGTTCCTTTAATGTGACAGGCAGTCCTGACTTCATACTAGCCTCAAATTTGAGTCTCTTAAAAAAGAAGCTCAAGGAGTGGAGCAAAGAAAATAGAGGCAACTGGAGGGTCAGAAAAGAACACCTATTGGAACAAATTGGCAGTTTGGAAGACATTCAGGTGCACAGAGCTTTAACATATGATGAGCAACTTTTGAAAACTCATATAGCACTAGAGTAGGAGGAAGTAGCTAGAAATGAGGAAATCCACTAGAGACAGAGATCCAAAATTCATTGGATAAAGAATGGAGATAAGAACACCAAGTTCTTCCACAAAATGGCTACAACCCACCAAAGAAACAACACTATAGAATTCTTAGTGATTAATGGAGAAGAGTCTTTAGATTTTGTGGTAATCAGAAATGCAATTGTGAATTTTTATCAGATTTTGTACAAAGAGACAGAAAGCTGGAGACCATATTTGAACATCTTGGATGTTCAAACAATCACAGAAGAAGTACAAATCTGGTTGCCTAGAGATTTTGAGGAGGAAGAATTCTTAGAAGGAATAAAGCAGTGTGTTGTTGATAAAGCACCTGGACCAGATGGCTATACAATGGCTTTCTTCGGTGCTTTTTGGGAAACTATCAAAGATGATGTGATGCAGACCTTCCACAAATTCCATGCTCATCAAAAGTTTGAGAAGAGTTTTAATGCCACATTTGTAGCTTTAATTCCAAAGAAGGTGGGGCCAAATGAGCTAAAGGATTTTAGACCTATCAGCCTGATCACGGGGGTGTACAAGATCATAGCTAAGGTGTTGGCAGAGAGGTTGAAGAAGGTGATCAGTAAGCTAGTAAACAAGCACCAAATGGCCTTTATCAAAGGAAGGTAAATCATGGATGCTGCACTTTTAACTAGTGAGTACATTGATTCTAGAATTAGAGGAGGAGCCCCTAGACTAATGTGCAAGCTAGACATTGAGAAGGCATATGACCATTTGAACTCGGAGTTTCTAATCAATATCCTAAGGCAGATGGGGTTTGGATGGAGATGGCTCAGCCGGATAAATTTCTGCATTAAAACCACTCGGTTCTCCATTCTAGTAAATGGAGAACCTGTTGGTTATTTTCCAGAAAGAGGCACTAGACAAGGGGACCCAATATCCCCTTTTCTCTTTATCTTAGCCATGGAAGGTTTAGATAGGTTAATGAGAGTTACTTCCCAGAATAACTGGATAAGGGGCTTTTCCATAAAGAATAGGGTAAATGATACAATTGAACTAACACATATATTGTATGCAGATGACACATTGGTTTTCTGTGAAGCTGAGCAGGAACAAATTTGCTATTTAAGAGTGATCCTGGTGGTTTTCGAGGCATGCTCAGGACTAAAAGTAAATTGGAGAAAGAGTAGTAATTTTCCAATTAAGGAGGTGCAACAGATTGAGGCTCTTGCAAGTATTTTGAAGTGCAAGATAGAGAAGCTCCCAATAGTTTACCTAGGAATGCTTTTGAGCTCCGAGCACTAAGCAAAAAAAATTTGGGATGGCAATATTGAGAAAATAGAGAAGAAATTGGCTATATGGAAATCCCAATACCTATCTCCGGGAGGTAGAGTTACCGTAATTAACTCAGTTCTGGATTCTTTACCACTCATGTGATATCCCTCTTTCCTATCTCCAGTAGGATAGTGGAGGTTTTAGATGCACTTATAAGAAACTTCCTATGGCAAGGGAACAAGATAGGAAAGGGATCCAATATGGTGAAATGGTCTATAGAACAACAAAGCAGGAAAAATGGGGGACTTGGAGTGAGGAATTTAAAAGTTCATAATAGGAGCCTTCCCTTAAAATGGTTGTGGAGATACAATGAGAAGGAGTAGCCTCCATGGAAAGAGATAATAAATCACAAATATGGGCAAGAGGACATCTGGTACACTAGTGAAGTCAATGAAACTTATGGGGTTTGGGCATGGAAGACCATTTGAAACCTTTGGGTGAGTCTAAAGAACAACTCACAGATAGTGGTGGGCAGAGGAGACAAAACAAAGCTCTGATTGGTAGATGATTGGTGTGGAAATGGGATTCTAAGGGACCTGTTCCTTAGTCTTCTCTCAATATGCACAAATACTAATAGCAGGATAGAGGAGATGTGGTCACCACAAGGTTGGAATTTAATATTTTGTAGGCTACTAAATGACTAGGAGATTGATGGAGTGGTGGAGCTTTTGAGCTTGATTGGTGGATTCCATGGTTCTACTCCAGAGCCAGACAAATTAGCATGGGGACATCACAAAGATGGGGTATAATGAAGAGGGGCAAGCTTTATGGAAGGATGTCATCAGATCCAAGTATGGTGAGTACAATCCTTGGTGCAGTAATGTTAGTGTTGATGCCTATGGGGTGGGGGTCTGGAGAACTATCAGAAACTTATGGCAAAAACTTGAAGCTAATACGTACATTGAAGTGGGAGATGGCAGGAGAACTAAGTTTTGGACAGATGCGTGGAACAAACAGATTCCTCTAAAAGAATCCTTTCCAGATTTGTTCTTACTATGTAGTAATCCTGATGCAAATATCAATGAATGTTGGATAGCACAAGGGTGGGATCTAATCTTCAGAAGGTTTTTGAAAGACTGGGAAGTGGAGAGAGTGGCCAAATTGCTAGAGCTATTAGAAAAATTCCCTGGCATCACCAATGCTCCTGATTCTCTGAGATGGAAACATAGTAAAGATGGGGCTTTCACGGTTAGCAGAGCATACAAAATGTAAAGTCCACAGCAACGCAACTCTAAGCAGAGTTTGTGGAGAAAAGTATGGAGAACCTTAGCACCAACTAAGATAAAATGCTTTACATGGTTGGTTGCTAGAAGGGCTTGCCTGACACATGAAGTGCTGAGGAGAAAAGGAAAGATTATAGTATCTTGGTGTTCATTATGCGGGAACGCAGCAGAGACCAACCAGCATCTATTCTTGCATTGCAACTTTACAACACAAATTTGGTCCATCTTCCTTAGTCTCACAAAAACAAACTGGACCATGCCCAAGCATACTGCAGATTTGTTGAGTTGTTGGATAAGAAGAGGGGGGAGCAAGAGTCAAAAGGCATGGTGGAGGATAATTCCACATTGCATTTGGTGGACAGTATGGAAAGAAAGAATAGTAGAAATTTTGAAGATAGGTCCAATTCCATTCAGAAGGTTAGATGGGATTGTATTGCATCCTTTTATTTTTGGTGTAAAGAGAAGGTTTAGAGGATACAAAACATATTGTAGAATTATTAGGACCCTTGTAAGTATTTTTTTTTCCCCTCTTCTTTTGTTCCCCTCTGTTTGCAAGTCACCAGCATCTCCTTAATGCTGAAGAATACACCATTACCATTTTCAAGAAAAAAGATGGGGTATTTTCTGTGAGCAGACTATACAACTGGGGGCTTAAAAGAAGTGCAGGAAGAACCACTGGATCTTGGAACACAATATGGAAAAGTGTGGCTCTTGCCACGGTGAAGTGCTTCACTTGGTTGGTTGCTAGGAAAAAATGTTTGACTCATGAGGCAATGTAGAAGAGGCGCATAACATAGTATCCAGATTCCTCCTCTGTAAAGAGGCTCTGGAGACTAACAAACACTTGTTCATGCATTTTAAGGTAACTGCTCAAGTGTGGGCTCTGTTTACAAGCATAGTCCAAAACACACTTCTGACCTCCTTAGTTGCTAGATCAAAATGGGAGGCAACAAGAGTCAGAAAAGATGGTGGAGAACAGTTCCAGCCAGCCTGTATCTGGTGGATTATATAGAAAGAAAGGAATCAAAGAATATTTTAAGGAAAGGAGTGTACAATACAAAAGATCAAATGGAAAGTAATTACTACTCTAGGCTTTTGGTGTAAAGAATAGGATGTAGAAGAGGAGTTCCAATTAGTGGACTTCATAGGTTCTCTGTAAGTATTTCTTTTAGTTTTTTTCCTTTCTTGTAACAATTTTTGGAGGTGGCCAGCATAGCCTTAATGCTGAGGAATACAAAAAGTTACCAATATCATAAAATAAATAAATGAAGTTGTATATACCATAACTACTCAAACATCAGGTTGATAGTTTAGTTAAACATGCTACCAACATACTTTTTCACGCAAAGAAAATGTTGCAGGTCTTCTATCAGACAAAGGAGGAATCCTAGTGAAACCGCAGACCTCACTAGCATCCAAGAGCTTGTTAATGAGATTGATAATGACTGTCACCCTGGTATGTGCCGATGGATTACCAAAATTTTAGTTGATAGGAAAACAAATTAGCCTTTTACTCCTACTAATCTTGAGTTATTAATTTGAAGGTCTATTGGATATTGTTAGGAATTGCACATATACTGGGATGGCGGATGAGATTTTTGCTTTGCTTCAACACAATACACACCTTTATCTTGTTAATGTGATTAACTTGAGGTAATCTATCACTTTAGCTTTTTGATAAGATATCAGTATTCTAAGAAAGATTTAAAAGTTTTTTGTTGCTTCTCTATCAAGGTTCATTGATTGGATTATGGGAATATGGATGTAGTGAGGACTTTGTATGCTTGCTAGAATAAAAGCTCTACAGTTTGCATAATCTTGGTACCATTAAATCGGTACAACATACTAAAGAAGCATAGCTGCACAGTCAAGAGATTGGCTAACCAAAGGCACTTCCTTTTTGTATACATCCTTGTTGGTATAAGCTAGCTTGGAAGAAATGTTTTGTGTGATGCACTTTGATTGGGCACGGAGTTTTAAAAAGAAAGAAAGACTTTTAAAACTTTTGGTCTAAAACAAACCATATACATTTGTTTGGCTATATATTATCTCATTAAGGGGTTGTTGGTAGCTGGATAAGTCCAAAGCTAATACATGAATAACTTGGTTTGGTTATTCATGTATTAAATTTATACCATGTTTGGTTTGCAAATAGGATAAAAGTTATTCATGTATTAATTTTATACAATGTTTGGTTGGTAGGTTTTCAAATGTTGTATAAAAGCTATTCATGTATTATTTTTATACGGTGTATGGTTGTATTTTTGTAACCCTACATAATTAATACTTACCTAACTTATGATGGAATCTGTGTGTAATTATTGCGGGATAGAAGGTCGAATAAGTTATGTGGGTATTAGTTATACATTTATTATAATAGTAAATTACACATTCACCCCTATTAATTTACTTTGAATGTATATTAGTTTACAACAAACCAAATAATTAATACATGTTAAATAAATCACTACCAAAACTTTTTCTTTGAGTTTTTGTCTTGTTAATTGCTTAATTACTTTTAGTTCTTGTGGTTAAATTTTTGTTAATTGTTTTCTTTGGCGGTAAGGCAGTGACTATTAATTGTAATTAATTTCTTTGCTTAGTTTCTGCTATTAATTGTAATCAGTTTCTTTTCTTAGTTTCTCTACAACGAATTGCCAATACAAGTTTTACTTTTTATAGTTATTTGTCATTTATTTTAATTTAAATTTCCTATTGCGTAATTGCTTAATCATATTGAATACAACTTACTTAATTACTTTTAGTTATTTGTTATTTACTTTATTGTTTTTGGCTATTTGTATTTATTTAATTTTAACGTGTTATTAGCTCACTATTTGTTATTTATTTTAATTTTAATTTCCTATTGCTTAATTGCTTAATCATATTGAATACAAATTACTTAATTACTTTTAGTTATTTGTTATTTACTTTATTGTTTTTGGCTATTGGTATTTATTTAATTTTTCAATTGTACAACAAAAATTAGCTCACTATTTATTTTTGGAATTAAGAAATAAAAATTAGCTCACTAATGTATTGTAATCTCTACATAACTAAACCATGATAACTGGAAATTTTTATTTTGAGCGAGGTACGACCAACAAAACTTGTATGAGGATCCATTAGCAAGTTGACACGTGGATTGTGTGGGCACAAATTGTCCTTTAAAGCTGCAACTAAAATCAAAGGGGAGAGAGAGTGTAAAGTTCAATTGGAAATTGAAAGAAAATCGTGGGGATCCGTGTCAAATACAGTTAAATAAACTAAAATGGTGTATTTAAAGTAAAAAAGTGCAAAGTTTACCTTTATAAAAAAAAAAAGTAAAAAAGTGCACGATAAAAAAATAATGAAACGAACGAAAAGTTATGTTATACACATATTGAAATTTTCTGATTATATCTATTTTAATAAAAATGTCAAATAAGATGTCAATGCCTCCAGATTGAAGTTTCATTAATTTACTATTTCTAAAAATAAAATATAAAATTTAATATATTTAATATAAACTTTGTACGATTTAATAATAGTATAATAAGTAGAAATTTGATTGTTTTACTCCAAATTAAAATGAAATTCGTACTATATAATGTTGTTATTCATCTAACACCACTTAGATAAAAGAAATACTATAATAATATGCTTGTTATATCATAGGATACTTTTTAAAATTTTCACTTTGTTACACATTTCAAGTCTTTTTCTCAGTCCATTTATCAAATATCCATTTTTAAAATTAATGCGAGTTTGAAAAAAAATATATACATAAATCTTATTTTATCTTATAATATAGAATCATTTTTAAAAGTAACGCAAATTTGAAGAGATCAAAGTGTATATAAATATCATTTTATCTTGTAATATAGAAATAATGTTTTTTTTTTTTATATAAATCCTTAATTAAACGAGTTAAATAAATGTGCATATAAAACATAAAATAAAAATATTGGTCAGATGATAATATGACTTCTCATTCCCTTCATTACATTTTAATGTGTATTTTTCCACTTTCAATACAACATTTTAGTTTATTTAATTGTATTTGATATGTGCCCTGCGATTTTCTTTCAATTTCCAATTAAATCTCTCTCCTCTTTGGTTTGAATTTTAGCTTTAAAGGACAATTTATGCCCCCACAATCCACATGTCAACTAGTTAATGGATCCTCATACAAGTTTTGTTGGTTGTACCTTGCTCAAAATAAAATATTTCATGATAACTAATACCTACATAACTAAATCTTGCATAACTAACACATGTATAACTAATACTTACATAATTAAACCTTGCATAACAAACATCTACATAACTAATACCCACATTACTAATATCGAGTTTGTTACATATGTAACTAATATGAGTTCTAATGAGGGATATTTGCAAGCTGATCACTTGACTTCACAAATTTTGTAACAATCTTCTTAGAGTATCTTTTCTCTAATAAAGTGACAGTCAATCTCAATTTGGTTAGTCCTCTCATGAAATACCAGATTTGATACAATATGAAGGGTTGCTTGATTATAAACAAGTTTTATTTAATTGATTTCTCAAAATTTAATTTTTTTTTGTGTAATCGTGTGATCAAAACTAGCTCACACGTTGTTATAGCCATTGCTTGATATTTTGCTTCTACATTAGATCAAGCA
Organism: Solanum verrucosum; assembly: GCF_900185275.1. NCBI lineage: Eukaryota > Viridiplantae > Streptophyta > Magnoliopsida > Solanales > Solanaceae > Solanum > Solanum verrucosum. The sequence continues at coordinate 2,535,392 of NW_026020070.1, read as the reverse complement.
ACTACATTTTGTTGCATGCTCTTTCTGGATACCAAATTGCCTTGTTCTAAAGCACAATATCCAACGTTTATTAGAAGGTAATCCTATCCAATCAACATTTGTGTATCCCATGATTTGCTCATGGCCTTGATCTGCAAAGAGTGGTTCTTTCCTTTCATATATTGTAGAATGCGGTCAACTGCATCCCAATGACTATCACAAGGATAATTCATAAAGTGAGCTACAATACTCGTATGAAAAAAATGTTAGGTCTAGCCATTGTGAGATAATTCAACTTATCAACCAACCTCCTATAAAGATGACTATGTGGCTTTTCCGGTCCTGACAAAAGTTTAGCAGTTGGAACCATTGGAGTGTCAATGAGTCTATATCCCATCATTCTCGTCTCCTCAAGAATGCCTAATGCATACTTTCATTGTGAAATAACAATACCTGATTTGGATTGAGTAACCTCAATACCTAGAAAATTCTTCAGTTTGTTGAGATTTATAGTTTGAAAGTGTTAAAAGAAATGTTGCTTTAAATTGGTGATAGTCATTGTTATCAAAAGCGAAAAGCGGTGAAACATTATGATCTCTGAATCTACATAATAGCATGTGAGAAAATCTTTCACAATAACATTGATACTTTCCTTTCAAAGCATCCCAAATCATTTACAATAATTTCATAAAAATATGCATATCTTCATAAATTCATAGTTCATAGGTTTATGAGTTCATCATAGGTTTATAGTTGAAAATCATAAATGAGGCATGCGTCAACATAATTTCAACTAAATATCATGTATTAACATTGAATCATGCATTAGAAGACTTAATTAACAATAATAAATCATAATTGGATGAAACCCACAAAGATGGAATTGAAACCCTAACTTGAACAATTGAATTTGAGATTGAGAAATTGGAAACTTTGGGGGCCCCATGGAAGAATAGATTCCATGGGTGAATACCCACATACCTTGATGCTTAATGCCCAAAAAGAATGGAGGATTGATGAACTTGAATTAACCCTAGCTTCTTCTCCTTCATTAGTCTTGAGAGAATTTGGGGAGGATGTATTTGGCTAGGTTTTGGGAAATTAGGAGAATGGGTTGAAGTGGGTAGTTTTAGGACCTAAAAGCTTTATATAGGGCTTAGGGTAGAAGACAAAACGACATAATTTTGATTTAAAACAATCAAGAAAACGACTCAAAAGCCCCTTAAAATAATTGTCGAAGCCTGTCTACCATTTGGACCTACGGTCCGTAGACACCAATCAAAGAAACCAACTTGACCTTGCAAAATATCACTAAGTATGGGACCTACCAATGAGACCTATATACGGCTCATACAAAGACTAACGGGCCGTCCTCGTAAATTGTAAAAAGAGGTACTGGGACTTGACTTTTCAAATATCATTTTCCCTCTTCTTCGAATGCCATCTACAGCCTATAGAAGCTTCTACGATCCGTAGATGGGGACCCGTAAACACAACCTGCAGCCCAAAAATCCCTTTTCTTTCTTTTCCAAATTCCAAGGTGTTACAACAACTGATTGTACTTGTGGAGATGTCTGCTTGCTTGCGCAATTCTGAAGGAACTCATTATATTCCATTAGAGCAATAGGATCATAGTTGGGTGGTGGACAATGCAAAGTATAACATATGTCACGAGTGTGTCCATTTTTATGGCAATAACTACACTTAGATCGAAGTTTCCCAAAATGTCCTCCTCGCCAATTGTCCATAGACTGATATGGTCATTTTTCTATGGTTTGAGATGCGAGAATAGAAGAGTCAACAGTGGGTGCTGAAACTACTTTTTGACTAGGAGGTGCAACAAGACGAAGTAGACGAGAGAATAATTCATCAATTGTAGGAATCGTAGGACTGGCTAGAATCTGGTCACACACAGAATTATGGTCAGTAGGAAGTCCAGCAAGTGTAAGAACTAGAAATAATGTTTGCCCATGGTCTTGTTGCTTTTCCACGTTTGTAGTGACTGGCATCAATGTTTCAAATTCCTCCATGACTGCCTGTACCTGTCCCAAGTAAGTAGATATGTTAGATTCTTGTTTCTTTAAGTTGGTCATCCGAGATATCACATCATAGAATCGAGATATGTCATTAGTGTATAAAGCATGTGTTTTTTCCCAAACTGAATAACATGTCTGGAATGGGAGAAACAAGGGCATCAACTTTGAATCAATAGAGCGCCATAGGAGACTACATAATTGAGCATCCACTTTCTCCCATTGTGCTTTGGCTTTTGCATCCTCATCACTAGGCTTTGCTTTTCATTTACCACACAAGTATTGTTTGGTAAATGATCTTGAACACCTTGACCCTAGTACCACAACTCAACTTAGGAAGCCCAAGCTAAATAGTTTGAACTTCCCATTAATAGTTGTGAAGTTATCCAATCCCCGTATTTTTGGAGCCAAAAACATTTTTTCAAAATTTGACTTGAAAATTGTAAGAAACTGCTGGAAACTGCCTGGAAATTCTGATTTCACCGGGAACTTGCTGGAAATTGCCTGAAAATCGCTGGAACCCTAATTCCAGCGATCGGATCTGGAGAAAATTAGACGGGTTTTGATCGGAAATATTGGACAACCCCAATGAAAAAAACAGCTTGAAAACAATGACCGGAGCAACCCTCATGTGCCGGCGCTTGATCCAGATCTCGCCGGAAAACTTCCACCTTCGAACAGCGGGATAGCGTGTGAGGGTTTTTTTTTGGTGGTTCTGGTTGGGGTTTGGTCGCCTGAGCTTCCCGAGCCTCGTGATGGTGTTGGTTTTCGCACAACACCTTCAGAACGGCAAGATGACACAAATCAGCCCTAACTGTCCCCGGAATTTGACACGGTGACTTGAAGTTTCTCACCAATGCTCTGATACCATGTGAGAAATATAGAAGAGAATATGATTGAATTGTTTATCTAAATTGTTACATAAAGACCCTATTCATAGACACTACATTAGACTCCTTTTCCAACTATGATTCCTATACTTGTTCCAACACTTAAAATTGATTATACCGCATAAATCTATTGTTGTCTTCAAGTTTTAATCTAAAAAGTAATGGGTGCAAACATTAATTGAACTCTCTAATTTTACTTTTTCTTGAGAAAGAAAAGTGAGATTGGGTAAAGCTTCAATGGTGAGGACTTGAGGTTTTAATCAAAGGATTAGAGCTAGAAATAGTTTTAATTTGATTTGATCCTCATTTAAGGGCTTGAGCTAGAGATAGTCTATGCCCACTCAAGCTAATGTTTGGTTGTTGATATGGTATAGTTTTGGGGTTTGAAAGAACCAAAACAAACACATTGCTTTGAAAAACTTTGCATGTAGTTCAAACCAAAGATGTGGTAATCCATTCTAAGATAATTAGTCAATATCTATCAAATCGACACCCCATCAAATGCACACCCCTAGTCTCTCCAACTTTGATAAATCAACATTTGTGCTACATTTTGCAATAGAAGTTTCAAATCGATTACTTGTTATAAACAATGCCCTCCCGCCCCCCCACCCCATTTACATTCATTGTTGATACAATATGCATGCTCTTGTGAGTTGAGTCACGAACTTTGGCAAATCCTACCTCCAATCCACGTGGGATTTGACCCTGACTCTTGTTGGGTAATTATTTTGCATATGACTGTAGCCACCTCCTTAATTGGAAAGTTGTTTTGTACGTTACCATACATTATATACAATCCTATTCTCACAATTCTTAAGAAGCCCAAGAGAGGGAAAGCAATCTTAACTAGGTGAATGTTACAGGTTCGAACCTTGCCACAATCAAAAACCTGGTATTAAGTGGTTAAGGGTAGAGGTCCTGACCTATTATCCACTGAGTTTCGAATCCTGCGCCACTAGCTCTCAAAAGATTTCTCGGTTATTAAAAAGAAAGGAAATAACGAAAAAGAAAACCTGCTAGAGCACTTGACAGCGAAGATTCCAATATCTCTACAGCTTGATCTCTCGCTTTGATTTCTGCCTTTTCTGATGCTGTGTAATTTTTCCATGGCTCTTTTAATTCCTTGAATTTTCCTTCATTAGATAACTTGTTTAACTATGTATTTGATGATCTTCCCTACATTTGATGCTACAAAAGTAAAGAGCTTATGTATCAGCAAGTTTTACGTCGGTTTGCCCATTTCAATGCAATTCAACTGAGTGAACCAGCATCATTACCTGAGTTAGTAATGCTTGCTCTGAAAGAAGAGGGTACAGATCCAGAAGGCAATGAAAGCAAAGAGCTAAGAGGAAAGATTGCCGAGGTAATTTCATCTTAACTCAACTGTAACTTCACTACAGTAATTTAATTCTATTTCTTGCCATGTCTGCTCCTGGACACTGAAAGAAATTATTACTTTTGTCTAATTCAATTCAGGTAATTTTGTCACCTATCATCATTATACCCTCTTCCTAATCAGCATTGGCATTTTCTATGTATTACTTCAGATGAATACAGAACTGCTCAAGCAAAAGGCTGGAATGCTAGAGGAGTATTTTAGTATTCATATCGATTCAAATGGCAATATGTCTAGGCTTCCTGTTATACTGGATCAGTACACACCTGACATGGACCGCATCCCAGAATTTATACTTTGTTTAGGAAATGATGTGAGTTCTTTGCTATTTCTTTGTCTTCTTTCCTATTCCATGTAACAAAGATCTTATCAATTCTATAATGTTCTTGCCCATGACTGTGGACCTTTGGGTGTTGCACAATGAAGTTCATCGACCACATATGAAGCAGCCTGATCTGCTTAGTATGTTGGAAGTTATCAGCCTGTAAACTCATTTTCATTGCCAAGTATCATCCTAAATTAATATATTGAGCCTTTTAACATTGATTACTTTGGCACTAGATTTCCTATGTACATTCTATTTCTTCTTTCAATGAGTGGTCTCAATTTACGTTCTGACTTTTGTGCTTTCCAAGGTTTAATATATAGTAGCTACAATTTCCAGCCTCTGTTTTCCCCGTCTTTTTGCTCTCTTCTACTTGCCTTTCTCAAAGGAAGTTATGCTACATTAGTTTTGTATTGTTTGCCTCTGAATGAATCTATCATGTTTCAGTGGATCAACTTGGATTTCCATTGGCTGGAGAAATATATTTAAAAGCAACAGTTTTTTGTCTCATTGTGTTGTCTGTTCATTAGCATATGACATTTGAAGTCCTCTTCTTTCTTCTTGTGGAATCACCTCTCAAATTTTCCTGATAGCTGTAGGTGAAAATTTTAAGTTAAAATTTATTCTGATATTTTAGAACTGGTAAGCAAGTATATTATTGAAGCAAAGCACTAAAACATTATGATCTCTGAATCTACATTCAAGATCATGTGGTGTTTTGATGATTGACAATCTGTGTGAAGAATGAAGATCAAGAACCAGGCCCTCAACAAATCTCCAAGAAGAAGTGCAGAAGTTAATCAATACTACAAATGAAACTTATCAGAGAACCTGTTCCTCTAGCAGAACTGAGACTGCAATGAAGAAGTTTCGTGAAGAATTGGAGAATTGAATTATGACTCAGAGTCTGTTTGGATAAACTTGTAGCTTTTGGCTTATTTTTGTCAAGTCTCACAATAAACAGAAAAGGATTTCTGGTGACGCGAAAGCTGTGCTCGACTCTTTCCTATTTCACAGCATCAGTTCAGATACCACAGTGGAAGTTGGACGAGATAGCCATGGACATTGACTTAAAAACAGGTGCTTAAAAGCTTTTTTTCTTAATACTCAAACACTACAAAAGTGCTTAAAAGCTTTTTTTCTTAATACTCAAACACTACAAAAGTGCTTAAAAGCTATTTTGACTTAAAAGCACTTAAATAAAGCCAAATCCAAACAGGCTCTCAGTCCAATTCTACAAGGAACTGAAGTTCAAGATGTGGAAATATTACCATAAATTGAACACATGGAATTAGCTTGGAATTAGGAAAAAGAAGTTGGTTTCATGGACAGACTTGAATTGATTCTTGTTTGGATTGGAGAACTACAAGGCGGCTATTTACTCTATATAAACAGCACGTCACACAGCTTTGGAGTTTGACCACATCTAAAGAGAGAAGTGTCACCACGTCAGAGTGATAGAGTCAACTCAAATAGTCTTGAAGAAGAAGTTGCTGCTACAACGAAAGAACTTGTTCCTATCAAGTTTTATCTATACTGTTCTTGAGTTGTAATAGTTAGTCTCTTGGAGTAGTAACAAAACAAGATCCTTTCTTAGTTGATTGTAGTTTTCCAAGAGACTAACTATTATCAACTAAGAAAGGATCATGCTTTCTTGGCAAACATTATAGTTGGTGGAAGGTGAGAATGAAAGACTTCTTCATTGGTGAAAATCCCAAACTGTGGAGCATCATTCAAAAGGTCCAAACAAAACCCCTGCATAAGAATGCCCAACTGGATGGTAAAACAAGAAGAATCCTTGTATGTGGTATTAGTCCTAATAAATTCAACAAAGCTTCCTCCTGTATCATTACTGAGCAAATATGGTATACATTGCAAAGTAATTATAGAGATCTAAAGACAAAATTTCAGGACTACAACATTGAGAAGGAAGGTCCACCAAGAACCAAAGAAAACTGCACAAATTAAGGACCACAACATTGAGAGTTTTTTTTTGAGATAAAGGTAACTGTGTATTCACAAAAGGCTCATCATCAAATAAATGATGAGCATAGGTCACTTACAATCTCATCAGAGCATATCAAACTACCCTATGGGAGATTACAAATTGCCTATGAAGTCATCAAAAAGTTCTATATCCCCCCATCATATCTTGTTTACACCAAAAGTACAAAAGACTAAGACAATTCATTCTAATTTTCTGGATGTTGTTTCTCTTATCCTCAAAGCATCTTCCATTCCTTTCTTTCCATAGGGACCACCAGATGCAGGCTGGGATTAACTCCCACCAATCTTCATTTGACTCCCTTCTTCCTATCTCCTTCCAGCTGTAGAGCAAATCCTTAGTGGACTTTGGAATTGCCCAGCATACACCAAGAAGACCAAGAAACGTGTTCCACAAGCTTGTAGCTACTTTGCAATGAAGGAATAAATGACTATTAACTTCTGCATCTTGATCACACTTAAAGCATCTTGAGCATAATTGTCTGCCTTTCTTTTGAAGCACTTCATGTGTTAAGCAGGCCCTTTTGCACACTAACCAGGCAAAACATGAGATCTTCAATGGTATTTTTATCTTCCATATTAACTTCCATGGCCAGTTTCTGATCTGTGTTTGGCCAATATTGTATCTGCAGTTACATGACTTTACTGTAAACACACCTTTGCTTTGCCATCTCCAAATAGGCTTATCAGGTTCAGTGGAGGTGCCTGGGAAGGCATTGAGGATCTGAAACAGATTAATGACCCTCTTGATTTCCCAATCATTCAAAGCTCTCCTGAAAATGAGATTCCAACCCTGAGGACTCCATAGCTGTGAGACTGTGGCCTTGTTTTGAGTGGTGAGCATAAACAGGTCTGGGAAGAGTGATTGCAGGCTTTCATCCCCAATCCAGTGTTCATTCCAAAAATCAATTTTCCTACTATTTCCCACCTTTAGTGAGATGTTGCCTTTGAATTGGGGCCATAATCTTCTAATAGTCTTCCACACACTGCATCCAAAAGTTCCAAGAGCCTCCTCAGTAATCCAATGGCTTTGTAGTCCATACTTCATTGTGATGACTCTTTTCCAGAGTGACTGATCTTCAATGCAGAATCTCCACAACCATTTTTGAAGGAGACAGTTGTTCTGAAGATTGAGCTTTTTTATTCCCAGCCCCCCTTGCTTTCTGCTAAGAGTAAGAGTATCCCACTTAACTAGATGGTAACTTTTGTGCTCTTTATTTCCATTCCATAGGAAAGACCTTCTGAGTTGATCGATCTTTTTCACAATGTTCTTTGGAATTGGAAATAGGCTCATCATATATGAGGGAAGGGCATCAAGGACTGATTTAACTAGAGTCAACCTACCTCCCAGGGAGAGGTATTGACTCTTCCACCTAGCAAGCTTCTTGTTACATCTCTCCAAAACTTCACTCCACACAGCTGTCTCCTTATTTTGTGCTCCTAAAGGCATGCCCAGATACCTTGTAGGTAGGGTTGCTATTTAGCAGCCAAGATTTCTAGCTAGCAACTCCAAATTATCCACTTGATTCACAGGATAGAGAAAACTTTTTTGCCAATTTACATGCAGACCAGATATACCTTCAAAGATAGTAAGGATTGCTCTGATGTGTCTAATTTGTATCACCTCAGCCTCACAGAAAACTAAAGTATCATCTGCATATAGTAGATGAGTAATCCCCACCTCATTGTCCCTATTCCCCTGATTCTGAGCCTTAAAGCCTTTAATCCATCCATTAACATTTGCTTTTCTGATCATGTGATTGAGGCCTTCCATGGCTAACAAGAAAAGAAAAGGTGAGAGAGCGTCACCTTGTCTCAAACCTCTTTGTGATTGGAAAAAACCTTAAGAGTTTCCATTTATGATCAGGGAGAATTTAACAGTGGATATGCAGAACTTTATCCAATTGAGCCATTTCCTCCCAAATCCCATGTCCTTTAAAACCTTCAGCAGAAAAGCCCAATTGACGTGATCATAGGCCTTCTCTATGTCCAACTTACATAAAATTCCAGGAATTTTTTGCTTAACTCTGGAGTCTACCAACTCATTAGCAATTAGTGCAGCATCCATGATTTGCCTTTCTTTCAGAAAGGCCATTTGGTGTACATCAACCAGTTTCCCCATTACTGTCTTCAACCTCTCGGTAATCAGTTTGGAAATGATCTTGTAGACTCCTCCTATCAAGCTAATAGGCCTGAAATCTTTCAATTCTTCTGCTCCAGGTTTTTTAGGAATCAGTGCTAGGAAGGTGGCATTGAAAGACTTTTCAAAAATTCCATTTTGATGGAAGTTGTGAATTGTCAGCATCAGATCCTCTTTTACAATTCCCCAACAAGATTTAAAGAAACTCATTGTGTAGCCATCTGGCCCTGGAGCTTTATCTCCATCACAAAGTTGTAGACATTGCAAGACCTCTGATTCAGTAAATGGTCTTTGCATCCAATCCTTTTCTTCCTGAGAAATAGTTGGACATTCCATAAGGTCAAAGTTGGGTCTCCACTCCTCAGATTCAGTGTAAAGTTCTTTGTAGAAATTAATCACGGTGTTCCTGATCTCTACAGGGTCTTCTACAACCTCTCCTCTGTCTATCAACCTATCAATAGTGTTGATCCTTCTGTGGGCTGTTGCCATTCTCTGAAAAAACCTTGTGTTATTATCTCCTTGTTTCAGCCATAAAACCCTTGATTTTTGTCTCCATTTCGATTCTTCATTTTTTGCCAACTCTTCCAGCTCCACTACTATGGTGGCTCTTATTATCACTTCATCTTCAGTCAATTCCCTGGTTTCTTGTATCAAATCAATTTCTGCGAGTTCCTCCAGTAAGCTATTTTTCTTACTAGTGATCTCCCCAAAAATTTGACTTGCTCCACTCCTTGAGTTTCTGCTTTAGCATTCTTAGTTTAATATTCAATATGTAATCAGGACAACCTTCCACTAGAAATTCATTCCACCAACTTTGAATCAAATTGGTGAAACCCTCCACCTTTAGCCACCAATTCTCAAACTTAAAGTTTGATCTTTTCTGCTCCCAGTTACCACTTTCTAACAATATAGGACAGTGGTCTGATAGCACTCTAGGTAGTAACTTTTGCCTGATGTTTTTGAATTTTTCTTCCCATTCCATCGAGTACAAGAATCTGTCTAGTCTAGCTGCACTAGAATGATTGATGCCTCTAAACCAGGAGAACTTTCCACCATTTAAATGAGGATCATGTAGCTCCATCTCCTCTATCCACCTTGAGAAGTCAGACATAACATAAGAGATTCTGTTACATCCTCTTCTTTCTCCCATAGTTCTATTTGTATTGAAATCTCCACATGTAATCCATGGACCTTCACATAAAGTCCTGACTGCAGCCAATTCTTCCCAGCATATCAACTTTTCATCTCTGGTATGAGGAGCATACACTCCAGTGAGGTACCAGGTGAAACAATTTTGAGTTGATACAAACTCATACGTAATGGAGTATTGACCAGTTTCAACAAGGATCCCACTCCAGATTCTACTATCCCACAGCAGCAAGATCCCCCCACAACTGCCTTCAGCTTCCAAGTAACCGCATTTCATCCACCTACATCACCATAACTGTTTGGCCATTGCTTCTAAGTCCTTGCTAATCTTTGTTTCCTGTAAACAATAAACATCTGCCTTCCACTTTTTCGTTAGACTCTTCACCATAGTTCTCTTATTCTGATTGTTCAGCCCCCTTACGTTCCATGTAATCAAGTTAACTTTCATTTATAAGTTAGGCTTAGATTCCTCCCTCTACTTCTGCTTCCTTCCACCTCTTCATTTAGGCTGGATTTTAAGTTTTTCAGTTCATTCTTTCCAATACCTCTGCTCTTTGGAGTAGAGACTGCCTCACCCTTCCCCTTCTTATCAAGTTGTATTTTCCTCTCATCAATCTTCATCAACAAAGCTATGGTTTCTCTTTCAAATCCTTCGAAGGCCACCCCATATGTGTTGCTCAAATCTAGGATATGAGAATTCACCCAATTTGAAGCTTCTGTTTCGCAGTCTTCTTGGGAATTTGGAAGCTGAAAGTTGACTGGTTTTGCATCATGAATATGTTGAAGTTGCATGTCTTGCTCTGTTGATTGTGTATCGTTTGTCTCCCCTCTTCCTTTTTCATGAGAAGTTTGTTGTGAACCAATCATACCCGGTTCTGTTTGGATGCAAGATGAATTTCTCTCTCCTCCATCGACTTGCGTCGCCATGCTTGTTTCTTTCGCCGTGTTTGTTTCCCAGTTCCTGAAGGCTTCCAGAAATTTAGCTGTCAGGTCTTTTATTTCTGTGAGGCCTTTGTTTTCTGCCATGTGATTGCCACGTGAGGGTTCATTAAAGTTCATGGGCCTTTTTGAACTCACAGGAAGATTTGTAATGTCTGCATGCTTTTGGACTATTGGGCCTGCGTTTGAGGGTTTCGGGCCCAAATTTTTTGAATTCAAAGTGGGTCCAACAAAATTCCTTTTTAACACCTCCCCACGTGGTCTCCTGCTGACACCACAACTTTCCTCTCTTTTATCCTCTGGGTAAATCCTCGATAACTGCTGGATAACGGGCTTCTCCTTTCCCTCTTCTACGATGGTGAACCTCGCCGAAATTTCTGTCCACAGTTGCATGGAAAAAGAGATTCCAGCATTGATAATGGTCACCTCCTTCGGGATCTTTGACCCATCGCCTTTTACTTTGATTCGAGCCCATTTGAGATGATTCCGTAGTTGTGTCTCTTCCTCAGTTTCGATCCAACCTCCACAGAGATCTCCGATGGCCTTGAAAACAGTCTCTGACCAGAGATGTAGAGGAAGGCCTACAATCTTGGTCCAGATCGCTGTTGGTTTATTCTCCATATCTGTGGCCGCTAAAGTTGGGGACCACCACTCTAACTGGACCCTTGAGTTGTTCCAAATCCACTCACCTGCAAGCACCTGTTCTGCCGTGGTTTCCATCGCAAACTCAAACAAGAATTTTCCAGCTCCCATTTCGTAAATGTTTAGCCCATGGCTTTGTCTCCAAAACTTGTTTGCCCAGCTTCTCACCTCTGCTAGGTTTGGCAGTACATTATTCCTTCCTTCAAAATCTCCAACTAGACTTCTCTGCAAAACTTCACTGTGGGTGTTTGAAGATTCATTAATGCAAATGATTCCTTCTTCCTTCATTAATGTTGCTTGGGCATTAACTCCGTCCCCTTTTTTATTAGACCATTTAATGCTCCTCACTGCCTCTGCAAAGGGATAATTGTTGTCTACCAACCTCTGCTTTGTACTTTCCACCTCCTTTCTATGACTAGAAAGGAATCTCCCCATTTTGTCTGCTATGTTTCCCCATCCTGAGTTCAAAGTCAACTCCGGGATTATGATAACAGACCTCATTCTTCCCCTTATGTTTATCAGACTCAGATATCTTCCATATTTGTTGAAATTCCTAGCACAATATATTTCTGATAGAGGTTCTAGTCTCCTCCATCTCTTCACCACATTTCCTTTCGTCTTTGAAGCTTCCTGCATGACCTGAGTGATCCAGATCATTGATTTCTTGTTGAAAGAAGTTCTAGTGACGTTTCTTTTACTCCTCTCAGTCCATTCGTACCAGTCGCCTGTCGTTCCTTTGATTCTCTCGAGATCGTAGGATTTAAAACCTACGGAAAAGTAAATACAGTCCTCCATTGATCAAAGGAGGGGTTAAGGAAGGAAAAGGGAGGGAAGGTGTGGGTGAAGGATCCCGGTGATCAGAAGGACCACCGGAAAATGGATGTTGGTTTTGGATCTAGTTCATATTTTTGGGAATCGTGCCTGGGAGTAGAGCATAATGTTGGAAGTGTTAAGTTTTGTTGGCTACAAACCTTCTCAACAGTAGATTTTACATTGAGAGTTATATCAGCCCTAGAAGAAGAAGACAATGAAATGGAGACAAGCTTAGCTAAAATCAAGGAGACGATCCACACTTAGAAGAGAAATCTAGTGTGTATAACTCACATAGAAATGGAATTTCTTGAGAAGCTATATCTACCAATAGAGACAAATTAACACATTCATTCTGGGCAAAAAAGGGATCACCATATAGCAGTAGTAGGAAAAGGAGAAAACGTGAAGAGGAAGATAATCTGTCTAAAGGAACAGGTCCTTATTCTAGAGGGTGAAAATTCAGCTCAAAATAATGGAATGAGCAAAAGAACATCAGCATCTGGAAAGAATGCTTCAAAAGACACACTCAAAAGGAAGAATCAGATGTCACATCCTCTACTCTTCATGCGGAGCTTTTGAGGAAAAGAATGCTTCAAAAGGAGCTAGTCAATATCAAGAAGTTTTTTATTGAAACTAAAGGAACAGGTTCCCAGAAGGTGTGCTATAAGAAGGTAGAGTAATTCACGAGAAGATCATCAAAGCTGAATATGAACTGGACAGAATAGTTGAATGGAGAAGACCATAAAAAAGACACACCTCCACTTACCAAACACAGATATAAGAAGCCATAAGAAAGGGAAAAGATGGTTAAAATGCAAGGATCTGCTAAAAATTACACAGCTCAATAGAATGCCAAAGATTTTGCCACATGCCCCTCTAAAGAAAAGAACAAAACTGCCAAAATGGACCAAGAAACACTTGATTCATCCTTTGTCTAAATATTGGGAACTCAAACTAGTTTTGGTTCCTAAGACAACTCTATGACCAAGATTAAAAGCCCAAATGAGAAAAAAGAGGAGCTTAGACTAAGGAAACTTTACTCTCAGCAAAAGGGGGTAATCAAAAAGGGAACAAAGTAACAAAACTTCCCTTCTTGAAGGTAAATGAAGACTCTTGCAACAAAAAGAAAGAAGAAAATATTCAGGAACCTCAAAGCATCGAAAGTGTAATACATATGTCAAAAGGAAGATTGTCCTTCAAAACAAGATCAACTCAAAGGATCTTGTCAGAGAGTCTAGTTCTCATGACTCACAAGTATGCATCTCCTTCAAATCTACAAATTACTTTAAATCTGTGTATTAATGTCATTTGTTAAAAAAAAGGGGAAGGGGTTGCACCTAAGGGTGTGCCTAGTGGTCAATGAAGTAGTTGAGAACCCTGAGGTCTCAGGTTCAAAACTTTGTGGAGACAAATAAACACTAGGTTATTCTTCCCATTTGTGCTAACCTTGGTGGACAAAGTTACCTGGTACCTGTTGTTGGTGGGAGGTGACAAGTATCCCGTGTAATTAGATGAGGTGCGCGAAAGCTGATCCGGACACCACGGTCATGAAAAAAAACGGGGGAGGGGAGGGGGTCATGATATCAATAACCACGAAAATTGGTCCGTTAAAATAAACCCCCTTCGATGAAAGTCAGTGACTTAAAAAAAAAAAAGGGACTTCAAAAGTCATCCGGACTATTTATTAAAAGATTAGTCACTCGTATATTCACTTAGTCGCATCATTCTTGAAAAATCAAAAGAGCAAAGTAATTCTCAGCAACTTGAAACCTAGTCATATCTTCCTCAACACTGTTGCACACTCCAAAATTACATCCGATGCTCAATCCACCGAAGTCTTACTCAGGATGCAATCAAACCCTAAAATATCCCAAGAAATAAGATCAACCACTTCAGGGTAGAGAAGAAGTTACAACTCAAGGAGAACTGGTTCGTAAGCAAACAAATAAGGAGGAAGAAACCCAGAACCATGGTTCTGATATCTCAAATGTTGAAAGGAAAGATGAAGTCGAATCCCCTGAAGAAAAAGGGTTGAAGAAAGCTTCAAGTTCTAAAGGTGTCAGTAAAAGAACAGGACCCTCAAAATGGATGGAAGAAACTGCTCCTTCGGTCAAAGAATCCAATCTAAAGAGGATTAAAAAAAACAGCTGAAAAGAAAACAAGAAGTGCTAGAATCAAAAAGCTCAAGAAAATACTGGACCATTATGAATGGACTAAGCTACTATTTGACACAAATCCAGTGGTTCATGAGGAAGAAGTTCATAATTTTATAGAAGGTTCAAGTTACCAAGTTCAAAATTTTTTTTTATAGAAGGTTCAAGCTAGTTGATGATGATATAGTGGTGTCCTCTGTGAAGGGAAGAGGAATCAGATTTACAGTTGAAGACGTAGGGGACATTTTCAACATATCTTGTGTTGGTTATGATGAATACTTCAAGAAAAATGGGGCGAAGATGGGCCAGAAAAAAGCAGGGTTTATTTGACTGCCAAGTTTCCACAAGGAAGAGATGCTCAGGAGTTAAGGTAAGTGCTGAAATGGGAGATGACTCTAGCTCACAAAATCATATTGAGCTAGTAAAGAAGTGTGTCCTGCCGCAAGTAGAAAAGAGAAATGAAGCTAAAAACAGGGACATGATTGTGATGGATGCACTTGACCAAGGAGATCTGGTAAACCTTCCTGCTTTATTGGTACAACACGTGGCTCTAGCTGCTGAAGGGGCACATTCCCTACCCTATGGCTTTTGGCTGATAAAGGTATTCACCCACTTTGAGATTCCCCCGAGCATTGGGAAAAAGGGAGGGGAAAAGGAAATGATAGGCAAAACCGCACTTGCAGAGTGTTTCAACAACATTAGCAAGCTAGGAAGCACGATGGGAGGCTAGAGACAGAGAAGCTTGGAGAATTGTTCCAGCTTGTATTTGGTGGACAATATGGAAAGAAAGAAATTCCAAATGTTTTGAAAATAGGAGCAACTCTGTTTAGCAGATAAAAATGAACTGTATTCTGCTCTTTAGCTTTTGGTGTTGATAGACATACTCAGAAGAAACTGTAGATATTCTAGGTGCACTAGATTCCACTTAGGAGATTAGAATAGCTTCAGATTCCTAGAGTTTTTTTATTTTTTTGCTGTATATATGGGCTCAGTACAACCTATGTACTGCTTGTGTTTTGTTCACATATAGAAATATACAAGGTTACCAGTTTCAAAAAAAAAGAAAAGGGAACAGGTTCTAAGAGCAGTAGTGTGGTTACAAACCTGCTAGAAGAGCTTGTCAAAGAAAGAGAGGCAAAGGAAAAGGCGGAAGCTGTGCATGAAGCCTTCCAAGCTCAAAAAGGCTGAGAATGCTAAGCTAACAGTTACACTTCTTGCTGAGCAGAAGGTTTCACTTGAGAGGATTGAGAAATTCATGAGCCTCTTTTCATCCTTATCTCTCACTGGCAAAGAACCTGATTCTTAGCCTCAAGTTCCCTCCTGTGTCCTGTCTAAAGTGTTTTTCTAGAGTTGATAGTTGTTCATGTTTTTTTGGGACCCTAGAATGTAGCAGTTACTGGCAGATTTAGGTAACTGTAATGTTTTGAGCAAGTGTCTTCTCGACTGCCATGATCAGTATAGGTGTTCTTGGATTCTTTGTTCTTAGACGTTGATACATGTGCCTACTTGGATGCATTAATGAAGTGTTCCTTTTGGGATTAGTAATTTCTAATGTGATAATTTCCTCTTGGTTATGCTATTAATTACACATTTACTTAATTTTTATGATGCCCAAAGGGCGAAAAAATGAAGGTAGCAGCTCATTTTCATATGTTAAAAAGGGCGACTCTGTGATACTTGGATAAAGAGCCACAAAATGTTCTCTTCGAAGTGCTACAGTTGGGGCCAAAATGTAAAGAAATAGGTGCTTATTTATAAAGGAACCTGGTTCTATTTAGAGAACAATTATATTCTGTTGCTAGTGATTAAGATACCAATATAGGAACTGATTCTTACTTAAAAAGGAATCCTAACTAAGAGCACTAGAGACGGGGAACATTACAAAGAGGCTGCAAGAAGAAAGATGAAAGAACTTGGTCCCCACATTGAAAGTTGAAGAGATGTTTTTAAAGAAAGTTCTTTTGAGAAAACATATTTATGATCAGGTTCTCAAACCTAGCCATCCAATGGGTTGCAATGAGTGGAATGCTAGTCCCTGTACTTGTCTAAGTAATCTTACAAACCTTGCTTAGCCATACAAATGTAGCAACTTTTATTTTTTACATGCTAGCCGAGTGAAGAAGCTAGCAACACTGTCAGAGGAACTCATGAGAGAACATGTTCCTCTAGCAGAATTGAGACTGCAATGAAGTAGTAGTTTCATGTAGACTTGGAGAATTGGAATTATGCAGTCTAATTCTGCAAGGAGCTGGAGTTCAAGATAAGGAAATATTACCATAAATCAAACACATATATTAACTTTGAATTAAGAGGAAGACGCCCGTCGCATGAGAAGATCCAAACGAAGTTAAACTAGAATTGGATTTATGGGCAAACTTGAATCAATTCCTGTTTGGATTGGAGAACTACAAGGCAGCTATCTACTTCTATATAAACAGCACGACACAAAGCATTGGAGTTTAACCACACCTAAAGGAGAGGTGTCATAATGAAAAAGTCAGCACAAAGAGTCTTGAAGAAAAAATTGTTGCTACAACGAAAGAACCTGCTCCTATCAAGTTTTATCTATATTGTTCTTGAGTTGTTCTAGTTAGTTTCTTGTAGTGGTACCAAAACAAGATCTTGATTACTTTCATAGTTGGTTGTAGTAAGTGTTGTTTTGTGTTTGTAAGGGACTTCATTGATAGGTAGAGTCATTGGAGAGAAAAGTTAAGGGGGTAGAGTTTGGGATTGTTGAGAACAGTTCCTTGGGTGTTACAAGGGCAACCGTAAATCTTAAATTGCTTGAGCTTAGTGGTGCGTTTGAGAAAATCCTACAGATGTAGGTTGTGGGTTTGCCTCTCTTGAGCAGGGAGTTTTTCTCGCTAAAATACTAGTGTTGATTTACTTTATACCACAATTTACCTTCTTGCATCATTGCTCAAAGAACCGGAATCTTTGAGTACATAGTACACAGCCAAACTAATAGAGCCGTTTCGACATAGAAAGTTTTTCCATTTTTGCATTTTTTTTATATAAAAAAAAAAATTGGTTATACATTGGACTGACTTTTTGGTTAGATTTTGGAAAGGAGTTTTTCAAATTTGAAAAGCTGGTTTTGACTAGATTTTCAAGTGAATTTATTTCCACTTGCACAACTTCAACTTCTAAAAACCATTTTTCAACTTCAAAAATTCTTTTGTCCAAATTTTAACCAAATCTATGTCCATACGCCTTCTAAGAAAGTGATCTGTACATACAAATCAGAAAATCCCCTGGGCAAAAATAAAAAGAGGGCTGCCTTTCTATACGGAAATAGACTTCTGTAGTGACTTGATCAAATCTAACATACTGTTTTTATCCTTCACATCCCGTAAGTTGCACCAAAAAAACAAAGTTATTTGTACTTTTAACATTTGTACAGAGATTGCTTTCCCTTCAAACCACCTAACATTTCTTTCAGTCCACAACCCTACAGATACAAGCTGACACTGTAACCCTCAAACTTCTTGCTGGTTCCCTGATCCCACTTTTGTCCCAAACAGTCAACAGGTCTTTCAAACTGAAAGGCATGACAAAAGAGAAGTTGAAAATATTGAAAAACAGATTCCAAGTTACCTCCACTGTGCAATGCAAAAAGAGATGGCTGCTGAATTCGTCCTCCTTTTTTCTCTCACTACCAAGTCCCACTTAACAAGATGAAAGGCTATTTTTCTTTATTACCAATCCATAGGTAGTATATGGAAATATTAGGATTTGATGAATTTTAATCTAAGCATGTGATATTACAGTTGCCTTGGTGGGTGATATATATTGCCTATTATTGTGGGTCTTATGGTTTCTATGTAGATTGTGTGGAGGATCAAAGTTGTTTTATGTGACATTGGCACAAAGTCTTGTTAAATTTGTTTTTTCAGTGAACAAATTGGTATTTTCATCAAACTTGAGGGGCATTGTTGACATCCCAAAGCTACAAATGTTGGTAGATAGGACAAGACTAAATTGTTACTCCCTCTGTCCCATCTTGCTCAACTGTCTGATTTTACTTCTGTTAATTTGTAGGTTGACTGGGAGGATGAGAAAATTTGTTTTCAGACTATTGCTGCTGCCCTAGGAAATTTTTATGCCATGCATCCGCCATTATTGCGTAATCCCTCAGGTGATGGCTTGAAATTCTACAGAAAGAGAGTGCTTTCAAGTGGTTCAGAAGTGACTTCTACAGAAAACATAGGTAAGCAACTATTCTGAAAAAAAAATTCCATTATGTGTATCATGTACTTATTGCAGGGTAGCAAGGGTTCATGTTGGTCCTAGTGAAGGAGCTACACTCCTAGTCCGTGTAATTGATAGCCAGATCCTACTGCAATTTGGCACTTTAGGAAATCATTACACTTTAGGATCGCTGGGCCCTTCAGTAAATAAGCAGTTTTTTGTTTACCTTGTTGAGATTGCCATATCAGCATCGCTGGTGAGAGAATTAGGGATAACAATTAGGCATAAGCAGCGACAGCTGTGATTTAAACTTTGCAACTTCCATTTTTTTAAGATAGAAATTAGCTTTAATCAAGTAAATGCCATGTGTGAGAGATGTACACGAAAAATATTATTGAATTGTGTATCTAAATAGTTACATTGAGACCCTATTTACAGACACTACATTGGAATCCTTTTCCAACTAGGATTCCTATTCTTATTCCTATTCCTATTCCTATTTCTATTCTAAGTAGGAAATACTTATTTCTATTCTAACACTCCCCCTCAAGCTGGTGCATACAAATCATATGTACCTAGCTTGTTATAGATGTAATTAATACGAGGACATGTGAGGGACTTGGTGAAGATATCTGCAAGCTGATCATTTGACTTCACAAATTTCGTAACAATATCTCCCGAGAGTATCTTTTCTCTGACAAAGTGACAGTCAATCTCAATGTGCTTAGTCCTTTCATGAAACACTGGATTTGATGCGATATGAAGAGCCGCTTGATTATCACACACAAGTTCCATCTGATCAACTTTGCCAAATTTTAGTTCTCCCAGCAACTGTTTGATCCAAACTAGCTCACAAGTTGCTGTCGCCATTGCTCGATATTCTGATTCTGCACTAGATCGAGCAACCACATTCTGTTTCTTACTCTTCCACGACACCAAATTACCTCCTACTAAAACACAATATTCGGATGTCGAACGTCTGTCAGAGGGTGATCCTGCCCAATCAGCGTTTGTATATCCAATGATATGCTCATGGCCTTGATCCTCAAAGAGTAGTCCTTTACCGGGAGCTGACTTTATATATCGCAGAATACGAACAACTGCTTCCCAATGACTATCACAAGGGGAAGTCATAAACTGACTTACAACACTCACAGGAAAAGAGATGTCAGGTCTAGTCACTGTGAGATAATTCAACTTTCCAACAAGCCGTCTATACCTTTCAGGATTACTAAGTGGCTCCCCCTATCCTGGAAGGAGTTTAACATTCGGATCCATAGGAGTGTCAATAGGTCTACATCCCATCATTCATGTCTCCTCAAGAATGTCTAAGGCATACTTGCGTTGAGAAATAACAATACCTGATCTAGACTAAGCAACCTCAATACCTAGAAAATACTTCAATCTGCCAAGGTCTTTAGTTTGGAAGTGCTTAAAGAGATGTTGCTTCAAATCGGTGATACCATCTTGATCATTACCGGTGATAACAATATCATCAACGTAAACAACCAAATAGATACATCGACTTGGTGCAAAATGCCGATAAAACACAGAGTGATCAGCTCCACTACGAGTCATGCCAAATCCTGAATTACTGTGCTGAACTTCCCAAACTAAGCTCGAGGAGACTACTTTAGACCATAGAGTGACCTGCGCAATCGACATACAAGGCTACTAGACTCCCCCTGAGCAACAAAACCAGGTGGTTGCTCCATATAAACTTCTTCCTCAAGATCACCATGCAGAAAAGCATTCTTAATGTCCAATTGATGAAGAGGCCAATGACGAACGACAGCCATAGATAGAAAAAGACGAACAGATGCAATTTTAGCCACAGGAGCGAAAGTGTCACTATAATCTAGCCCAAATATTTGAGTATACCCTTTGGCAACAAGGCGAGCCTTAAGTCGATCAACCTAACCGTCTGGACCAATTTTGACTGCATAAACCCAACGACAACCAACAGTAGATTTACCTGCAGGGGGAGACAGTCTCCCAAGTACCACTCTTATATAAAGCAGACATCTCATCAACCATAGCCTGCCTCTATCCAGAATGAGAAAGTGATTCACCTGAGTCTTAGGAATGGAAATAGAGGACAAAGACGACACAAATGCATAATGGGGTGATGATAGACGATGATAACTTAAGAAGATATAATGTGGGTTAGTATTTCGAGTGGATCGTATACCTTTTTGAAGTGCAAGCGGTTGGCTAGGAGGAGGCAAGTCCGCAGTAGGAGCAGGGTCCGGCGCATGACATGAATCATCTGGGACTAGGGTTGGACGTGGACGGCGATGATAAGTTAGTAGTGGTGGCACTACAACTGGAGATGTAGAAGTAACCGTAGATTCCTCAAAGGTTGGCACAGGTAAAACCTGAGGTATGGATAAGACCATAGAGACATCAGGATGATCAGAAGATGTATATTAAGGCTGAGACTCAAAAAATGTAACATCAGCGGACATAAGGTATCGATGAAGATCACGTGAATAACAACGATACCCTTTTTGGACTCGAGAGTAACCAAGAAAGACACATTTGAGGGCACGAGGAGCTAGTTTATCTTTTCCTGGGGCTAAGTTATGAACAAAGCATGTGCTCCCAAAGACACGAGGAGGGATAGGATAGAGATGTGATTGAGGAAACAGTATGGAATGTGGAACCTGATTCTGAATAGAAGAAGAGGGCATTCTATTTATCAAATAACAAGACGTAAGAACTGCATCTCCCCAAAAACGCAGTGGAACATTGGATTCAAGGAGAAGAGTACGAGCGGTCTCAATAAGATGCCGATTTTTTCTTTCAGCTACATCGTTTTGTTGAGGGGTGTATGGACAAGTAGTCTGGTGAATAATGCCTTGGTGAGTCATAAACTCCTGAAATTGGGAGGATAAGTATTCTAAGGCATTATCACTACGAAAAGTACGAATAGAAACACCAAATTGATTTTGTATTTCAGCAAAGAAACTTTTGAAAATAGAAAATAACTCAGAACGATCGTTCATTAAGAAAACCCAAGTACATTTTGAATAATCATCAATGAAACTAACAAAATAACGAAATCCTAAGGTGGAACTGACTCTACTAGGACCCCAAATATCAGAATGAACTAATGTAAAAATAGAGTCTGAACGACCCTTAGTACTACGAGAAAACATAGCACGAGTGTGTTTCCCAAGTTGACACGACTCACAATCTAATGTGGATAAACTAGACAAACTAGGCACCATTTTTTGCAGTTTGGATAGACTCGGATGTCCCAAACGTTTGTGAATTAGATCTGGGTAATCTGTAACGGAGCATGCTGCTAAGGAATTTGAAGAGGTAAGATAGTAAAGGCCTTGTGATTCATGTCCTCTTCCAATCATCTGTCCCGTACTGCGGTCCTGCATGAGAAAAAAATCATCGAAAAAAGTTATGCTACAATGTAGGGCTTTCGTCAAACGACTAACAGATGCTAGATTAAAAGGAGAACCAGGGACATAAAGAACATATTCTAGGGTGACAGAAGATAGGGGTTTGACTTTTCCAACCCCTTTTGGTTTTGTTTGGATCCCATTGGCTAAAGTAATAGCTGGAAGAGATTGTGAGTAAACAATATGGATAAAAGTGATTTATTACCAGAGATATGATCAGAAGCCTGAGAGTCCATGACCCATGTTCCAAGAGTACTAGATTGCGACACACAAGCAAAAGAATTACCCGCAACAGAGACATCAGGTTGTGCAACCGAAACTACTTGTGGAGACGTTTGCTTATTTGCACGATACTGAAGGAACTCATCATATTATGTCTGAGCAATATGAGCATTATTGGATGGTTGATTAAGTTGAGCACCATATGCTACTGGTGGAGATGTCTGTTTACTTGCGCGATTTCGAAGGAACTCATTATATTCCTTTAGAACAATAGGATCATAACTGGGTGGTGGACCATGCAAAATATAACATATATCACGAGTGTGTCCAGGCTTATGACAATGACTACACTTGGATCGAGGTTTCCCAAAACGCCCTCCCCCTCGCCGATTCTCCATAGATTGATATGTACGCTTTTCAAAGGTTTGAGATGCGAGAGTAGATGAGTCAACAGTGGGTGATGAAACTACCTTGTGACTGGGAGGTGCCGCAAGACGAAGGAGACGAGAGAATAATTCATCGATTGTAGGAACTGAAGGGCTAGCTAAAATCTGATCACGTACAGAATCATGATCAGGAGGAAGTCCAGCAAGAGTAAGAACTAGAAACAATGTTTGTCTGTGTTCTTGTTGTTTTTCCACATTCGTAGTAACTGGCATCAATGTGTCAAATTCCTCTATGACTGCCTGTACCTGTCCCAAGTAAGTAGACATATCGGATTCTTGTTTCTTTAAGTTGGTCAATCGAGATATCACATCATAGAATCGAGATATGTCATTAGTGTATAAAGCACAAGCCTTTTCCCAAACTGTATAACACGTCTGGAATGGGCGAAACAAGGGCATCAACTTGGAATCAATAGAACGCCATAGGAGACTACATAATTGAGCATCTACTTTCTCCCATTGTGCTTTGGCTTTTGCATCTTCCTCACTAGTCTTTGCCTTTACATCTACCACATAAGCCTTGTTCGTTAAGTGATCTTGGACACCTTGACCCTTGCACCACAGCTCAACCGAGGAAGCCCAAGATAAATGGTTTGAACTTCCCAATAAAAGTTTTGAAGTGATTATAGGGCTAGAACTTCCAATCCCCATATTTTTAGAACCAAAAACATCACACCCAAAAGACATTATGCTAAATTTGTCTTGGAAACAATGAAAAAAAAAGTTGATTATTGAGATCTGATTGTCGGAAAATTCAAATCTCAAAGAAACGTCGTCGGAAACTGCTTGGAAATAGCCGGAACCCTAATTTCGGCGATCGGATCTGGTCAAAAGCAGTATGGGCTTGGTCGGAATGGCTGGACGACCCCAACTGTCAAAAAAATTCTCAAAAAATATGATCAAAAAAGCCCTCATGCACCGGCGCGTGAGCCAGATCTCGCCGGAAACTACCACCTCCGATCGGCGCGTGAGAGCGCGTGGGGTGATGTTTTCCGGTGGTTTTGGCTAAGGTTTGGTCGCATGGGCTTTCCGAGCCTCGTGGTGGTGTTGGTTTTCGCACAACACCCACAGAAAGAAAAAAGAATAACAAAATCAGACCCAACAATCACCGAAAATTGACATAGACATACGGTGACTTGTTTGTTCTCACCAATCCTCTGATACCATGTGAGAAATGTATACGAAAAATATTATTGAATTGTGTATCTAAATAGTTACATTGAGACCCTATTTATAGACACTACATTGGAATCCTTTTCCAACTAGGATTCCTATTCTTATTCTTATTCCTATTCCTATTTCTATTCTAAGTAGGAAATACTTATTTCTGTTCTAACACTATGAAACAGCTTATATTGCTATCCAAAAGTAGAAGCCATAGGAAGATAGACCAACTTAATATATGTTGGGATGATATTGGAGATAATTATTCTTGTGACTTGGGTAAAGTCTCGACCCAAAATCGGGTAAGTGCCCCGATAGGTAAGCCAACCCAAAGTAACAAAACGAAATACGAAAA
Source organism: Solanum verrucosum (assembly GCF_900185275.1). Taxonomy (NCBI): domain Eukaryota; kingdom Viridiplantae; phylum Streptophyta; class Magnoliopsida; order Solanales; family Solanaceae; genus Solanum; species Solanum verrucosum. Next base: position 2,511,129 of record NW_026020070.1, on the reverse strand, counting down.
CTTGGAATTAACATATAAGAATCATAATTAGTCATAAAATGATATAATTTTAATATACTCATAAAATATGCGGCAATAGATACAACTCTTCCCAAACCTAGTGTTACTAGTACAAGCCTCTAAGAGTGTCAAAGTACGATAATAACTACTACATTGTCTTTAAATACGAAAGACAAGGACAAAACAAAAGGACATAAGAGATCCAGGAACTGCAGATCAACCAAACAGCTACCTCGTACAAGCGTGCCCTTCGTTTCATGCATAATATTGAGGACATGTGCCACTCTGTTCCAATACATAATATTGGCCAGGCATGCCACTTCGATCCTTATGAAATGCAATGCATAATGTGCATGCATGCAACTCAGATCCCAAATCCACAAATATACATTTCAAGGCAGTGCATTCATAGAGTAACGCAATCCTACAATCTTTGCCTTTTCAATGTCTCAGCCCATATAAACACCTCATATCAACCCAAAATCCAGTTAGGATCGCAGCTATCACAAGATATTACCATAATCCGACTCTGAATCCGTAAAGGAGAGTAAAGTCATCAACTAGCATGTTCCTGAGTCAAAACAAGTCACAACTTTGTCAATCATGCTATTAAGGCAAGGAATCAACCCAAACTAGTCAGATAATCACATAAACCCATACATGGCACCGGTACTCACATAAATGCTCGTCATCTCATTTACACAGATCCCCCATTACCCATTACCGATATACACAGTCAACAATACACTAACACTTTGTAAAGAGCTATGTTGAGCGGACTCTTCATTTTTGAAGGCGGACCCGTCTCGACGCGACACTGGTGCGGGTGCGGGTGCGTGGTGCGTGTCGGATTCGGTCAATTCGATCCGGACACTTTGACCAGAGCCGAGAAAAAAATTTGGGGAAAAGGAGATCAGTTTTCGGCGACCTCTTCGGAGAGGCGGCAGAGCTGTAAGAAGCTTGAAAAAGTAAAAAGAAGAAGAAAGAGGAGGAGTTTTTTCTTCATTGGAAAAGTAAAGAGAAGAAGAAAGAGGAGGAGTTTTTTCTTGAAAAAGTACAGGAAGTACAACTTTTTTATTTTTTTGAAAAAGTAAAGTCTTTTCAACTTTTCAACTTTTCTTGAAAAAGAAAACTAAAGGCTAAGGGTTTCTCTAGATAAGTGTGTCCTTTTTTATTTATAAAATAAATTAATACTTTTAATGTTTATTATATTCTCTCTTTTCTTTAACAAAATTATACTCCTTTTATTTTGTATGTAATTATACCAAAATATGCAATTCATTATTAAATATATTTCATAAATATTTTTAATAATATTTTATTATATATATATATATATATCCACTTATTTGATTATACTAGATATATTATTATTGTTATTGATATAATTTATTTTTCGAGGTACGCTAAAAATAATAAGCAATTATACCATGTATATATAATATATTACACCTTATATTATATATACCATGTATACCAATTAGCCGTATCCCCGCACCCGTATCCATACTCGGATTCGCACCCCCGAATCTTAAAATTTAAATTTTGCCGAATCCGACTCTCGGATTCGCATCTGTCTCGGATACCCGCACCCGAGTCCGAGCAACTTAGGTAAAGAGTCAAAGAAAGCCTTAACTTGCCTTCAATAGAAGTCTGAAAAGTCAAATTATGGATTTTCCCTTCCTCAAAGCCTCTGAACGAGCCCAATCTGGTCAAAACGTAATCTGCATAAGTAAACGAGTCCATAGGCACTCATATTGTTATACTTCTATTCCGGGTTCAAAAAGTCGAGCCCGAGTCCACCAGGGAAAAAGGGGATTTTTCTTTGAAAATCATGTTATCCATGACATAAGAAACTTAAATCTAAAAATTCATATAAAATGGAGTTCAAATTGACCTCAAACCATCAAAATATGATTTCTTAACCTTAAGTTTGATATCTCCAATTTCTATGCTCATACGCGGTTTAAACGGTGAAATAATCAACAAATCAGTAAATAAATGCCAATTAGGAAGTGAAACTTGAATCTAATAATTCATACAAAACGGAGTTCAAATTGACCCTCAAATCATCAAAATACGATTAAATAACCTTAAGTTTGAAATCTCCAATTTCTATGCTCATATGTGGTTTAAACGGTGAAATAATCAACAGATCAGTAAATAAAATACCAATTAGGGAGTTAGATTCTTACCCTCACGACAAAAAATCTCGAATTGCCTCCACCATTGCCAAAAGATCATACTTTATACACCTAAAGCCAACAATCGATATTCCCACATATATAACCATGAATTTAAGTATGAAAGTAGTGGGTATTATTGCAAAATGACTAAATCTGGATTGTAATCATGTACCAGTTGATCATAGGAGAAAAATGCTTCGAAAATCGCTTCAATTGGAGCTCCCTAAATGTTGAAAATACCAAATAGAACACAGTATGAGATTTTATCTCAGCTATTTCTGCTTCCACGATCATTTTTTCTGCACCAGTGACATTGTACCTGTGGTGCCACTTCTGCACCCTGATTTCGTGCATGTGGTCTGATTTTTGCACCTAGGGCTTTGCAGATGCAAACCTATTTCTGCTTCCACAGTCGCACCAGTACCAACACCAACAACCCTTCAAGACACTAAAATGAGCATATCTACCTCATACGAACTCGAAATTCCATTCGAGCTCATCTTCCTCAAATATTGACTTTGTTCAACCATTTCAACTTTCCAAAATGATAAACTCACCCAAATCTCGTCCAACCACTTTGGGAACCGTGACACCTACCCCCGCAAACCACAAATATTATACTAAAGCTACGGGAAGGGGTAAAATAGGCAAAACACGGCAAAAATCATAAAATGACTTTGAGGGTCGTTACAAAATACTTTCATTTGATAGCCTCTCCCTATCATAGCACACTTGCTAGTCTAATATTAATAGTGATGACTATAACTTTGTATTCTATATGGTGATTTTTGACATTCACTGAGTATTACCGTTAATTGTTTCTCCTCCCAACACATTACTATGTGTTTCTTTCATATTAATCTTGTGGATCATTTCTTAGCTAGGACTAATTTCTGAATTTGCTGTAACTAAGAGAATGATACCATGGAGGCTGAATTTGAGGAAGAATTACTTTTGGAGGCTGAAAATGCCTGGGCTCAACGTGAATGGTCAATTCAGCATGTTCTGTTTCCCTCGCTCAGGCTCTTCTTCAAGCCCCCTACTTCCATGGCTACAAATGGAACTTTTGTTCAGGTAAGTAAAACTTCTCTTCTTCGTTGCCATCTCTTACTTTACATTTTTTTTCTATCAAGATTTAGTGTCACAATCTTTCTCATTACTATATTTCCAGAGGAAATGAATAGGAAACCAAAAAATGAGAAGGAGTGAAAAAGCATAAATCTCCGGTGTAGTCTTTTCCAGGCAGATATTCAGTCTCTCCCTACCCGCTCCTTCCCCGTCTTTCAACTGTTCTTTTTGTAGATGTTATCTTGAGTCACCCATGTTTATGATATTGATCATCTATTGTCTTATTCTAGGTTGCATCACTGGAAAAGCTCTACAGAATTTTCGAGAGATGTTAAACCTAGGAGAATTTTGATGTGGCCTCCTTGATGCAAAAGGATGTACAAATGTACAGTTTCTGATTTGAGAAGGAAATTCCCTGGTCCCTACCCCCAAAGAACCAAAATATGAAAAACTGGTACAAGTTCTTTTTTGGTGTGAAGATGGTCAGACTTGTCATAGTACACAACCATCCCCCTACATAACGTTTTATTGTGCTCGCGTTCACTGTGAAAAGAAGCAAAAATGGAAGGAATACATTGTCTCTTTTACTCTATTCCATTAAACTAGTGGTAAAGACTTCATGTTATACGCAAGACATGAGTTAAGCAAATAGGAGCCAAGAAAATTGGAGGCTAAAATTTACTTTTCTTGATTACTCGATAAACCAAAGATGCCAATAAACCTAATCTCTACTGAAAATCAACATGGTAAAAACTGAGAAAATATGGAAGCAAGATGATGGAGTTTATTTTACAGTTGTTCCAGGGATATGGGTTAGAGTGAATTCTTTATTTCCTTACTGGGAAAGTATTCTTATTAAACACAAAAATGATACTCCATGAAATTTGTGTTGGAATACTATCATAACAACTAAGTAATCAACCAGGATTACTTGCATATAATATATTTTACACATTTTAATCAAACATAAAGTTGATACTTTTTTCTTATTATTATTTTTAAAATGTGATTGTGATCGTGAATTGAACATTCAAGCTTGAGCAAAAATCGACCACAAGATCATTCGCCAATTTCACGGTTACTTGAATAACATCAAAATTGCAAAATCTATGTGGGCGGATTTTCCATGTAAAAGCCATAACAAATCTTCCTATATATTGAATAAATTTATCAAGGGTTATTGCTGGATATAATCACTAGTTATTGCTTATAACTTATATTAATTCTCCATTTAAATTTACATGTTACATCGTATAGAATTGAAAGTTTGGTTCTTCAATTAGATGTCTCTTGGTTTCTTGGAAATTAAAAAAAAAAAGTTCCAATTACCAATACTTATATTTGAGGCCAAAAACTTTTAAAAGATCTATGCTCATATCCTTAATTTATTTGGCATTTTTATTCTCAAAAGGCCAACCCTATTTATTGCAATAAGCCCAATATTCCTAAACTTTCTAATACTAGTAAAATCACTCTCTTTGCGCGAGAATTTACTATCGCAGAATTTATAAAATAAAACTTAAAACCTATGAGTAATTAAAACTAAACACTATATTATCTTACATACAAGATTACATAATAACAAACATTAATAATGTAAAGGAAGATGATAATTATCATTTATCCTTCAATCAATCATCTTTAATTTGATTTTATAATTTATCTTTTTGCTTCCGGGAAATGTTACTATTTGATATTTTTAGGGATTTCAATGAACATTAACCGGAGATATTAAATTTTCTAATAAATAAATAATCGTTGGTGAAGGGATAAATAAATTTTAAAAGGATGAAAAAAGTGAACAAATATTCTTATTCTAACGAGTAGAAAGTTCAGCCCTACCTTTTGCTTTACATATATCATTTTACAGTTCCCCATTTAAATGTATTATAAGTAATTATTAAAATAAAAAATTAAAGGGAGAATATATCATATTGGACAACAATTCAACTTATTATATATACTTGAAAGGGAAAAATATTACACAAATTATTTAGTTTATTTGAGTGTTTTCTAAAATTCAACATTCCAGGGCGAAGAAGTTCAATTTGAAACTACACTTCTATTCCAATCGCAGTGTCCAGAAACACATCTATTACTTCAAGAAAAGTATTGACAACTTACAGTAAACTTGAGAATTTGTCCATACTTTAATATGAGCAATTAATTTAATGTGATTAAAAGAGGCTCCAATCTAGTCATATTCTTCTATAGGTCATCCGGCACATCCTTGAACCCATGACAAAAGTTTATTAATTCTTGTCTTCTTTTCCTGGTTCACTTCGCACATCAAGGTGCGACAAAGTTTTTAAGGTCTTTATGTCCTTACAATGGCATGTCAAATTTGAATTTTATCTTCAAGAAATGGTAGTATAGATCTTTAATGAATTTTTTTACTGTACCTTTAACAATTCCAGTAGAGAAAACTTACATGAATACTCAATTAACATGTGTTATTTAATCTGTACTAACAAATACTTATCATAATAACGTTGCAGAAACATAAAAACAAAGAATAAATTAATGACTATAAAAAAACATACCAGGGTATGTAACAATAGAATGAAATAGAAAGGAAAAAGTTGTACACGAATATTTAATTGTGCAGAAGAAAAAGAAGAAGTTCAGAATTCTTCGTTGTTTTAAAATGAGAGGAATTTCCTCTATTTATAGATAACTACACATTTGTAGTGTGAAAATATATTTATTGTGCCTTATCGAAAAGGTCACAACTCTTTGGAAAAGTTACAACCCTTCGGAAAGGTCATAACATTTCATAAAAGTCACAACTTTTCATCAAATTCGCAACTCTTCATAAACATTACAACTTTCATAAAAATCGTAACTTTTCATATAAGATGCAACTTTTTCATAAAAGTCACAACTTTTCATATGTAACGACCTAATTTTCGTCGTTAGGAAAAAGCCAATGAGGAAAGAATTGGGGTCAGAAAACTTTTTGGTAGTAACTTGGATTTTCTCAGCCTAGTCCAGATTTGGACGAAATCGGAGTCTGTGAGGTCTAGGGAAATCTGGTAGCAATTGGGTGATCTAATTATGAATTTGATCACATGAGTGGATAGATAAGTCGTTAAGGAACCCGTACGACTTTACGGAATTGAATTCGGGTGAGTAGAACTCCCGGAATTGAACTTAGCCTGGAAGGTATTTTCTGAGTGTCGTTGGTTGAAGGTATGTTGTGAAATGGGGGTCCTGGAATTATTAAAATAGCTCACTGGTTTCGTGCAAGCCGCTGGGGCGGAATTTCTGCCGCCAAGGCGGGGTCGCTATGGCGGATTGGGTTCCACTGTGGCGGGACAGACGCGACTTAAGTCGAAAATAAAACCTCAAAAATATTTTATTCCGCACTTTTTGACTTTGAGAGCTAGGAGACAACCCTAGGAGATTTCTTGAACATTTTCACCATTCTTGAGGCTAAAGGTAAGGATTTTACTCCCTAAATCCGTGTTTCGATCCGTAGAATGTAAATTTATGAGTAATTATCGATGGGGGAGGTTTTTTATCTAGAATTTATGGTGGAAAAAAATCCTAAATTGGGTATTAGAATATTGGGTTTGGTCTAGGGTTATTAGGTTTGTTATAATCTTGATAATTAGACCTTTGTTTGTTGATCCTTGCGTTAATTGTATATTTTTAGACCACGAACAAGCGAGAAGAATCCGAAAATGAAGATTCAAGTGCCTTAGGGGATTCAAGTTTGGATTCGAGGTAGGTGATGATTGTGATTTCATGTTGGTGTGCTTTATATATTTGTAATTACTTCATTATGATACATACATGTATGCGAATGTTGCATTATTGATCACCCTAATTGTAAATGAGGATAATTGAATAATTGTATGTCATGAATCATCTCTTGTTGTATGATTGTGAGAATATACATTGTGATTGTGATAATATACATTGTGATTGTGGCTTATTGAATGGGCGGGTGTCACGATCCGACACACTAACTGGGATCGATTGCCACATTTCGGCATAAACATGGGATCGATTGCCACGTTCCGGCATAAACATGGGATCGGCTGCCACGTTCCAGCACACTAACTTGGATCGGGTACTATGAATTGGTATGCTAACAGTTTGAGTTTGGGTTCCATGAGAGGACCATTGAATTGGGTTCCCTGAGAGGACTATTGAATTGTGTTGTGTATATACTTGTGATGATTATGTTCATATCTAATGATGATTGATATTGGAAGACTGTATGTTGCTCTAAATTGATAACTAATGGGTATTATTGAGAATGTGGAATGCTACATTGATCCTGAAAAGATGACTAATTTTGTATATGTTCGGTATATGTCTGTTTTATAATGTTGTGGTTACTTGCATGTGTTTCACTTATTGGGATAGCGGTGTGATCCTACCAGTACACTGTGGTTGTGTACTGATACTGCACTTGCTCTTTCTTTGTTGAATACATGGCATCTTTAGGTGGCTATTGATAGACCTCAGCTAGGTGACTATTGAGTGTGACCAGATTCAAGGGTGAGCCAGTTCTTTCGGGCTACCATATATCTTTCTTGTTTAAGTCCACTCTTTTCGGACTCAGACTATTTATTTAAGGTGTCGTTTAGTTTCGGGGTTGTACCCTTGTTCTTAGACTTGTCGTCAGTAGAGTCTTGGTACAATGACTTTCAAGTTCTAAGGGTTGTTTTTCCGCATTAGTTTGGTTAGTTGTTTGTAAAAACCTTTGGAGTTTATGAGGACTCTGTATTAATTATATAGTTATTTAAACCTGCTTCTGTAGCTTTAAATGTGTATTACTTGGTTAAGTTGATTAGTTGGGCTGTAGTTTTGGTTTTCCCATCGGAGGGTTAGTGTGGGTCCCACTCGCGATGGTCTGGGTCGTGATCAAAAGTAGAACTTTTCATAAAAGTCGCAACTTTTCATGATAGGGGAAGGCTAGTTTTGGAAATAAATAAATTAAAAGGGAATCTTAGTCTGTGGTGGCGCCACGTAGGCAGGCCTAGGATTCTCTTATATATGTATACTAGGTAAATTGTCCGCGCTTCGCGCGGTGGTGAACTACGTCAATAATCTACTTCTAAACATTTGATAATATAAGTGTTTTCGAGAGGGTACATCCCTACGATAAATTATCAAGAATATTTTATCCAAAGAAGAAATGAAATATTTTTTCAATCTTAAAACCAAAAAGATTTGATTCTAAGTGTTTATAAATTTTGTTATTAATTCTTCATTTTACTCTAGTAGTTATTCGTCACTAAACTCTTTAGAAAAGATATGTAATTGTTTCATTGTCTATATTTGTATTTTCAAAAAGTGGTACAAACATTTTATTCATCAATTGCGAGTGTGTTTCTCTTATTCAAGACCTCTACATACAAAATCCAAATATTATACATGTTATATAATTAGTTGTGTACATGATAAGTTAATTAAAATTTGACAACACATCTCTTGGAGTTCAATGAAATAACGAATGTCGCTCAAATAATTTGGATTAAATGATGTCTTGGAAAGTCCCTTATTCAAAATCATTCGCAGTCGATGACATTACTTTGATAGCCAAAAGGCATATTTTGGGCTTTCGTTCTTGAATTGGGCTGAGATTGAGGAGTTCTTGAGGTTATTATGTCGATTTATAGAGTTGTTACAGTTAGATTCTTGTGTTCTTGTGCTGGGTATTTAAATCTAAAGAGAGATTGAGAAAAAGAATCGAAGTTAGGCGAATTGGGGTTAGGAAACAAAGAAGAAATTTTGTCAGTCGAAATTTGGAACCCCCTCCGCATCGCGCAGCCACTTCTCAGATTTGGGAATTTCTGTTTCGCGTCGCGTCGCTGACATGGAGTGTTCTGCCTCAGAAGTCGTTTTCGAAACCAAAATTTAAATGTTTCTCTGCGTCGCGGACCCACTTTTAAATATTGACTTTTAGTATTTTCTCATGTTTAGCTATCTAAAATCATTACTAAACATCACGAGATCATTCATATCACAAATCACAACCTTGAATTCAAGTCTTGAGAGTTCTTTCAAACATTTTGAGAAAGTCCCTTTGAGTCTTTTTGAGGAGTATTTTACAAATTCTAATAACTTGTTCCAAGACTCGAGCAAGTAAGTATGAGAGTGACAATAATGTATTCATGAGTCTATCTTGTCATCATGAGATCTTTGTTATCATGAACCATAACTCTTGAATTCATAATTCACATTCAAGAGAGAGTTAAGAGTAGAGTTCAAGAAAGCCTTTGAGTTCAAATGTGAATCCTTTGAGATCAATTATCAATTTGAACTAAGTTTTGAGGAAGTAAGTCAGAGAATAGTAAGAGTCGTATACATGAGTTTCATATAGCTATGTAGACCATCGAGTCAAGTTATTTCATGCCTATAATTTCGCATGAACTTCGTAAGTTGAGCATCTTTCAAAAAGTGGTATCTTCAAGTTCTAAGCCTTTAAGTGTTGAGTTCCTTATCCCTTTTGAGAAGTATCTTTGAGTCCTTAAGTTGAATATTTCATGCTCATAATTCTGCATGAATATTATAAGTCGAACAGTCTTGAGATGAGAAGTATCTTTGAGTCTTTGAGTTGAGTAGTTCATACTCATAATTTCTCATGAACTCTGAGTTGAGCATTCTTGAAATGAGTAGTATCATTGAAGTTCTTGAGTTTCAAGTGTTTGAGTTCTATCTATAGTTATTGAAAACATTGCATTGAGTCGTTCATGTCCATAATTCGGCATGAACCATATTTTAAGAAGTCTTTTACAAATGTTTTAACTTTGTTTTAAGACTTAAGTTTTGAGTTCAGTAAAGGGTAAAGTTGAAGTTCTTTTCTTCAAAAAGTATATGGGGGACTAAGTATTCCCAAAGAGATTTAAAATATTTTCACATTTAAATAAGAACGGAAACTAAAATTTTCAAAGAGCCTTCGGGCTAGTTTTCAGAAAAGAGAAATCGCTTTTTAAATGAAGTAAGAGGGGAAACTTTAATTTCCAAGATAGCCTTTGAGCTAAGTTTTTGAGCACTAATCTCAAATCACAGAAGAAGTATGTTTTCAAACATAAAGAGCTAATATAATGTAATATTTTTGGGAGTAGTATTGAGCACCGATGGGGAAGAGTTCATACAACTATGAGCCCCCTTAAACCATGTAGCCATCATGGGTAGAAAATGGTCATACTTTTTAGATGAATATTTCTCGCATAGACTAGTGGATCCACTTAGTAGTTCAGGTCCTATACCATGGCAAGGTATAGGATGGCCCGGGCAGCTAGGGGCTAATAACGATGTATCATCACTATAGTTCTTAAGTGATGGTTGTCGGTTAGAGAAACTCCCACAACATTATTTGCATGGTTCCTCAAGGGATTCTGCTTAGTATGAATGGGGGTATGAGACTTTATTCATGCATTGCACAAGTAGACTTTGAGAGGGAGCATGATATGTTTTTTATGATTTTATGATTATGATTTGACAACATGTTTTAAACAGTTTTCAATTTCTTTATATTACACTTGTTTTAAACTGCTTAATAATGAAACGAGTTCAGTTATGTTGAGTTGAGTTGAGCCAGGTAAGTTCTTCAGTTTCTTTCAGAATCTTTCAAGCTTATGTTATGCTTTAGAATTCCCCTTACATGCTTGTACATTCCACATACTGAGTCATTTGGCCTGCATCTTCTCATGATACAGACACAGGTATTCAGGATCTTCGTTGATACATCCGAGAGTTCGAGTTAGCTATGGTGAGCCTCTTTGTTTCGAAGGATTTCATTTACTTTTCAGTTTAGTCAGGATGTCGTGGATCCTGTTCCGACTTCCATCTTTATCAGTTAGAGGCTTCATAGATAGTCAATATAGTTGAAAAGTCTGTATTATTCATTTATTTTATTAAATGTTTTAAAAACTTAAGTGCCTATTTTATAGCAAGTTGAATATATTATTTTTATTCTAAGTTGTTCATTTGAGTTAAAGTTTTTGAAAAGTTGAGTTTATTGAATTTTATTCAGTTTTAAGCTTTTGCATGCTTAAGTTAGTCTTCCGCTTGTAGTCAGCCAGGATGAGGGTTCGCTTGGGACCAGCAATGGTTCTTGAGTGCCGGCCACGTCCAGGGTATAGACTCGGGTCGTGACACCATGAATCTTTTAGCCACTGAGAACTCTATAAAGATCAAAGTCATTAATTTTACAAGTTTAAGAATTCTAATCTAAATGATATCAATAGTCTAATGATTACATCAAATTCTTGATTAACATATCTTTACTTCAACATAATGATCAAAAGCATAAACATAAACAACAAATTTTAAAACTTGTACTCAAAAACAAAAATTAATAACATAAGCATAAATCAATGACTGTAAAAAACATACCAGAATTTGTAACAATAGAATGAAACAAAAAGGAAAAAATCGAGCCCACTGAATGCACATTGTCCCTTTAAGGAAATTATTCTCTTCTAGTACCCGAGGTTTAAAGGAATAGATCCTCTCAGGATAGAACGATTCTACGATTCTATTCACCAGTGTATTGATACAAAAACAATGGTGTCAGTGAGCCACTCAGCAGGAGCAAAGTCTTGTACAGAAGAAGAAGAAGTTCAGAATTTTTGTTGTTTTAAAATGATAGGAAATCCCTCTATTTATAGACAACAAAGGGTAGTGTGAGTAAATGCTTATTGTGTCTTATTGGAAAGGTCACAACTCTTTGGAAAAGTCATAATCTTTCATAAAAGTCACAATTTTTCATAAAAGTCGCAATTCTTCATAAAAGTTGCAACTCTTCATTAAAGTTGTAACTCTTCATAAAAGTTGCAACTCTTCGTAAAAGTCGCAACTTTTCATAAAAGTCACACGTTTTTATAAAAGTCACGACTTTTCATGAAAGGGAATGCTAATTTTGAAAATAAATAAGTTAAAAGAGAATCCTGGTTTGTGGTGGTGCCACGTAGGCGGGTCTAGGGTTCTCTTTTATAGATATGATATATTCAATATTGAATTTAATTTTCAATTTTCTTTTAATGATAACATAAAATATTTTCCTTCATAACAAACACACCCTTAAAAGGAGACGAAGAATTAAAAAAATCTTTTCATGGAAATACATATTTTTCTACATAATAAGATGCAAATTAATAATATAGATACCCATATTATTCATTAAATTTATTCATTTTTATCCATATTAAATATTGGTCGAGATAAATATTTTATTTATGTTCATCTAACTCATTTTCAATCAATCCATATTCAACTCGATCCGCTCATTTTTCACCCCTAGTAATAGAGGTGATGGAGCATAGAGAACAAAATGAAATAAGAAAAGTCACATAGCCGCGTAGAGTGATTCAAACTATTGAGTATGAAAAAAAAATTCAAATTTCAAACTATTGAGTATGACTGAAGAAAAGAAAATTCAAACTATTAACTGTGAAGAAATAAAAAGATCCATACTATTAGGGCTGGGCATTCGGTTATTTGGTTCGGTTTCAGTTTTTTTTTTTTGGTTTTTTTGATTTTCGGTTCTTGTACAACGTGTACCGAACACCGAACCGAATTATTTCAGTTTGGTTCGGTTTTTGTTAGTTCGATTTTTTTGTTATGGGTCTGCTTAGTGGGCTTTTAAAAATTATACAATTTTTTTGTTTGATTTTTCAATTTAATGGGCTAAAAATAGTTACATTGCTATGTCATATCAGCTGCAATATTCTGTAAAACGCCCTATAGCTGAAAGCTGAAACATGTACATTTCACACTTGTACCACTGCTACTATAAACGAAATATTATTACATATATATGTACCACTGCTGTTATAAACTAATGCAAGTTGTCCCTAAAGAGGTATACTTGTAGTTGTATAATGCAAGCTGTCCCTAAATTAATTGGACATTTAATTTAACTAACAACAAAAAGCTCACCTCAAAAGTCAAAATTGTCATACTGCCAAAGTTTTTAATTAACAAAAGTGCATTGTACTAACAAGCAACAATTTATCAAGTGATAAAACTTCACTACACTTCACAAATACAATGATCAATTGATCATGCCATTACACCACAACATAATAATAATTTAACAAGTAACAATAATGCACCAATGTAGTTTCTTTCATGAGACCACTTTCAAGTTTCAAGTGCCAACAATAACAAACAACAATAATGAGCAACAAACAATGTAGCTTCTTGCCTTCTTCCATGAGATCACTTTCAAATGCCAACAATAACAAATAACAAAAAATGAGCAACAATGTAGTTTCTTGACTTTCTTCCATGAGACCACTTTCAAGTCTCAAGTGCCAACAAAAATACTAACAAAACTTAGTATTGTACGTCTTTCTTCATTGTCTTGACTCTTTGACCTTTTAAGATAAAATCAAATGTTAGAATACTACTTTTAAGATTAAAAAAATGATATGATTAAAATAAATGATGTATTGAACTCACCACTATTATATACTTGTGACTTGCAAGTCAATCATAGATCAACAATGGAAGAGTTTCTTCCACTATTTGCCATCTCTATAGGTAAGAAAATCAAATATGTCATACAACACAATAAGTATTTTATTTTTCAAAAACAAATAAAAAAATAAAAAGTCTTACCAAGTTCAATTTTTTCAAGAAACTCCAAACTTTCTTCAACACATATAGGCTTAGTTTCTTGTCTAAGTCAATCTTGGACACAAATAAGACATTGCACACATTTGGGAGTCAATGAACTTCTAAAGGGATCAAGAATACGACCACCAGTGCTAAATGCACATTCCGATGCCACACTCGACATAGAAATAGCCAATACATCTCGAGCCAACTATGAAAGTACAGGAAATCTAGGAGAATTAACTTTCCACCAAATCAAAGTATCAAAATCCTCAGATTCAGGCTCTTGGTCTTCAAGAAGATATCTATCCAACTCAGATTTAACACTTAAACTTCCAGAATCTTCCTTTTGTTTCTTCATAAAGAATTTGTTTTCACATTTTGAGAAAGACCACAAGTAGATGAATCAGATAAGTCAGATGAAGATGATTGATTTTTAGAACCTTTTGCATACTTACTTACATAGATCGCAAATAATTTTTTCAAGTAAGCTTCTACTTCATTATTCACTATCTTTCCCTTTTCTTCCCCAAGTAATTCTTCAAGAGCAAAACTAACATACACAAATTTATTGCGAGGATCCAAAACAGAAGCAATAAAAAGCATTTTGTTCATCTTCTCAGGAGTACCCCAATATTTCTTGAACTTTTCTTTCATCCCCGAAGCCATTTTACTCAAATCAACTTCATCACTTGCCATACATGCTTTCAAATATGCATCAAGCTCACATATATCCTCAAAATGAACATTACAAGTAACATACCGTGAACCTGAAACTTTCAATATGAGCTCATAAAATTTTTCAAGAAATTTTGTGACATTCCTCACATTAGTCCAATCCTCATTTTGAATTGAACCTGCAATACTTCCATCTTCACAAACATCAGTAGCAAGAAAAGAATTAAAATTACCATCATAAAGATCAAACCTTTCAAAAGCTTTCTCAAACTTTTCTGTCGTGTCCAACATCAAATATGTGGAATTCCACCTAGTAGGCACATCTAAAGACAACATCTTATCACTTTCTATCTTTTGTATTTCAACACATTTCAAGAAGTTTCTTGTCCTTGTAGAAGATGATCTAACATATTTCACCATTTGTCTCACCTGTTTGATAGAAGGACCAATTTCTTTCAAACCATCTTGCACAATTAAATTAAGTATGTGAGTCATACATCTCACATGAAGATGCTTACCGTCCATCATATTAGTTCCTCACATATCTAATTTTTTGGACAACTCTAAAACCGCCACATCATTTGAAGAGGCATTATCAACTGTAATAGTAAAGACATTGTCCAAATTCCAATCAAGTAAACAATTACTAATACACTCAGCCAAATGCTCACCTTTATGACTAGTGATAGGACAAAAATTCAATATTCTTATATGAAGCACTCAGTCCCTATCAATAAAGTGAGCAGTCAAACACATATAATTGATTTTTTGCACCGAAGTCCATGTGTCTATTGTGAGACAAATTCTTGGTTGTATTTCTCTAAAAGACTTTTTCAAATCTATTCTCAATTCACCATAAACTTCATAAGAATCCCTTGTTATGGTTCTACGAGAAGGAATCCGAAACAAAGGTTGGACTTTACTCATAAACTTCTTAAAGCCTTATTTTTCAACAAAACTAAAAGGTAGTTCATCCAAAATTATCATATCAACTAAAGCTCTCCTAGCTACCTCTTGCTCAAACTTCCAAGTCTCTATCGAAGAACTGTTATTTTGAATATTTAACAATTTTTGAATACCAGGTGCAACAGGCGGGGGCTTATACACTTTACATCGGCCAGTCAAATGTTGTCTCAGTCCACTTGTTCCATTTCTAGTTGTATTAGCAGCATAGTATTGTTTACAATATAAACACTTTGCTTTAACTAATATATCATTTCAAATATTTTTTCAAAGTGTTGCCAAACAGTAGATCTAGGATCCATTTCTTTTCTTTTTTATGTTTCCTCTGTGCCAATTGACGCATCATTGCTATTAGTAGATGTATTATTCGTAGAACCAGCCATACTTATTCGACTTTGATCAACCACACCCACATTTAATTGATTTTGTTCAGCCATCTATATAAAAAAAAAATTATTTCACAATGAATTCACAAACTAACTAAGTAACTAGTAACAACTAACAAAAGCAAAAATCAAAAAGAAAAATGAATGGAAGAAGAAATATTCATTTTGAAACTTTGCAACTTAAAATGAAAGAAGAAATATTGACAATACCTGATGGTGGTCGCCGCCTCGTCGGTCGCTGGTGGTCGCCGGCTGCTGCGTAATGCTGGTCGGCGGTTGTTGGCTTGTTGCCGGTCGCCAGAAGACGTGCAAAGAACAATGGAATCAAAAAGTGTGGCTGCCCTGCTATTCTGCTAAGTGCTAAGTGCTAAGAGAATAGAAAAGTAAAAGGTAGTGTTTGACCAATTGACCTAATTGATTTTGCTTATTTATTATTTGTTATAAATAAAATATAAATAATATTATAAATATAATATAATATATTTCGGTAAACCGAAACACCGAATAGTACAAAATCAAATACCAAAAATCAAACCAAAATACCAAAAAATACAAAAGTATATATCGAATACCGAACCGAAAACCGAAATACCGAAATAATTCGATTCAATTCGGTGTTTTGGTTTCTCGGTATTTATGCCCACCCCTACAAACTATTGACTATGAAGAAAAGAAATAATTCAAATTATTGACTTGTGGTGTAAACAATTTTCTGATTGGCTCTCACACTGGATCAAAACCCTCTCTTTTTTTTTTAAAGAAATGCATGCATTATTTAGTATTTGGCAAAAGGGTCTGCTGGACCCATATACTTGTATGAGTTTGTATTGTGAATTTTTCTACTTATGCCTTTGTCATGTAGATCCCTGAACCCATACAAACTAATACTAGTATAAAAGTCCACCAGACCCTTTTGTCTTTAATATTTTATGAGTGAAGTTAGTTTCAAGTACATAAACAAGTAATCCCTCTATCCTAATTTATATGATTGTTTTTTGGCCACTTTAAAAAAAATGACATTTCTATATTAAGTAATAATTTAATTTTAAAATATTCATTTTATTTATCCTTAATAAAATAATTTATAGCTGAACAAATTTCGTACGTGCTGACTCACATAAAATGGGACGGAAGAAGTAATTGAAAGAGAGAAGAGGTGCAAAATAAGAATCCCCTCCAAACTATGATGAAAGCACGCACTAGGTAGAAAAACTCCTCCAACACATGGCTCTAGTGGGAAAATGATATATATCAGCCTCTATTATTATTGCAATAAATGAATATGCTACATGTTGGGTAAGCTATCGTCGGATAAATCAAGTAACCCTCAATCTCCACGGCAAAACCAATACAGAATTGTTCAACTAATGTTAATAATATTTCATATAATCCAGATGTTGCTCTTTGCTCGATTAAGAGTTCCTTCCCTAAAAGGGTTTTTGCCTATCAATATTGGTATACAAAATGAATGTACAGTATTATACCACTATCTCCACCAATCTGGCACTTTCAACCTTCTGTTTCTATGTACATCAAGTTGGGTAGCAGGAAGCTTGTGCTTCACTTCCCTCCATATCATGTTTACAGCATCACCCTTTTTCGGAGGGTATTGGTACTCAAAATGATGGTTAATCTTCTTAAGATAGCCCCACATTTCAACCCATCTAGCTTTTGAAACACTCCTCAGCTGATCAAGCATGTATCCTTCTTTCTTTGCCTCCTCACGTGAGAAAAATATCGAGAATTCGGTATAGTCCAATTCATCCTCAAAAGGTAGCTCAATTCTGTCACTCACAATTACAGGAACACAATGGCTGACTATAGCATCAAACAGGCGGCAAGATGATGGGGTGTCCCCTGCTGGGTGTAGACAGAACTTTGACAAACGCATCCCATTTGTTGACTGAAATACAAAGGGAAAACTATAAGTAGAGGCAATTAGTTAGGTGGGGGGACTTTTTCTTTAATAAGGTAGGTGAGGGACGTTCTTAATCTCAACTGCAGTGGTACCCCTTGTGATAAAACTGGCAGGTCAACGGAAACGGCCAATAATTAAGGATCCAACATATGGCATTATACCGAAGTACATTGCAATGTGATCTCCTATATTCCAGTTGTAACAACAAAGAGATGCCACCCAATTAATCAGTTTTGATAACTAAACAACTTACTTCATTTACACCTTTCCCTGAGATTCCTGCTGCTTCAAAGACAACATCCTTTTGACCACTTAACATGTCTTTCATTTGCTGACGGTCTTTTCCATCCTGCAGCATGAACAGAGTTGGAACAATCTTCATCATCTGAGAATACATGAGTTTTGGTGGGGGAAAAAAATAGAGTACAATATTCTCAAATGATTTGATTCAAATAAATCAATTATTTGAGAGCATATATGATTGATTTATTCAGAATTCAGATGAGCATACATCTTTTCTGTCTGTCCTCCCACGGAAGAAAAGAAGCGTTGTGCGGGACTCATATGGGTCTGAAATGTCATCAGCTTCAAAAGTTTCAACCACGTGTGCATATGGGGCCACTACATCTTTCCTCAAATTAGACACTGTTGGAGGAGGACGACCAAAATCTGCAACAATGAAAATAGCAGCATTCACCTTCTCCCGGTAACGCCTGAAAGCATTTGGATGATGCATTGGGATCACATGATCCCGACCAGCAGACCTCTTCCAATGTTCTGACTTTTGTAAGAAGTCCATAATTTCAGCCTGTTAGAAGAACAAAGCCAAAGCAAAAACAGAATAATTATTACGGGAAGGAATACTAGAATAACACTAGTACTACATCCCAATTCTAAACCAATCTGATCAGTTATATGAATTACTTCACCGATATACCTATCTTTGTGCAAACTAAAAAGACTCTTGAAACACCAATCCTAATGTACGCGTGCCAACACCATAAAACTTAATCCCAACTAATGTACGCATACCAACAGCATAAAACTTAATCCCAAATAATGTACGTGTACGAAACACCATAAAACTTAATCCCAAATAAGGTACGTGTACCAACACCATCAAACTTAATCCTAACTAAAAGACTCTTGAAACACTAATCCTAATTTTCCTGTTCTTGCCATGTACTCCTGCTTCAACCCAGCTGTGCAGTGTCTAATTTTCCGAGGCATAGTCCAGGCACTATTTTTTAGCCTAAGAAATACTCTCCACAATTGACTAGTGACCTTGCAGTGTATGAATAGGTGGACCACTGTTTCTGTAGTTTACCCACAGAAAAAGTTTTCCAAAGAAAAAACATTTGAAGCATCGTGGGATTCCCCTCTTCATCAGGTTATCTTGTGTCAGCACAACTTCCTTTGCCAATAGCCATACAAAGCAGACTACTTTATGTGGGATTTTGGCTTTCCAAATATGTTTCCAAGGCCATTTAATTAATTGCTTGTTTGGATGGTTTAGCTTCCTTTAGGCTGCATTTACTTCAAAAGTCCCTTTGCTATTTCCTTTCCACTATAGGATGTCTTGTCCCATCTTCAAACCACTGAACTGATCAATGGTGTTGAAAAATTCTATAACTCTTGGAATTTCCCAGTCATTGAGATGTCTCCTGAATACAAAGTTCAACCCCTTGAGGTGTCCACAATTTTGCTATTGTGCTCTGCTGATGTGGGGCAAGGTTGTATATATCTTGAAATAGTATCTCCATATTGCCTACTTCATGCCAATCATCGTTCCAAATAATAGTTTTAGCTCCATCTACCACTTCAATCTTGGTGTTGACTTTGAATTCATTGCATAACATTCTGATGGATTTCCATAAGCTAACACCATAGGGAGTAGTAACTTCCTTTGTCATCCAGTTATCCTTTTCCTCATATTTGGCTTTAATGACAGTGCCCCACAGGTTCTGATTTTCATTAAAATACTTTCAAAGCCACTTGGTTCTGAGAGCTTTACTTTGGTTCTTCAGGTTCTTGATCCCCAAACTCCCAGTTTTCTTCTCAATGGTCATTTCCTTCCATTTGACTAGATGGAAGCCCTTGCTATCTTTGATTCCTTGCCATAGATATTTCTTCTTGATGCGATCCAACCTATTGATGATTTTTGTTGGGACAGGAAATAAAGCCAGCATAAATATTGGAAGTGCATCAAGCACAAAATTTATCAGAGTCGGTCTTCCACCCAAAAATTTATTGGAGTCGGTTTCAAAACCTTATTTTACTGGGAGTTTCCGTCAGTTCAAGGCTTTGGTTTACTTAACTCTCGCTAATATCGTAAACTAATAATATCATTTGCAAATAGCACGCACCATGGTAGTTACCGGTTTCAAAAAAATCGCATGCACCATCGTTGTCTCGTCTCATACACTTGGTTCTTTCATCCATAAGTAACCCAAGCAAGTAACCTAAAAAATAGATCTGTGGTGTAAACTCACAATTATGAGAACCTGCTTTATATCCCGTTGTTCTAATGCTTACAATAGCTCCTTGGTACATCTCCATTATGAAATTTATATATTTAACAAGAATTCTTTTTATTCTCCAGCACCTGCAAAAAAACTTCTTGGCAATTCATCATATGTTTTCTCTAGGTCATTGGATACTTCCTTTTCCTACAAATCTCCACCAATCTGTTAGCAAATATAGCATTTGTTGTAGATCCTACAGCCACAGGTAACAATTTATTCTTTGGCACCCTTCTAAATCTCTAAGCCTATGCTCAATCCTATTTGCTCAAAATTTATTGTATGACTCAGAAGTTTATTACCACAAACTTTCACACAATTTGATATATCTTTATTTGACAAGTTACATTTTGAAAATCTCTGTTTTCTAATATTTGAAACCAAGGTACTCTTTCTCTTCTACCCTTCGGAGTGGCCCAGTGGTTTGGGCTTAGGACTTCCACGTTGGATGTCTTAAGTTCGAAACCCTTGCCAATGAAAGCAAGGGGTTTGCCTTCTGGGTCGAGCTCGTCGCACCGGGTTTGCCTAGTGAGGATTACCTCTATTGTGTGGCTTGCTTGCTATTGCATTGGAGCATGGGTTTACCCTATGCGCACTCAAAGGGCGGCTGCGAGTTTTCCTTGTCATCCATAAAAAAAAAAAATACTATTTCTCTACTTATTTGTCATCTTTCCACTGCAATATAATTGTAAATAGCTTAGCAGGTTACTATTTAAACCTTTGTAGGGATGTCATCTCAACAATAGGATTTTCTAACCCTTATATTGTTATACAACAACAAACTCAGTGGAATTACGTGGGGTCTAGGGAACCCTTTTATTTTTTTTTATGACAAGGAAAACTCGCAGCCGCTACCCTTTGGGTGCGCACATGGTAAAACCCCCGCTCCTATGCAATAGCTCGCAAACCACATAGGAGAGGTAACCCATACTAGGCAAGCCCGGTGCGACGAGCTCAACCCAGAAGGCAAACCCCTTGCTTTCGCTGGCAAGGGGTTTCGAACTTGAGACCTCCAACATGGGAAGTCCCAAGCCCAAACCATTGGGCCACCCCGAAGGGTGGAACCCTTATATTTTTATGACATCCTTTAATTAAAAGGATCTTTTTTTTCTTTTGATAATTGTAGTGTTCGTACCAACTTTCCCACCTCGACAAAGTCCATGGGATACCTGTCACTCCCACCAACAAGTATTAGGTAACTTTGTCCGCCAAAGCTAGGAAAGATGAAAAGCCTAAGTTCTCAAGATTCTCAAACCACTTCATTGACAACTAGGCCACACCCTTGAGTTTAATTCTACGAACCTAGTTTCATGAGTGTAGCTAAAGTTTCGCTCTTGAGCAAATATTCAAGGATATGTAGTGTTATCTTTGTAATTGGAGTTAAATAATTGATCAAAATAGATGATATATATATATATATATATCTTCTTTGATCTCACTATCTCTTGTCAAAACTTGTTTGGCATCCTTTTATTACACTTGACAAGGTTCAAATCATTGCTCCTCTTCTCTCACGTGTCCTAGGATTTACTTTCTTTCTCCACTTCCCACATCCTTAATTTTTTGGATTAAGTCACATAAGATTTTACCAGGCATGACAAATAGCCATTTTACCTTTCTTAACTCCCTTGTGTTCTTCCAAGGCTTTAATCATGTTCTAACTTTTCACAACTTTCCAGACTAGCAAAAGACGGCACAAGCCTGCATAGCTTACTTACATGACTAACTCAACAAAAGCTAAGGTGAAATTGAAGATATATAGAAATTTCTATGTCACTCCTTTTCCTTTAATCTCCTTCCTCGATTCTCCTCAAGTTCTCCACATATATCTCAGAATTTAGGTTTTATAACTCTATTTTTAGGTGAATCCCTGCACCCATATCCATGCATGGATCCATATTCCCGAATCTTAAAAATTAGATCACAAAGGATCCGACCTCTAGATTCGCACCCGTATCGAACACTCGCACCCGAGTCCGAGCAACTTCGTCTTTGACCACTTTGGTCCTAAGTACTGCTATATGCTCAATCAATTTATATTGTTCTTGTTGAAATGATTTGGCCCCAAAAGAATGTTACTTTATGGTTCTCAAGACCAATTAATAACTAATACATCAACTCCTCTTCCAAGTTCATTCACTATGGCACATCTCTCTTTGATCTTACTATCCCTTGTCAATACATTTTGGGGGTCATCTTTCAATAACAAGGTTCCATCTTCACCCCTCTTCTCTATTCAGTGTACTGGATATATGTTTCTTTCTACTTACTCTGCATACTAAGTTTAAAAAAAGACTTCACCTCAAACTTCACCAATAGCTTCTTTATTCTCCTAACTCTCTTAACTCTCTATACTATTCAAAGATTTCATCTTCTTTTCATATTTTTAAATGCCAGCAACAAAAGACTACACAATTCACTAACTTTACCAATCCAACTAGCAAGGGGCTCCCACCCTTTTGGTTCCAGAAGAATGCTACTTGAATGTTTCTTGGCACCAAGTAATGGCTAATACACCAATTCCTCTTCCAACACTATCATGGGCCCTTTGCAAATATTCCACATTGAATGGACTTAAGAATCCCTCCAGAATTTTTATCAAGTTATCCAAAGGTAATGATTCTTCAACTGACAATGTAAATGTAGGAGAACTTTATATAAGACCAAATAATGCATAATTTACTTTGCAAACCTTATTGGTCTGAAGTGTTCCTTAACACAACCTAACTTTAGATGCATTTATCATTTCTTTTAACAAAAGAACAACCTTCACCACTGCATGAATGAACAGTGAACAGGATTGGGAGAAGTCCTTTTAATAACCACCTCCTTGAGAGAGCCAAACTGCTAGCGTCCTCTATAAATTTCATTGGTTAACCAAAACGGAGAACATTAGCATCAACTCACAGAATCCTTATTTTTCAAAGCACTTCACCTACTTCCCTTTTTTGTAGGTCCCAAAATACTTGACCTATTTCCTTAAACAGAAATCTTTTTCATTTAACAATAATTCAAAAAAATATAAGCTTTAGGATTTTAACACCTGACAGTTTTCATCAACTAATTCTACTTCTCATGTTTTAAAATTATTGTTGTAAACTCTGTTTCATCTGACTACAGTATAAGATATTCTCATGCTCAAACTTCTCTTCATCATCATAACAATCAAAATAGGTCAAGTTTGCCTAGGTGGAAGGAGTGTGAGTTAGCAATATGTGCATAGAAAATGAGTGTCTTTACCAAACATTTAGTTGAATAAATCACACAGCCAGGTTTTTTAAGCTGCACTATGAATTGCAAGACGCATCCGCCATTCCACTTTCACAGGTTAAATGACCAGACAGTACACAGTCAGGGTTAAGCCTTTTAAAGGACTTATTAACTAGAATTTGGATTTCTAACAGCTATTAGTTTCCAGGTTGAACTTCTTAAGTATGAGGCATAATATTTTCTATTTTGTTTTTAGATAAGCTAAGATAATTTTATTAATAATGGAAACAAAATCATGTATACAAGAAATACACAAAAAAGTAGAGAACCTGTATAAAAATATGATACTTAATATTCTATACATATTGAAACCTCATGGGGACATAAAAAAGAAATGGGAACAAAATGCTATTCCTCAATTAAATGTCTTGTATAGAGCTATAATATCTTAATCTTATCCTATACTTGTGAGGAACTGTCTTGATGCCAATAAAAGGTCTGGTAAACAGAAACAAGAATTACTAACATCACCCTTCGGGGTGGCCCAGTGGTTTGGGCTTGGGACTTCCATGTTGGAGGTCTCAAGTTCGAAACCCCTTGCCAGTGAAAGCAAGGGGTTTGCCTTCTGGGTTGAGCTCGTCGCACCGGGCTTGCCTAGTGCGGATTACCTCTCCTATATGGTTTGTGAGCTATTGCATAGGAACGGGGGTTTTACCCTGTGCGCACCCAAAGGATAGCGGCTGCGGGTTTCCCTTGTCATAAAAAAAATAAAAAATGAATTACTAACATCATCTTTCTTTTCAATTAACAGGACATATTTACAGTTGAAATATCTTGGCCCAAGTGTTAGACTCTAACTAAGAAGTCTGCATAAAGAGAAGAAAGTATGGAAATGTAACTGAGGAAAAAAAGTTCTTACATGAGAGAAACAAATCTAACAAAAGCAACTAATCTTTTTGCTTTCCTTATCAATACTCGCTCCTGTTTCAAAACACACTAAAAATATGCTTAGCAGTAATTGTTGTTGAGAAGTATAGAAAAACTCAATTATGGAACATACATAAGTACAAGTATTTAAGAGTCAAGCAGAGTTTGTAATGTAATATACTAGATAGAAAGAAGGAATTATCACCTGCAATTGATCATCATATTTGACCTCTGAATCATTCCCATGTCTATAGTAAGTATTATAACTCAAGGAAGAGAAAAAAGGGACAAAAAACACATTAGCAGATTCAGGGTCAAAAACCCTAACAGCTTCTCGTGTATGGCCATTTTCATCATCAATTGAATACAACAATGAGGCCAACATCCAATACTCCACACTATGTTGTTTCCTCAAACCTGTATACTTGGGCCATTTAGGCAAAGTGTCGATAGTAACAGGAGGAGCATTATAATGCGATGATCCTTTCAAAAATCCGACGTTGTATTTCATCTCAAGATCATACATGTAAACCTTGAGAGGTTCAATATCCGATTCTTCAGTGAAACAGGGGTTAGGTTTACTTAGAGGAGAATCGAATAGAGAAAAACTTGATCTGTAATCGATAGTTCCAGTATAGAACAAAGAAGCAAAAAGAAATAAAATGAACACGGCTAAACATACTAAACTCTTACTCATTGTATCATTCACTTTCATCTTTTTCCAAATTCACATTCAAATCTGAATAAGAGCAAGATTAGAATTTAAGAAATGAAATTTCATATATTCGTCTATTGGGATATGGGCAACTCTGAGCTGTGCTTTAATCTCGAACATCGTGATGGGGCGGTTAAGGGATTATACTATTCCCATCATTACAACTTCAACATTTCTTTCTAACAAAATTGTATTTTATTTTTTTATATAATTCATCAAAATTAGTACTCCCTCTTTCAAAAAAATGGTCTAGTATGACTTGAACGGAATTTAAAAAAAATAAGAATTTTTTAATCTTGTGATTCTAAATTAAAATTATGTCAAATGTATCAAAATATTTTTTAATTTTGTGGCCTTAAACATGTCATGTGAAAAGTTGAAGTTAAAGTGTTGCAAAAAAAAAAGAGGTCGTTCTTTTTGAAACAGAATAAAAAGGAAACTATGTCATTTTTTTTTTTGAAACGGAGGGAGTATCAATTACCTATTTTTCAATTTAATTTTTTCACATAGTACCCATAATCACTTCACGTCTTTGTAAAATTTAAAATGGTGTGTGTGTGGGGGGGGGGGGGGGGTTACAAAATATAAATCACATAGTACCCATAATCTCTTCACATGCTTTCAACATATCTTTCAAAGTCTGAATTGTACGCTCCGCTTGCTCATCGATTTGTGAATAAAAGGTCGTACTAAGCTTAACACGAATACTAAGACCCTTTTGAAAAGATTTCCAAAACTGAAAAGTGAATTGGGTACCACGATCGGAG
This sequence comes from Solanum verrucosum, assembly GCF_900185275.1. NCBI lineage: Eukaryota > Viridiplantae > Streptophyta > Magnoliopsida > Solanales > Solanaceae > Solanum > Solanum verrucosum. The sequence continues at coordinate 2,485,205 of NW_026020070.1, read as the reverse complement.
ATAATGGACAAGGGCACTCCATGCAACCTCACAATTTCCCTCAAATACAACTTAACTTAGTCCTCCACCGAATAAGAAACCTTGACGGGAATAAAATGAACTGATTTAGTCATTCGATCTACTATAACCCAAATCGAGTCATGTTGTCGTCGGATACGTGGTAAAACAACAATGAAATCCATATTCAAATCTTCCCACTTCCAAATAGGAGTGTTAATATCTTAGGATAAACCTCTCAGTTTTTTGATGCTCAACTTTCACTTGTTGACAATTAGAACACTTAGCCGCAGATTCTGCAATATCCTTCTTCATCCCATTCCACCAACAGATCTCCCGCAAGTCATGGTACATCTTGGTGTCTCCCGGGTGAATAGAATATCGAGAACTATAGGCTATGGACTATCTTTTCTCTCAAGTTATCAACATTAGGAACACACAAACGACCTTGATATCGAAGCACACCATCTCCCAATTGGGAGAAAGCCTCTACGGACTTCTTAAGAACCGATTCCTTCAACTCAACCAAAATCAGATCAAGCCCTTGTTTGGCTTTCACATCTACCACAAAGGATGATTTTAAACCGTTGTGAACCATAACACCACCCTTGGTAGAGTCAACTAGTTGAACACCCAATCGAGTCAATCTATGAACATCTCAAACTAACTCCTTCTTATTATCTTCAATGTGAGCAACATACCCATCGATAACCGACTAAGAGCATCCACCACCACATTTGCTTTACTGAGGGTGATAAAGAACACTAATGTCATAATCTTTCAATAATTCAAGCCACCTCCTTTGGCGAACATTCAGATATTTCTCTTTGAACAAATATTGCAAACTCTTGTGGTCAGTAAAAACATCCACATGAACACCATATAAGCAATGCCTTCAAATCTGCAAACATAAGTTGCTAATTCAAGGTCATGGGAATCTTAAGTTGCCTTGAGGCATAGGCAATAACTTTTTCATTTTGCATAAGGACACACCCTAACCTAATTTTTGAAGCATCACAATAAACAACAAATCCATCGGTTCCTTCCGGTAGAGTCAACACCGGAGCGGAAGTAAGTCTATTCTTCAGTTCTTGAAACTTACTCATCCTTGCCCTAGGATCGGCAATCATAGTAGGAGCATATCTAGAAAATTGTGTGAACTTCAAAGTATATTCCTTCATACTCATGTTTCCTTGACGAATGTTGATGAATTCAAGCACCTTTGCCTCCCTCATCTCAAGGGGAAAGAACCTATCAAGGAAAGAAACTTTGAACTTTTCCCAATCAAGAGGACCCACATCTTCCGCTCTCCCTTCTTTCCATTAGTTGTACCATATTTGAGCAACACCCTCAAGTTGACAAGCAGCCAACTCCGCCTTTTCCATCTGCGTCACTTACATGATCATCAATACCTTATACACATCATCAATGAACTCTTGAGGGTCTTCCTCAACCTTAGAACTATGGAACTCCGGAGGATTCATTCTAGTGAAATCCCTCACTCTAGATGCTGTCATACCCACATTTGGGTTCACCGGTGTCACACCTCTGCATTTACAAAATGTTAAGGATGTAACGGTTTTTTTTTTGAAAATAAAAAGTAAAAGAATTTTTTTTAGAGTCACCACTTGGAATTGAGTTTTTTAAGTGTTCCAAGTCACCTGAAAATTCCTAATTTAAAAAGAAAAGACTCTTTATTTTTAGGACGGTATGCATGCGGAAGGTGGGGAAGGGGTAGTTAGTCCTTGTAACGGAGATGATGAAAATTGACTCGAACTTAAGATGACAAACATTGGTTTTGTCTTTCCGAATAATAAGCCGAGCGCTAATCCGTAGAAGGGTGTTTGTTTAGGTTTTGGAGTCTCCCTTTCCCTTTTTTCTTTTTTTTATTTGTTTATATTTATAACTGCTTGGGGTAGTTTAATAAATAAAAATGATTTTTGCCTATCTATTTGTCTATTTTCTGTCTTCTCGCTTATTCTCTTAATTTATATAGATATTAATTGTTTAATGTTATTTATCACATAGTAAGCATGCTTAATTAAATAACAAATAAATGAAGTGACCTTAATTGCTACTTGTAACCCCCACATAATTCATGAGATATGACCGGGACCAACCTTTGTGGACCTCGAGGGATGCTTAACACCTTTCCCTCAAGGTAATTTGAACCCTTACCTGATCTCTAGTTCGTTGACCTTTAGTTAGGTTAGATATGTGCCATAGCACGTTTTAATTCGTTAGATGATGACTCTTCATTCACCCAAATCCAAAAGAGTTGTTAGGTCATGACCGAAACCCATTTTTCGGAAAACGAGGCACGACAGGGAACATACACAAGTCTTTGAACGCGTTGAACGCGACACTTTTGTGTCCTCCTAGACCTTGCATAATTTTCATATGTTGCTCGATGCTTTTAATCTTTTTAACATTTCTTCTTGCTCTGAGCCTTCAGTGGGCCTTTCAACGTCAATAGATGAGACAAATTGTATAGAGTTAGGGCCTCCGAATGTTATCCCATGAGTATAGTACTACTCTGGCTAGGTGGTGAACTATCCCTCTTGAGCTGCTCTGTGTGTCACAGTTGGTTGTGGGAGAGTATAGACTGGTACATCTGTCGTGATAGTGGGATTATTCCTGAATGGCATGCCTTGAGGGCATGTTGTTGACGGTCTGACCCCATAATTATCAAATGAACCATACCCTGGAGGGAAGAAATGATCTGATATCGGGACCTGAGAAGATGAAGATCAGATACTCGTGATCTCAGGAAAACAGGAATAAACGTTGGTGGTTCTTGGCTGTTGGCCCAGGCTTGCCACAATTGTGCCATAACATGTCTCAATGTCCAATTTTATTCAACAATGGATGACTCTCTTGTCGTTGAATCAACTAGAGCATTCACGAGGTTCACCACAGTTTCAGTATTGGTTGTCATTTACGCTCTTACCTTAGACCTGGTAAAGTACGGGAGTTCTGCCAGTTTACCATAAACCAATCACCGAAAGCTTACTAAATTAAAGGAGAAATGAACAAACTTGTTGGGGGTTAGACAATTTTATACATCAATCACACATTTGTTAATCACATAGTAACATGAGTTCAGAAGGCCATTGTCTCATCCCCGCTTTGCTTTGCTCATTGTCCTCCTCTTTTTCTCTTCTCTTTTTTAAAAAAAGTTTTAATCAAACCCTTTGGAGGTTGCCTACGTATCATGTCTCCGCATTAATCAGATCATTACGTAGTTCAGAAATTTAGACAACACAATGGAATTAATTTAGAAAAGCAAAACCAAACCCTTTTATTCATTTACAAAGACTTTAAACAAAACGACAAAACCAAGGGGCTTAAACACAACTATGATCAGCATGATCTCTTTGAACATAAAAAACTTTAAACTAAAACATGGAGTCTTAAACGAACAAACAAAAACTGTTGAACTCTTCTTCAATCCTCTTCATCTTCTTGGGGCTTTCGTTGTCCTCCCAAGGTCTCATACAGATTCAACAACACCTTTGGCAGATGGGAAACAATGACACGTGCTTGCTCAACCACTTTTGTGTCATTCATACGACGGTGATTTTTAATAACATAGGAGGTTTGTTCTGCTAACCGATGAACTTGACGTCTAGCCCTTCCCATATTTTCATGGCAATTATTCAACCACACCTGATGATCACCAAGATTGTTCCTTAGAGGGCCTCTCGCTCCTCTAATGCATCAAGTTGATTACGAAGTGTTGCTCTCTCAATGATCATTTGTCTTTACTCTACTTCGATATCGACACAATGACTGATTTTCTTTTTATGTTTTGCTAACTGTGACTTAAGTTGATCATGTAAGTGCATCCACCATGACCTTTCTTTCTTAAATTTCTCCTTCTGCCGCTTAAACTCTCCCTTTTGGTAGTGCACGACCTCTTCATATGCCACAAGTCCCTCTTCAATCGAGAAATCTTAAAGCTCTGCTCCTTTATTATCTATCGGGCCAAATGAATTCTACTATCCAGATCCTCCTTTAAGCGAGCTAATTTCCCCTATGTATGCTTCAATTCCCCCTTCACATCTTGTAACTCCAACTGGTGATTTCTTCCTATTTGGACTTGAACTTCTTGTCGAGCTATGGTGGCTTTGGCCTTCTCCAACTCTTTTTCCAACTGTCTTATGGTGTGCTTGTCTTTCTTTTTCTACTGGATCCTTCGGGAGTGTCACCAAATGTTACTGGATCACAAAACCATGATAGGTACCCATGCACCACTTTTCCTTTATCTTGATCCACAACCATTTCACTTTGCTCAGAAATGATACTCCCGAACTAGATCTTTAAAATATCACTGCTATCAAAGGTAAAACCTGATGGGGTGTCAAATACAAATCTACTCATGTCATCATTTGATGGGACCTCTTTAACTCTAGCCAGTTGACACATAATTCGACGTGAGGCATATGGTTGTGGACACCTCTAAACCTAATCAACACAAGAAACGAGATATCAGTAGACATGCAAATGAAATCCTTAGCTGGGAACCAATAATAATTCCATACAATTTCATCAGACGTGATTACCAAGAGTTTCTATTCACATGCTAAAATTCCTTTTGGAAAATTGATTTTCGCTTCTCTTTCCTTATGAGAGGAAACATAATTACACCGGTCTGGAGTGAACCTGGGCATATGATCATGATGATAAAAATGTTCTAAGAACCATATTTGCAGTAAGATGTTCCAGCCTTCAAAGTACGTTTCCCCATTTTTGCATTTAGTCAATGCACGAAACATATCTGCCTAAATCATGGGAATAATGTAGGACTTTCCATTGTGGTCAGTGCCTTCGCCACCCCTGCCAAACGAATGTCGCTATGCTTGTCCCGTTTGGGAAAAACGATGAGCCCCAAAAATGCGACCATGAAGGCAAAACATCCATTCACCTTCCAAGCCTCTACGCCCCCTTGATTCCTAAGTTGGTTCTGGTAGTTTTTAAATTCATCATTTTGACCGTACCTCTCATATTAAAAGTCTAATGAGACCCACCCATTTTTCAAACTCTCCTTATTTGTTTGGTTGATCTTGAGAAGGTCCAGGAACTTGTTGGCGTCGACGTTCTTTAGGATTGTAGGTCTTTTAATACGGAGATCAACACCCCGAATACTGGACTCTTTTCCCCTGAAGCTGGTGATTTCTTCCAGAGTTGGTGTCATCTAAAAGTCAGAAAATCGAAACACTTTATTTTTTGGATCCCATAATGGAATCAATGTCTCAGTCACATCTCTTCTTGGGTTAATCTCCATCAAATGCACAAGATGCCCCGGATTGTGTCATAATTTACCCTCCTTTGTTCATAATTTCCCATGCCTTTCCACCATCGCCATAGATCCTTGGGTATTGTGTCAACAATCATACATTCTGGAATCCCTTCACTTCTAAGTCTTTTAGAACCTTGTTCTTTAGTTGGAGGTATCATTCGTACCTTTGAATAAAATCTAATTAATGTTTTATTAAAAACTCTAATCAAGGGAGGAAAGAATAGTAAAAATTAAGATTTCTTTTTAAAAAAAAGACAAAATATCCCTTTTTACAAACACCGAACCCGAGAAGGGATACCTACATATCTCATTTTAGTGAGAATCAGGTGTGTGTAGTTCATTAAAAAATGACTCACACTTGAAAAACCACACCTTTATTTCAACCTCTTTTCCTTTTCTTTTTATTTTAAAATAAAAATAAAATTGAAAGACAAAGTTATTGTAAAGCTGGTCAACAATGTAGAGGCCTTTTGAACAAAATTATTTTCATGTAGCACATAAAATGAGCATGTTGGTCTAGAGTGGGTACATATCTTAGATTTGCTAGGTCAAATGCACATGATGCAAATAAACGTAGCCTACCAGAGATAGTTTTGCTAGGTTTAGCACTTTATATGGAAGGTGTCTAGACTGGCTTTACTCGAGTGGACAACTCGAGCCGGGGAGGGTCAGCGAACCGGAAGTAGAGTTATTTCGGCTTAACTGATGGTCTAACCCCGCCTAACATGTGTGACAAATCTTGAACTAGGAGCGTAACCCACACATGCTCATCTTAGACCTGTGGAGCATATCTGCACACACAATGTATAACAATATTCCAGAGACTCAGAAGGTGTGGGCGAGAAGACAATTTATATGCAATCACATAATATCAAAAAACAATAAATCATCAAAATCACACATTAGCCAACAAACACAAAATTTATCTTGATAATCAAAATAGTCAAATATAGTCAATGTACAAAGCTCAAATTCTAAAAAGTGTCTCCAACAGAGTCGCCAGATCTGTCACACATCCGCATTTACAAAAAGTTAAGGATGTAACGGATTTTTTTTTTGAAAATAAAAAGTAAAAGATTTTTTTTAGAGTAGCTACTTAGAATTGAGTTTTTTAGGTGTTCCAAGTCACCTGGTAATTCCAAATTTAAAAAGAAAAGACTCTTTATTTTACTCTACGAAAACAAAAATTGGGTAAGAAATTCTATTGACCAGAGGGAAGGTGTGAGGCACCCTCTCGAGTCCCGTGGTTCTAGCAAGGTCTCTTTATTAACTCATTTTGGCTAAAAATAATTTTTGGATAAATTTGTAAATTTGCGTTAGTCACTAATATAAAAAAAAGATTTGCCTAGGAGCATAGTCGCACGCAAGACCTCTTTTTTTTTTAAAAAAAATAATATACATCAAGGATCGTAACCGAACACATGGTGATATTATTAATAAAATTAATAATTAATGACTCAATTCCTTTAATAACAATAAAAGAAATTAATGAATCATTGAACTTGTTGCAACATGAAGACATGAAAAATGATTATTTTTGTATTGGTAAAATGATATCTTTTTTTAAATAATAAATAAATAAATATGTGTATATATATATATATATATACTTAACAACAACGACAAAAGGAAAAACAGGTTCCTTAAAAATAATAACTAAGCCCCTTTTAAAAAGTAAGTAGTGAAAGACAAAAAAATTCATATTTTTGTTAATATTGATACAATTTCAGAAATGATCATTCTAGTAAAAAAATCAGTTTTACCCAAAATGGTCACATTGCTCTCTTTTGAAAGAAAATTACAAAAATAACCAATTTTATCTAATAGTTAAATTACTAACCTAAATGAAACCAAATTTGCATTTTTGTTTCAATAACCCATTTCATATATTTGTTTAAGATAGGATTTTTTTTTTTAAATTTTGAAAGTATTTACAAAATGACCACATTCATTTTTTATAAAAATGACCAGTTTTTTATTTTTGCAAAAAAGTGACCTTTTTTTTCTACTTAAAATGACTAGAAATTAAAATACAAAAAAAAGACTTTAAAATTATTATTTTTTCTTCTTTAGCAAAAGACAAGTTTACTTGTCAATTCCATGTTGAGGTAAATTAAACTAAACACCACATTAGTAATGAATACATTTGTACATAATAGTAAACATAATCATATAAGAATCACGATAGACTTGGTTAAATCAATCAAATTTAATATAAACAACTTAATAAAAAAATAAAAGAACATGCAACATTAATTTAAGATTACATTGTGAAATGTAAAAGAAAATACCTAATGGTGATGACATGCAAATAGTGGAAGCAAACTAGTTGAACCAACAAATTCACAAATTTCTTTCTTTCTCTTTTTTTTTTTGGAAGACTTTGGTACTCTGTTCTTTCTAATTTTCTTCTTTTTTGTGTGCCTTTTTTCTTCTTTTTTCCTTTTTTTTTTCTTTTGAAATGAAAGAAGAATGGGGTTTAAATGGGTAGTGAATATTAACACCCACTCTTATTGAAAACTTAAGAGACAATGCATGCATTAGACTCTTTACCTTCCCAATGTGCCACCCAAGATGACAATGAAATTTCTTTTTTTTTCCAAGAGAAGATTAATTAAAAAGTCTGCATTGCCCTTTTAGATGATCCATTTATTTTATTCATTAATTGAATAATAGCTAAATGAGTCATCTGAAAATTTAAAATGGCCCAAAGTGTAGACCCATTTGATCAAGAACCCAAAATTCAAAAGAAGAATTAGTCCACTAACACAAAAATTCTAACTTCTAACCTATCTTGAAGATCAAACACAACAAATAAGGCAGAAAAAAAAACTGGAAATAAAATAAAATAGAATTCGAAATAAGATTCAAGCAAAAACTTCAATATGATAAAACTTAAAGAACACTACCAAAATAATACAAAATCCGGCACCAAAAATGAATTATATAGTTTTAAAAAAAAGGTTGTGGTAGTAGTGGATTTAGATAGAGGATGAGAGGTAGAAAAGATTGACATAAATTTTCGGGTGAATGGGGGTCGCCAGAAAACTTCGCCGGAAATTTTTTGACGAAATTTTGACATAAAATTTACATCAAAAGATAGCCCTTGAAGAGTTCTACAAATTTATGTAAATGGTATTGGATGGGAATGATCGAAACTTCATAAATCTAAAGAAAAAAGTAATGATTTATGTTCGGTTTTTCTTCGATCGATGAAGTTTGGCTACATATAAAGATGAATGGTTTGTGGATTTGTGTAGAGAAAGGTGAAAGGAAGAAATGGTAAAATTTTGGAGTAATTTTCCGGTCATGGGATGGTGGCCACCGGCGGTGATGGTGGTAGGTGGAAGCAAGGGGAGAAGAAAAATAAAATCTAAATAAGGCCAAAATTCTGATTTGTATTTTTGGTAGGGTCACATAAGAGCCCTTGGATCAAAATGTTATGAATGGTTGAGATTCAATATTGACCATCACTATTGGACAAGGTCTAAAATTGATTGGGCTATGAGAATTGGGTCTAAATCAGCCCAATTCAATCAAAATTGGGTTATTTGGGCCAAGTTAAAAAAAACAATACAAACAAAGACAAACAAACCAAAAATATAAAATACAAAACAAAACATAAGAAAAAACCTTACTATATATTGTAGGAGTAAATTTAAATACGTCAAAAATTAGATGTTCACAACATGCCGCTCTTTGCTTGGAAACATCAAGAGTTTTCAAGCAACGAAACTGAACGAAGTGACTAATTTTTTACTGTTTCAAACTCCATTGAAGACATTTTGAAAAAGATGACCAAACCTTGCTTCAGAGGTTGCCTACATATCCTTGATTAAAAGGAAATCAGGTCAGTGTAGTTCAAGAAAATTTGATAGCTGAAACTATAAAAAATTGTGGTCAAAAGATTGCTTCTTATTGCTTGTTATCATCTACTGTCTATAGTTACATAAAGAAAAGAGCTAGAGAGCTCTGTTTCTCTACAATATAGGAGTTACAAGATCCCTACTTGATATTTTTTCTTAGGGTCTTGTCTTGATCTTCGACTTGCTCTGTGCGTTATCTCTGAGATTGATCTTGATGCTTTTTTGGCGGCTTGTGGATTATTCTCAGGTGCATGTTTTAACTTGAGTTGGCGATTAAAACTCAAAACTCAAGATCACAAAATCAAGAACCCGAATAGGATGTGTTTTTTAGGTAGAAAAATGAAAATCTTGAACTAGGATGTATAACCCTAGAAAGAAAAGGAGAAATGAGGCATATTACCCTGAGAGTTTAAAAAAGACACATTGTCTTTGTGGATTGACCTAAGATTGGGTGTATTAGTAAAAAATGTGAATATGGTGTGTAAACACATGAATGCTAATGCGTATTGCCCGGGATATGCATATGGTGTGTATTGCCCATGAATAGAGAGTTGATGTGTTTTACATGCGAATGAAAGACTGGCGCGCATTGCACATGAAAGAAAGACTAGTGCATATTGCACATGAATAAAGTATCGATGCGTAATGCATGGGATTTCGACTGGTGCGTATTTCCCATAAAAGAAAGACCGATGCGTATTGCACAGAATTTAGACTGGTGCGTATTGCACATGAGAGAAAGATTGGTGCGTATTGCACATGAATGAAAGATTGATGTGTATTGTCGGAAGCTCTCGAATTGAGAGGAAAGCATACGAATAGCATGAGATGAAACAACAAAACATGTGAAGACTTTGGAGAATTTTTTTGTGATGTTTCATCTTTTGACTTGTAATCGTGCATTTTTTTTTGTTCCTGTGTTGAGAAAAAGGAAGAGAAAAGTGTTAGTTTAAAGTAGTGGTTGGTTTGTAGCCTTGATGTTCTGATGACTTGACCATACTCCTTACCAATTTCTCTAACTCTACTCCTAATCCTTGGCTGAACAACCTTTGAAGCTTCCTCTTTGTCAATCCAAGGGCCTTGATCTTTTTGGTACTACCAAATATCATGGTGCGACTGATTTCCTAAAGAATGAATTTTTCTTTTGAATTTTCTTTCATGACTTAAAAGACTATATCGTGTTCCTTCATGAATTTTCAGTGAAGATCTGAGGCTATTTTGTCCTTGCTCGATGGCATGCCAACTCGGATACTCAGCAGGTTGAAATTTTTTATTTTGAGCGAGGTACAACCAACAATAGTTGTATGAGGATCCACTCACTTTTTAACACATGGAATTGTGGGCCCAATTTGTCCTTTAAATCTGCTAAAGAAATCAAAGGAGAGAGAATATAAATTTTGATTGAAAATTAAAAAGAAAATGTGGGATCCACGCCACATTTCATTAAATATATTAGTAAAATATTGAATTAAATGTGCATTGTGGGGCTCAATTGTCACACATTCCAACGAATTCTAGCACTCCTTACTAACTCTTCTTCTTCTTCTTGAACATAAAAAAAAAGTTTTCATTCTTTTCCAGTAAATTTATTTCACTAAAAATCTACATGTCAACTATTGAAATTAAACATGCAATTTTCTTGAAGATTGGTGCAATTTTCATGAAGATTGGTGTTTCAATGTTGGGGATCTTGTTAATTTCAAAAAAAAGTTGATAGGGTATTGATGCTTAAAAACTTGAAAAGTTGATGTTGATCTTGATTCTTCCCTCTAAATCTTGCTCAATAACTTTAGTCTTTGTCTGCAATTTTCCGATGTCCATATTTTTCAGGTATTAATTTTTTAGCATAATGATTTTCAGTCTTTAAGAAGATAGTGTGTTAAAAAGATTATCAGTAAATAGTCTGATTTAATTGATATTTGAAACGAATGTATAAGTTGTTGGAAGAGGATCTTTTTACATGTCATTTCTAATGTCAAAATACCAAAAATCACTTGCTACACACATATTAACTACTAAATTATAGATATAATTTTCAAAAATAAAATCTATTGTGCTTAGGTGTTTTATTGAATTCTCTTCCCACTGGTATCAACATTTTCTTGTGGATTGTTTGGATCTTGACTTTGAATGCAAACATCATGTAAACTGCATGTGTAAATTTGATAGAAAAGGATTAAAATTAATAGATCAACTACTTTAAAAAAAAAGGGATCAAAATTAGTAGATGAATCAAGCAACAAAATAGTGATAGGAAATGTTTAATTTGATGAAAAAAGTATCACAAGAAAACTTAGTACCGTAAGTTCTTGTGGTATTGAAGTTGACTGTGAGGCAAAAGTCCCTGGTGTTCAAAGACTGGTACTCATGTGGATATTCGGTTCTGTTTTTCAATGTTCTCTGTGATGCTTTTTTTTCCTCTGCTCATTTTTTGACTTCATTCTTCCATATCCATTTCCTTTGTCTTTTTTTTAATTGGATCCAAAATTTGATGCTTACACCCTATAATAGAATCATTAAAATGAGTTGAACTTGCTCTTATCTTCTCATGATTTTGAACATACAATTCACTTTGATGTTTAATAATCTCGACCTTTGCCAGATACAAATATTTTATGGCAATTTCCTCGGAGTCCACATTATTTGTTGCTAAAGTCATAACAGTAAACGACTCTTATATCAACCCATTTAAGCGAATTGTCATGGACGACTTCAACGTCTCTTTTTTTTTCTGTGTACTCCTCAAATCCACACTCATGCTTGGCATTTTTAGTCCATCTTTTCAAAATGTATTTCTCAGGAATACAAGAAAAATTTAAATCAAAGAATAAAACTCTTAGTGCATGACAACATAACCAACCCATGGTTTCAAACATTTGGCAGGTACAAGAGATATAATTATCAAGAGAATTAAACTAGATAGTTTCAGTTTGATTATTCTCACCCTTTAAAATTGTATATTTAGTACAAGTCCCAACAGTTTCCACATGGATCACTTTTTTGGTTGTCCCTTGCAAAAATTCATATTGAAACCTTGTAAAAAAAAATTCTTGAGTACACACTACCAGCATGCTTTAAGATCCCACAGTCTTCTATCAAAAGTTTTGGCTTTTCTCGACATTTGTAATCTTTAGTTGCTTCGGTGTCACACATTTTACTTGTCCGTTTCTCATAAGGCTTTACAAATTCAGTTATACTCATTGTCTTGCATGCCATTTCTGTGAAGACCCTATTCGTGCTTTCACTTCTTTGAGTTGATTTAATGTCCGCAGAGAAAATGGAACGACTAAATGCAGGACACCATTTCTTTCTTAAATCATATAGCTTTTGAAGCCAAGAATTATCTGCACAGTTCCAATCACATATCATATTTTGCCACATCACCTCAAATTCTGATTCTGACTTGCATCTCCATAAGAGAGTTGATTTTATTTTTATTCTCTAACAAATAATATTTCTATGTTTACAGAGTTTTTCAACAAATCATGACCTGGAAAAAGTGCTATGCATAGATGAGCACAATTTAAATGTCTCTATAAAGATAAAATATTTAGGAAAAAGGCATAGATTCCCCCCTAAACTTGTCCCGAAAAGTCAGTTACACACTTTAACTATTTCGACGACCTATTACACACATGATCTTGTTTAAAGTGATATTAATTCCCCCTTCCGAAGACAATCTCAGTTTTTGTGTGAGAAACTGTTGAACACGCATTTTGGAAACGAAAATAATATTATTTTAACCTTTTTCCCTTAATATTTTCTCACACTTTCTTAAAATAGTAATTCCTACTCTGTGTGTTCTTCCTCCTTCACCATACATCTCTTTGTTTTATAAAATTTATTTCTTCTTCCTTCTGCATAAGTAGAAGGGGAAAAGAGAAAATTTGAAGAAAAAATAGGAAGTAGTTAGACGATTATGAAGTATAGAGATGTTGACAGTGGTGATACGTTGGTGGGCAACACCATTGTTGCCGGTGAAACAAATAAAAACTTTCAGATCTATAAAATTACTTTCAGATCTGTAATTTTCTTTTAAAATATTGATAATTATGGATGAATTAATCATTTTATATGTATTATTTGTGTATAATGAATAATCAAATATGCTATTGATGGCGGCTTGAGACAAAAATGACAGTAGGTGGTGTTCCTACAAGAATAGAGAAGACAAAGATAGAATAGTCATTTTCTTTCTATTTCTTTTTAAAGTTCTTCTGTATGAGTTTTTTTTTTTAATTCTTCTGTATGAGTTTGTTTTAATCGAAGTTGGACTCGTGGTCCGATTTTATTAAGCAAATTCTTCTGTATGAGTTTAAAATGCTTCCATGGAAATAAGTGAAGAACTAATTAATGGTGACAAAGAGAAGAACCGTTGAAGAAGAAGAAGTCAAAATAAAGAAAAATGTATAAGCTTTAAAAGAAATTGAAGGCCACCAATAAAAAGATACAGAAAAATATTATTGATAGAATTAATATATTAGAAATTATAATACTTAATTATATAATGACTAATAAGATAGTGCCATGTGTTAAAATTTAACACTTTAACATTTTTTCCCTTCTTCTCACTCACCTTAAAGAAGGTGAAGACACTTTCTCTACCATGTCATCTTATAAGGGAGTATTAATATCACTTTAAATAAGATCAGGTGTGTAATAGGTCATTGAGATAGTTAAAGTGTGTAACTGACTTTTCGGGACAAGTTTAGAGAGGAATCTATGCATTTTCCCAAATATTTATTTTGATGATGCATATGTATCAAAACAAGATTCACTGAAAAGTATCTTTTCTTTTTCCTTTTTCTTATACCTTGAAAAAATTGGCAAGACAAGTAATTGCACAAATCCGAATAACAAAAATAAGAAAGAGCATTGAAAAAATTGATATATTAATTACATTTAGACTATAGAGTGTGTTGTTATAAAAGAAAAGGAAAACAAAAAAGATGATAGATTCATTACATGTACAATGGAGAGTTTCTGGTATAGATTTGATATTTTCTTTGAGAAAGAAAGTGACTAGTTATATTGTATCTTTTGTTTGGTTAGATGTGATCAAAATACCTTATTACGGAGGGAAAATGTCTTCTCGTTCCCTCCAATTTTTGCTACTTAGGAGTGTACACTAAAGCACATTTAATCCAATATTTTACTAATATATTTAATTGAATTTGACGTGGAACCCGCATTTTCTTTTTAATCTTCACTCAAAATTTATATTCTCTCTCCTTTGATTTCTTTAGCAGATTTAAAGGACAAATTGGGCCCACAATTTCATGTGTTAAAAAGTGAGTGGGTCCTCATATAACTATTGTTGGTTTTACCTCGCTCAAAATAAAAAATTTCCTGCAGGTTCAATCTATGCCCCACCAGTACGGAGAGTGAACTGACCTACGCCCCGTTGGTGGTGGCCGTAGGTCACACCTGCGAGCTGTCCAAAAACTGCCTAAGGTAAGTTTTCCTAATTAATTCCTAATTTAATTATCTTAGTTTAGGGTAGTTTTATACTGATTTAATAGACCTATATAAACAATTTTATATCATTAAACACCTCATTAATTCATTATAACCCAAAATCCCAAAACTAAACTCAACTACTTTCCCCTCCAAAAATCTTCTCTCTAGAAATTCCATTGAAGACCAAGAGAAGGGATCAAGCTAGGGCGTGGGGATGGAGGCTTCTTAACATGAATTTGATGGGATTCTAAGTCTAAGGTATGATAGTTCTTCATCCTTGGGAAGCTATCACCCAAGGAGCCCTTTCAAAAGCTTTTAACTCAATTCTAGAAAACCCAATTAGCTAGGGTTTCGACTCAACCCCATGGATTCCTTTCAAAGTTGTTCTTAAAGATTGAATTATGTTTGTTATTGATGATACTACTGATTTTAGATGATTTTAACTTGAATTACAAAGAATCCATGAGTTTTCCCTAACCCTAGCTATGGCTCTTCTCTGCATTATGAATGTTGTAAGAAGTTGATTCAATTGATTGAATATGAGTTGATTATGATGTAATTACATGATTTAAGTATAATTCTACATGTATTATTGATTAATCTAAGATTCTAGGGTGAAATTGATGTACCCTAGGGTTATGTCATGAAAGGGGGGAAATTGTGGGTTTAGATGTGAACCCCTAAGATTGATGAACTTCTTGAAGAATTGCCTTAGATTAGATCACTTAGACATGAATTACTTATAAGTAAATTAGATCACTTAGACATGAATTACTTATAAGTAAATCTTGTAGACATGAACTAACTTGATTAGGGCTTATATGAATGATCATGTTTGTGTAGTGTTGGGATTGAGGTTATATGTTCCTATATGATTATAATTGGTCAAGAATGAGGAATGTGGTTAGGTTACCTGGAGAACTAGGACTACTTAATAATCATGTGAGGCATTGCTTGAGAGTAAGGCTTGTAATATGAAGATGACTCATAGGGATTAAAGGTAAAAAGCTAAAATGAATAAGCTAAAGGTGCTAAGGCTCCAAGAAGGAAGCCATTATGTATGTTGAGTTGTGTATGACCCTATTGTGAGAAGACTTCATCTACATGACCTCTAATATGAGTATATGAGTTTATGCATGGGATGAATGTTGTACTTGGGTTATGACTATATCTATGTTTCATGTATTGAATGCTAGATGTGTTAACTCAATATGACCCTTGAATGCAAGATATGAGGTGTATGTATGATTATGATATTATATGCATGTTTATAAACACTTTGAGTATAATGTGTCCATTGTGATAATGTTGTTATTGTGTTAATGAAAGGACAATTATATACACACACTCCATGTATAAAAAGATTATGAGGTACTTGTGGTGTCAATTGAAAGGCTAGTTCTCATATGCACCTTTACATACTATTATGCATGAAATTTACATGACCATGATGATCCACTTGAAAGGTGGAGGTGTTAGCTATTGTGTATATCATAGTATTGATGCAAGATCCTTCTTTCCTACCCCTACATATGGCTATGTACGATATGATATGACTATGTATGATGTGTTAAGACTATTTATGATATGTTATGAATATGATAGTATTGTTGTGTTAAATGAAAGGCCATTCTCATGAACACACTATGAATTCGATGTGAAAGGTTTATTCACATGTTGATGATTCTAAAGTTAAAGGACATTCTCACTTAAGGAATCTATGAGCTATTATGATGTTATGTTGGTTTGAGTGCCTAATGCATTCTCTTATGATCATGAACTTATGCAAAGACTTAATATGACTTTTAAAGGGAATTATGCTTAGCACCGAGTGGATATGAGTATGAGATGGGTTCATTCACGCTAGTAGTTGGGTTCCCAATACGGTGTCTCATGAGATGGAAACCTCCACGTTAGTAGTCAAGGTTTCAAGTAGCAATCTCCCTATCCCATAACTATGTGCCCACATAGGTATATATCTAGTGGATCCACCTTTAAGCTAATATGTACGTTCTACCTTAGGCAAGTAGGACACCTCTTTTCGGTGTGGGGGTAGAACACCGGATTCCATGTAGCTCACATGGTCTATGTCGGTTAAGGCTAAATCTCCCTAAATGATAAGAATATGAATTATGATAAGAAAATAGGCATGTTCTATGGTTCCTCAAGAGGTTCTACTTAGTATGAATGGGGGTATGTGACTTCATTCGTGCATTGCACAAGTAGGCTTTGAGAGTGGGCATGATATGTCTCTTTTATGATATGATGATTATGAGTTGAATGTATGCTTTGTATGAATTATGAATATGAATATGGACTATGCTTATAACTTCTAATGGGTTTACTTAGTGTGAGTGGGGGTATGGGACTTCACTTATACATTGCACAACTAGACTTATAGAGGGGTTATTGTGAGGTTCTCTTATGTTATGATGACTTATGAATTATGTATGAAAAGTAAGTATGGATGTTAAGGTTGACTTCACTTGTTAAAAGTTATGAAGATGAATGACTCCTTAGTTATGTATGTTGGCTATGAATAAGGAAAAGTAACATATGTATGTTGTTGGTGGCATAAGAGTGGTACTTAGTGTAGATAGGATTATGGGATCCTATCTATGCATTGCACAAGTATAGCTTAGGGTTGCTTATGTGGTAATTCTATTATGATGAAATGATCTTGGTATGTGACTATGTGCATGAACTATGTCTTGTGAAGATTGGGATATGTACTATGCTTGTGTTGGAGACTATGTTTGTAAAAAATGATATCTCTTATATTATGATGAATTGTATGTGAGTTGCTTTATGAGTTGCATTCTCCAACTATTTCAAAGATGATGTTCAAAATGGCATATATCATGGTTTCAAATGAAATGTCCCCTTTATGCATGTTTTAATGATTTTTATGCATGGCTTCCATGCCTAGTACTTTTTGTGCTAACCCCTTCTTTCTATATTTTCTATAGGTGTAGGCTTTGGAGATATTGGATTCCATCCTCGTGGCTAGGTTCATAGGAGATCAAGAAGAAGAAGATTGGTGAGTCATCATTGTATTCGAGGGCTTGACCATATGTCCTTTATGTCTTTCTTTTATGCTTTAGACTTTTGTAAGGGCCGTGTCCTTAAGATGTATTCAAGAGTTTTATTCCAAGTAATTAGATGGTTTGAGACATAGTGTATAGATTCTATTATTTTATATAAGACTTCGATTGTAAAGAAAAGTTTTAAATTCCGCTTTATTTTCCTATGAACTTATGTCTATGATTATGCCAAGGGCTTGTATAAGACCCCTTCGGGGTCGAGTACTCCGTGTTACGTCTAGGGGATAACTCCGGGTTGTGACAGTTGTCTAGTTCTTAAAATCTGAACCATTATCAATTTAAAACACATCTGTGTATCCTTCATGCAGAGGTGTCGAGAAATGGTGATCTTTGCAGATGTCTTCCAATTAGTCATTTTTATGATGTTCTCTCCTTTTATCTTAAGGTGCCCGCAAGGGTTTTCACTGATAAGATCTCTCTTGTCGTCTTATGGTTCCTATAAAGGTTTTCACCGATGAGACTCTCTCATTTTTTTTCATTTTTTTTACTTATGGTGCCCACAAGGGTTTTCACTCATAAGTTTTTTTGACTAAAAAATGTAATCTCCGATGATCAATTGTCTGTGCAAGACACATTGAATCTATCATTCTTAGAGCTAATCAAAATGTCAGTTGCTAGAATAGAATCATAAACTGAATTACAATTTGAGACTATTCTTTTAAAAAAATGCCCTAGTTTTCTATAAATACTGGAATATTGATTTTTTTTGGGATGATCGAACCCCAAAGGGTTGCCTACGTATCCTTTCGAAATTAGGTCAAACGTAGTTCAAAATTTCAAAGAGAGAACTTTTTTTTGATGATTTTTTTTATTGAATTTTTTTGAATGAGGGGCCCTTTTCTTCCCAACCATAAATTTGTCACAGCATCTTAGAACGCATTAGATATAATATCTTTGAACCGCGCCCGCATTAACAATCATGCCTGTAATTTTTCCCTCCACACCAGTAAGGTGCAAGGCTCCTTTGGACAACACTTCCTTGATAAGATATGGGCCTTGCCGATTTGGGGTAAACTTTCCATTGGCTTCTTCTTTGTGTGGGAGAATGCGCTTTAAGACCAGTTGACCTGCTTCAAAATATCTTGGGTGCACCTTTTTGTTGTATGCACGAGCCATCCTTTCCTGATAAAGCTGACAGAAACATATGGACGCCAATCATTTCTCATCTATTAATGTGAGCTGCTTTAGTTGGGTTTTGACCCATTCAGCATCCTCAATTTTAGCCTCGACAATAATTTGAAGAGATGGAATTTCGACTTCCGCTGGTATCACAACCTCAGTCCCATACATCAACAAATAAGGAGGTGCACCAATCGAAGTGCACACTGTTGTGCGATCTACCAAAAGTGCGAAAGGCAACTTCTCATGTCATTGTCTGGTGCCTTGAACCATCCTCCTGAGAATCTTGTTGCTATTCTTGTTGGCAGCTTCCACAACTCCGTTGGTTTTTGGTCGATATGGTGTAGAATTGTGATGCACAATTTTGAGTTACTCACATACCTCCTTCATCAAATTGCTATTAAGGTTTGAAACATTATCTGTGATGATAGTTCTTGGGATACCAAAACGACAAATGATGTTTGAATGGACAAAATCCACGGCCGCGTTCTTAGTGACTGCTTTGAAATTGATTGCCTCCACCTATTTGGTAAAGTAATCAATTGCGACCAAAATAAATCGATGTACATTAGAAGCTTTCAGCTCAATTGGTCTGATGACATCCATTCCCCATACAACAAAGGGCCAAGGAGCGGCCATGGGGTGTAACTCTGAAGGAGGTGAATAAATTAGGTCACCGTGAATTTGGCACGGATGACATTTTTTCACAAAGCGAAAGCAATCTCGTCCCATGGTGAGCCAGTAATATCCTGCTCGAAGTATCTTTTTTTGCAAGGACATATCCATTCATGTTGTAACACCCCGTAATTTAGTAAGTTGAGCTAGTAAGTTCTAGAGCCTTTGGTTAGATTTTTGGAATGTTTTATGAGGGTTAAAACTTGTAAAAATGGTTCACGTACTTAGAATAGGGGTTTTAGGGTTAAACGTCTGGGTATGACTCCCCAAGGGCCACCCAAGGAGTCCTTGAGGAGGACCCCAAAACAGTCCTCAAAACTGTCCATTATAGTGACCTACGTTTGGCCATCTACTGCCAGTAGACCAAACCACGCCCCATAGGTCTTTGGCGTACGTCAAGGCCTACACCAGGCCTGCAGGTTTGAGCCTCAGTCCCTAACCATGGAGGCCAAACGACGGCCAGTAGCTTCACCTACGGTCCGTAGGTGGAGGGGCGTTCATGGTGCAAGGTTTTGACATTTTAGTTTTAGTTAGGGGTTTTTGGGAATTAGTTAGTTATTTAATTAAAGGCTTAGGGGGTCGGTTAAGTAGTTAAATAACCACCTATAAATACCTAATAAGACCCTAAAACTAAGTCATTAGCTCATTCATCTTAGAACCCCCAAATTACTCTTAAGAAATTCTCTCTCTAGAAGAACAAGAAGAAAGGAAGTTGGGGAAGCAGCTTAGGGTGATTTTCACCATTGATTCAAGCTTTGTTTAGAGCTTTGATTAAAGGTATGTGAAGCTTAATCATCCATGATTTTTCCACCCATGGAGCCCCCATAGTTTCCCCCAATTGTGAACTCAAAAACCCAATTCTAGCTAGGGTTGTGATTGCATTGTGGGTAGTGATGTTTGCGTAATCAAGACACAACTTCCAATGCAAGTGTCTACGATCATACAATAGTAAAGTAACCCAATCAAGGGTTGGGGTCGAGTCCCAAGGGAGTGGTTTTGAGAATTAATAGAAAAATAAAATTAAGTTCTAATTAGTCATAGCTAAAAACATTATTGAATCTAAACATGTTAAATCTAAAGGTGACGAAAGCGTCAATTATGAATGGGGGTTTGTAACAAGTAAGCAAAAACAACAAAAAAAATGCAAAGAGTACTAATCAAGGAGAGGGGATTCTTGGGATGTGATAGGAATACGGGATAGACTAAACTATTGGGTGTGCTTTTGATAATTAATCCGTTGAATATTTGTGACTAGGCTAGAATATAGTGGGGGTAAATTATCTCTCGAGCAACTTACCCTGAATCAACTCGATTTCTCTCGAACACCAAGTTGCCGCATGAAGAACAACCTCCGCCTTAACCCACTCACTCTCTCGAGCTGAGTGTGTGGGAGAAGGACTAGGGTTCACTCTCTCGAGCTGAACCTTATGTCGACCCAATCCCACCTTCCATCAATTTAGTAGTCTTAGTACGACCTCTCTCTCGAGCAAGCCGAAAACACAAAGGTGAAATCGTATTTGCGACTACAATTTCATTAAGTTCCACCACAACTACTAAATGAAATCACATCTAAACAACAAATAAATCATCAACAAGCAAGACCCAATATATAATCTAACCCATATTCACAAAATCACACTCCCAATGATTGGGGTTTTAGCTAGACATGTAAAAGAGATAGAAATTTATACTAATACGAGTTTGCATTCAAATGGGTATGAAGATTGAAGTCTCAAAACAAGCATAAAGTGAAGAATCCACAAGACCCAAGTCCAAATTCTTAGAGTTGAAGCCCTTTGAATCTTCAAGTTCTTCAAAACCCTCTCCAAGCTTAGAACTCAAAATTCTATGTTAAAAATTCTATATTAAAAATCTGATATTAAGCAACAACTATCAACGAGTATTTATAATTTTCAAAAATCTGTGCTTCAGCGGATCATTCGACGTCGTTAGTCGGGATCGCCGATCAACTCGGCGATCCGCCCTTTGGTAGGTTTTATCGCCGTCTTGCTCTATCCTTCAGCATTGTCGTGTTATGGATCATTGGGAGACATAGTACTGCTTCGCAAAACTGCTTGGCGACACGCCGACTACTCTTTTTCACTGCCGATTTGATCCGTTCTTTTAGGGCTTAACACACTGGAACAAAAGGCGAAGATAAAACCTTTTGGCGACTCGCCGAACGGGTTTGGCGATTCTCAGATCTTCATTTCTTCGTTCTTTCATCTGCCTTTGTTCCTTTTTGCTAAGTATTGTCCATGCTTTCCCTCCAACTCCAAATACCTGAAACTTAAGGGTTTTCATCATATATTGAATCAAAATATGAATTTGAGGACACTAATTCTATCAAAATATAGCCCTAAATGAGTCCAATTTGTGGACTTATCAACACCCCCAACTTAAACTTTTGCTTGTCCTCAAGCAAACTCGAGTTCAGCTGTTCAAAAAGGGTGTCTCAAACAGTGTTATACAAGAATAAACCATAAATGTACACAACAAGACTTAACTTACTCATGCAAGGATCAAATGTGCACTCAAAGTTTCAAGTTGTGACATACCATTATCAAAAGATCTCGAGCTCACAATACTTGCTTCAAATGCAAATTCAAGCTTAACTATAGTGTTCAAATGCCCTCACACAAAGAATGATTCCATATTCACACAATGGTTCACAGTTTAAAGCTTCAGAATCAGATGCAACGCTCATACTCACAAAAAAGAACACAATGCATAATTTCACCCATAGGTTTGCCCGTATTTTTCAATCAATACTTGCTTCAGCTCACTCAAGATCAAAAAGTTCTTTTCAAGGCTTGTAATGGGGCTGAGTGCAAAGGTATGTCATTTAGGTTCAGTGACTTTCATCCTCATGAAATATGGTGTTCACAACACTTCCTTTCCTTCCACGAAAGCAATATTTAGCACAATTATAGCTTACAACCCAAATACATAAACGAAACACAATTCATGAATAGCACACAAAGGTGGGCCTCACCCTACCACAAATAAAAGAAATTTGTCCTCAAATGCAATTAACATAATATCCAGAATTTAGAATAAAGAAAGACAGAGAGGGAGGTAGAGAAAAATCCTGTCTATACAGTCGCTCCATCTGTCTGGGCACAAGTGCACGATGTGTCAGCCTGGGCTTGAATAATAGTCCCCGGAGCAACTTCAGAAGGTTCAACGGCAACTGGCTTGCTGAAATTGTCCAAGTCATGAGCCTTCAAGAAGGAATGTATAACTATGTAGAATCCACGAGTCCACGAAGGGACAGTGGGATCTCGGGGGATAGATCTCTTACTGGAACTAGGCTTTTTTCCCTCACTTCCCGTCTTGGGAGGATTCGCTTCAGTTGTACCTTTCCTGAAATTTTTCGCTCTTATCTGTCGGGGTGGCCTATTTCATCCAGCTACTTTTGGTCTAGACAAATCTGCAAAACTTCAGGAAAAAGTTAGAAAGTATCTCAACAAAAACATAGAAGTTCAGTAGTAGAAAAACTTCGCCGAACCAGTTGGCAAAACTCGCAATCGCTTAGGCAATTGGCCGAGTGCAGTGTGATGTTTGCGTAATCAAGACACAACTTTTGATGCAAGTGTCTATGATCGTACAATAGTTTAGTAACCCAACCAAGGGTTGGGATCGTTCCCAAGAGAGTGGTTTTGAGAATTAATAAAAAAAAAAAAATTTAGTTCTAATTAGTCGTAGCTAAAGACATTAATGATTAAAACTATTTTAAATTAAAGGGGGACACAAGAGTGTCAATTATCAATGGGGGTTTTGTCACTAGTAAATAAAAACAACAAACTAAACAAAGATTTCTAAGTAATGAGAGGGGATCCTTGGGATGTGACGGGAATACGGGTTAAGCTAGATTATTGGGTACATGCTTTTGATAGAAGATTCATAGAGTAATTGTGACTAGGCTAAACTTTAAGGGGGATAAGCTCTCTCTCGAGCAACTTACCCCGTTTCAAATGCATTCCTCTTGGACACCCACTTGCCGCATGAAGACCAGCCTATGCCTTAACCCACTCACTCTCTCGAGATGAGTGTGTGGACATGGGACTAGGGTTCACTCTCTTGAGCTGAACCTCATGTCGACCCACTCACAGTGGCCATCAATTTAGTGGTCTTAGTTTTACGACCTCTCTCTCGAGCAAGCTGAAAACAGATATATGAGATTATATTTGCAACTACAACCTTATTAAGTTCATCTACGACCACTAAACGAAATCACATTTAAACTACAAATAAACTATCAGCATGCAAGACCCAACAATTATCTTAACCCATATTCGCTAAATCACACCCCAAGATTGGGGTTTTAGCCACACATGTATAAGAGATAGAAATTTATACCAAATTAAGCTCGCATTCAACTGGGTATGAAGAGTTAAGTCTTGATACAGGCCAAAATTGAAGAATCCAAGAGACCCAAACCGAAATCTTGAAGATGAAACCCTTTGGAACTTCAAGTCTTCAAAACCCTCTTAAACTTAGGGAAAAATATCAAAAAGTACTATTCTATATGAAAATTATAATAAGTGTTCGACCCTTAAAACTACAACTCTAACTAGTATTTATAGTTTTCACAGATTTGTGCTGCAACGGATCATTCGACGTCGTTAGTCGTAATCGCCGATCAACTCGGCGATTCGCCTTTTGGTGTAGTTCATCTCCGTCTTGCACCATCCTTTAACATCGTCGTGCTCTGGGTCATTGGACGACATGGTACTGATTCACGAAAGTTCTCGGCGATGCGCCGACTTCTACCTTTTTCCGCCGACTTGATCCTTTCCTTCAAGACTCAGCACACTGGAACAAAAGGCGAAGTAAGACCCTTTGGCGACTCGCCAAGTGGACTCGGCGATCCTCACTTCTTCATTTCTTTGTTCTTTTCAGCCTTTTCGTTCCTTTTTGCGATGTAGTGTCCATGCTTTCCTTCAAACCTTAAATACCTGAAACTTAAGGGTTTTCATTAGATATTGAGATACAATAATTAGTTGAGGACACAATTTCTATTAAAATATAGCCCTAAATGAGTCCAATTTGTGGACTCATCAACACCCCCAACTTAAACTTTTGTTTGTCCTCAAGCAAACTCAAGTTCAGCCATTCAAAAAGGGTGTCTCGACCAATGCTACACAAGACTCAATCATTAATGCACACAACCAGAATCACTTTAATTATGGAAAGATCAAATGTGTACTCAAAGATTCAAGTTGTGACACACCATTACCAAAGATTCTCAATCTCGCAATACTTGTTTCAAATGCAAGTTCAAGCTCAACAAAAGCCTTCGAATGCCCTCACACAAATGATGATTCCATTTTCACACGCAAAGGTATAATCAATTTAAAGTTTAGGAATCAGATATAACACTCACACTCACAAAGAGGAACACAACGCATACTTTCACCCATAGGTTTGCCCGTATTTTCCAATCAACATTTGTTTCGACTTTCTCAAGATCACAAAGGTCTTAATAAGGCTTGTAACGGGGTTGAGTGTAAAGGTATGGTCATTTAGGCTCAGTGACTTTCATCCTCATGAAATGTGGTGCTCACAACACTTCCTTTCCTTTTCCTTCATCATTCTCTTTAGTGCTCATAAGTCATCCTATTATTCATTTTTCATGGATTGTTTGGGAACCCCATCTCTTTTGTACTTTATTCCCCCACTTTTCTTTTCATTCTTTTTCTTTTGATTTTTTTATTTTTATTTTTTTATATGGAGGGGTTCCATTTTTCTTAAAACCATCGGTAAGAGGAGACTTTCCTTGCACTTCTTGACTTGCCTTATCTTTTCACCACACCCCAAACTTAGGCTTTTGGCCTAAGTTGGCTATTCAACTAACCACAATTCAAGAGGATTATAGGTAATGATTAAGAAAGGTCTAGTTTTCATCAAGTTTCTTCCAAAGAAGGGTAAGGCTCAAAGGGTGTTCAAGAGAGAATCACACGCTCACAAGGTAGGTCACAAAAGAGGTATATGTCAAATTGGTTCACAATCTTCGAAGTTGCCTGAGATCATATCAAGAGAAAGTCTTACTTAGTCAACCGGACCAACAGGACAAATTCTAGGTGTTGTCATGCATGTTTCCAAGTAAGCTTATCACACAACGCATCGACACTTAAGTCAAACAAGACTCCACACTTTTGCTAATGTGCAACGGTCATCACAAGAGAATCGATTTGATAAATGGCTAATCACAACGAGATGCAAAGAGTTCACATATTGTCTATGCAACTTCATTTGGCCTCATCGTAGCCGCACATTCATGTTTGTTTGATTGTAAGCACTATTCAAGTCATCGGTATTGATTAGGACCGAGACTTAAATTTTGCAAAAGAAAAGCCACATTCATCACACAAGAGGTGGTAAAAATTTCTGGACGGGTTAAAATCATTTTTCAATATAAAATAAAAGGAGCCATAAGCTTAAACATCTACGGAAAGTAGTATTAACACAATTTTAAACAGAACAACCAAAATATAAACAACACATGAACATCGGGTAGAACACAAATGTGGGTCTCACCCCACCACAATTAAAAGCATTTGTCCTCAGATGCACATGACAAAATATCCAAAATGACAATTAAAGACTTACAGAGAGGGAGGTAAAGAAGGGATCCTGTCTAAGCAGTCGCTCCATCTATCTAGGCATCAGTGCCCGGAGTGTTGTCATTCTGCTTTTGGTTCTCTTTTTCTTTTCACTCTGTTTCAACTTCTGCAGCGATATTAGCCTCAATCATATTGTCCAACTCGTGAGCTGCCACAAAGGCGTGTATCGCATTGTTGAAGCCTTGAGTCTACGAAGGGGCATTAGGGTAGATGGGCATCCTCTTCCTCGAACTGGCTGTCTTGTTCTCGCTCCTTGCAGTTCTTTTGAACTTTTAAGCTCTTATGTGTCTGGGTGGTATGTTTCTTCCTGCAACTTTTGGTCTGGCCATGTCTACAAAGTCTTAAGATAATGTTAGAACATATTTGTCAACCAAAACAAAGACATTCAGCTGCAGAGAGACTAGATAGTCCATTCGGCGAGCCACAAACAATCCACCGAAGGTCATAGTGCAGAAGCAATTAGGGGTGCAAACAAAGGGAGAACAAGAAGACTTTCGGCGAGTCGCCGAGTGCTCCTGGTGACCTCATACTTCTCGCCGAAAGTTACAGACGCCACAAAAAATAAAGCATGATAATAAGGGCGAGATAGGATAATTAGGCGAACCGTGGAATAGTTCGGTGAGCTAGTCACAGCTCGCTGAATGACCCAACGTGCCTACTTTTGACTCAACTTCTCAAAATCAGCCCCGCAACCCCTGAAAATGCATTTTAAGCACAAAAAGCACAAATTCGACCAGGACCCATAACATACGAATACCACTCATCACATATTAACCCCACTCTATGCATTGGAGAACAAGGATTCAACAGTTCAGGTAGTAAATGCAAGGTTATCGAAGAAGAATCGATACATAAACAAATAAGCCCAATTAGGAAGGCTTATCAGATTTCGACAAGATCACACATTTGCAAATGAGTACACTTTTGACAAGATAGTTATGGGGTTCGGGACACTAACCTTTTGTGCTATTGGGATGCTAGGAAGTAATGAACTCCGACTCCAAGCACAAATCAATAAACCAAAATACAATAGAGATGCATCGATATTGAAAATAAGACTAGGTGTAAGCTTGCAACATTTGAAAATGAGGGAAAGCATATGAGATTCAAACTTTAAAACCTTTTGCTTGAAAAACTGTCCAGTTCTTGCCCATTCGGCGACATTAGTCATGAGCGCCGAACCATTCGGCGTCATGCCGAGTAGTCACATTCTTCGCCGAGTTTTATAGAATCCCCAGTCAATTTGGGAATTCAAACGACGATATAAAACGGGGTCGCCGAGCTAATCGGCGACTCGTCAACCGAGCATTTCTCTCACCAACCTCCTTCTTTTCAAATGCTTCTCACACTATATCCTGCACAATCAACGCACCATTATTTCTAAAACCAACGTAAAACAATAAAAGGGTTTTGGGTTGCCTCCCAAACAACGCCTTAGTTAACATCCCGGCACGACGCAAGTCTACCTTCAAACCTCACTCTTGGGGTTAGCCATAGTATCACTAGGCAAACTCTCTTGCTATCTCGGATTGAGGTGAGACGAGATATAACCCATCTAGGTCTCCAACTGCTTGATTGAAAGAGAATGAGAGGTGACGGTCTGGCTAAGGGTAGAAACATCTTCTTTCATGCCTTTCAGCATTTTGTCTGACCCTTCAACTTTGTTGAGGATACGCGAGAGCATATCCTCAGACCTACCACCTTCTAAATGCTTGGGCTTCTGGCGCTCATGAGGAGGCACATATCTATCCTTCTCCCCATCTTTCCAGTTTGGATTTCGGTCCCTCCATTCACGATCTCTATCCTTCCAGCCTTCGTCTCTAGCCCAACCTTGGTTACTACCCTGCCTTGGGTAGTTTGAATGATAGCCCCCGCCTTGATTTGCTAGAAAATTTACCTCCACGTTATATAATATTTCAAATTTTATCTCCTTAAGATTTGCACACCCGACCCCCACAATGTTGACACCGCGGGCACCAGCCCCCATGACATTTTTGGATAAAATATCAAGCTGAGTCATGATTTTGGCCATGTTTTGGTCTCTCTCATTGTGTTTTTGATTCTGCTCCTTGGATAACTTGAAGGTGAGAGGGGAAACTTGGTCCTCACGAGTGTACCATGCTCTGTTGATGGTTGTCATGCCATCTAAAAGCTAGGATGCTACTGCATACGACTGCTGCATTAAGCCTCTCGGTTGAGAGTTGGTCGGCGACACCTTTGTTTACCGAGTCCAAACTCTGGTAGAAGTATTGAAATAACACGTTATCAGGCAAACCATGGGTTGAGCATTGTAGCACCAACTTTTTGAACCGTAGCCAAGTCTCGTGCAGAGGCTCTCCTTCTAGACGCTTAAAGCTCTGGGGGATAGCATCTTCGAGTGAGGGAAAAATCACTCTTGAAATGCAATTACCGATTCCTCCCAAGAAGCGATGGATTCTCGCGGCAACTTGGCTAGCCATTTGCACGCCTCTCCCATTAACGAGAAAGGGAATAACCTTAATCGGACTGACTCCTGAGAGATGTTTTTGAATGAGAATGGTCCGCATACATCTACTAAGTTTCGAAGATGCTCGTGAGGATCCTCATGGGCCAATCCACTGAAAAATCCCTTTGGTTGCAAGAGTTGCAACATGGTGCTCGTTATGTGGAACACTGCATTTCCCTTGGCTGGGGGTAAACGGATGGCTCCAACACCTCCCATGAGATGGGGGTTATTGATGTTGGGCTCTTGGACATCATTGAGATTACCAATGTCATCCTGGTGGCCCATTTGGCTACCGTTGCTACCAATAACACTCATGCTTTCTGAAATATTCACATAAAAAAATAAAACAAAACCAAAAATTAGGTGAGTAAACTACAACTAAGAAGAACAAAAAATTCTACTAATCTAAAACTTCTCAAATAACACCACTCCTCGGTAGCGACACCATTTTGATGTTTGCGTAATCAAGACACAACTTCCGATGCAAGTGTCTATGATCATACAATCGTTTAGTAACGCAACCAAGGGTTGGGATCGTTCCCAAAAGAGTGGTTTTGAGAATTAATAGAAAATTTTCTAACTAGTCGTAGCTAAAGACATTAACGATTAAAAACATTTGGAATTAAAGGGGGACACAAGAGTGTCAATTAACAATGGGGGTTTTGTCACTAGTAAGTAAAAACAACAAAATAAACAAAGATTTCTAAGTAATGAGAGGGGATCCTTGGGATGTGACGGGAATACGGGTTAAGCTAGATTATTGGGTACATGCTTTCGATAGAAGATTCATAGAATAATTGTGACTAGGCTAAACTTTAAGAGGGATAAGCTCTCTCTCGAGCAACTTACCCAGTTTCAAATGTGTTCCTCTCGGACACCCACTTGCCGCATGAAGACCAGCCTACGCCTTAACCCACTCATTCTCTTCAGCTGAGTGTGTGGACATGGGACTAGGGTTCACTCTCTCAAGCTGAACCTCATGTTGACTCACTCACACTAGCCATCAATTTAGTGGTCTTAGTTTTACAACCTCTCTCTCTCGCAAGCCAAAAACACATATATGAGATTATATTTGCAACGATAACCTCATTAAGTTCATCCACAACCACTAAACGAAATCACATTTAAACTACAAATAAACTATCAGTAAGCAAGACCCAACAATTATCTTAACCCATAATTGCTAAATCATACCCCAAGAATTGGGGTTTTAGCCACACATGTATAAGAGATAGAAATTTATACCAAATTGAGCTCGCATTCAACTGGGTATTAAGATTTAAGTCTTGATACAGGCCAAAATTGAAGAATCCAAGAGACCCAAACCCAAATCTGGAAGATAAAACCCTTTGGAACTTCAAGTCTTCAAAACCCTCTCAAACTTAGAGCAAAAAATATCAAAAAATACTATTCTATATGAAAATTATAATAACTGTTCGACCTTTAAAACTACAACTCTGACTAGTATTTATAGTTTTCACGGATTGTACTGCACCAGATCATTCGGCGTCATTAGTCAAAATTGTCGATCAACTCGGCGATTCACCTTTTGGTGTAGTTCATCGCCGTCTTGCACCATCATTTAGCATCGTCGTGCTCTGGATCATTGTGCGATATGGTACTGCTTCATGGAACTTCTCAGCGATGCGCCGACTTCTCCTTTTTTCCACCGACTGCTCCCTTTTTCCGTCGACTGCTCCATTTTTCCGCCGACTAGATCCTTTCCTTCAAGGCTCAGCACACTGGAACAAAAGGCGAAGTAAGACCCTTTGGAGAATCGCCAAGTGGACTCGGCGATCCTCAGGCCTTCATTTCTTCGTTCTTTTCAGCCTTTTCGTTCCTTTTTGCGACTTAGTGTCCATGCTTTCCTTCAAACTTCAAATACCTGAAACTTAAGGGTTTTCATCAGATATTGAGATAAAATAAGCAGTTTAGGACACAGTTTCTATTAAAATATAGCCCTAAATGAGTCCAATTTGTGGACTCATCACAGTGCATAGAGGATACAAGGGTGTAGACAAAGGGTGAACAAGAGGTCTTTTGGCGAGACGCCGAGTGCGTTCGGCGACATCAGACTTTTCGCCAAAAGTTACAGAATCAATAACACATTTATCATTAAATTAAAGGCGAGAATGGGACGTTAGGCGAACCGTCGTGTGGTTCGGCGAGCTCAGCCCAGCTCGCCAAACGGCTCAACGTACCTATTTTCAACCCATCTTCTCGAATTCAACCCCGCAACCCCCGAAAGCAAAATCAAAATATGCAATAGACAAATTAGGCTCAGACCCAGCGACACTTATGCATAACCCATGATTTTTCATCCACTATAGGGCACAATTTTCAAGAATCAACTATTTAACTCAGTACGGTGAATATTATCGAATCAAAGCAAGCAAACAAAAATTCTAATCCTACCAGAGAGGACCAACACACAATATCGAAGTAATGTCATTGCATTTGAGCACAACTTTTGATAATAGGAATTTAGGGCTTGGAAACCAACCTTAGATGCCGATTAAGATGCTACTAAGATGCTAGGCGGTAACGCAATCCAGATCCGAGCACAATTCAACAACTAAAATACAATAGAGATGCAATGATATTGAATGTAAAACTTGGTGTGAGTTTGTAAAGTTTGAAAATGAGGGAGAGCGCAGGAAATTGAAACTCTTAAATCTATGGCTTGAAAAACCGTCCAGTTCCTGAACACTCGACGACATTAGTCGTGAACACCGAACCATTCAGCATCACGCCGAGCAATCAGATTCTTTACCGATTTTTACAAAATCCCCCAGTTAATTTGGGAATCCAAACGGCGATACAAATCAGGTTTGCCGAGTTGATCGGTGACTCGCCAATCATTTCTTTGGGCCAGTCAAGTTTGACAGACCCTAAACCCAAACTGGGTTGGATCAAACGACGACATGAGTCGGGTCGTCTAATACTTTGGTGACTCACCAGCCGAACATTTCTCTCGCCAATCTATTTATTTCCAAATGCTTCCCACACTTAATACTGCACAATTAACACACCATTATTTCTAAAACCAACATAGGGCAATAAAAGGGTTTTGGGTTGCATCCCAAAGAACACCTTAGTTAACGTCATGGCACGACGTGGAAGTGCCTTTATGCATCTTCCAGATACACCACCTCGACCAAAGAAATCTCTTGACATTCCCCAAAATATAATTTCAAATGTTGACCGTTCAATTTAAATGGAGGTCCCTCTTGATCTTCGACTTCTAAGGCACCATTGGTGAACACTCACGTTAATCTAAAAGGTCCAGACCATTTGGATTTGAGCTTTCCGGGAAATAGTCTAAGTTGAGAGTTGTATAGCAACACCCACTCTCCTACCTTGAAGTCCCGCTTGAGTATTCGAGCATCATGCCATTTCTTCATCTTCTCTTTGTAAATGGCTGAACTTTCATAAGATTTGAGTTTAAATTCATCTAGTTCATTCAACTGCTCTACCCTTCCCCTTGAAGTTTTTGACCAGTCCAAATTTAAAGATTTCAATGCCCACAATGCTTTGTGTTCCAACTCAATGGCAAATGACAAGCCTTACTAAAAACCAACTGATATGGGGACATACCAATAGGTGTTTTGTAAGTGGTTCGATATACCCATAGTGCATCATCGAGCTCCCTAGAGAAGTCAGTTTTGTTGGCATTAACTGTCTTTGCCAAGATGCTTTTGATCTCCCGATTTGATACCTCGACCTGACCACTTGTTTGGGGATGATATGGGGTTGCTACTTTGTGTTTCACCCCATATTTACTCAGTTCCATTGAAAATTACTTATTGCAAAAGTGGCATCTCCCATCACTAATAATTGCCCTAGGAGTGCCAAATCTTGCAAAGATGTAACGTTTCAAGAATTGGACAACACTTTTTCCTTCGTTGTTTTGAAGTGCAATGGCTTCCACCCATTTGGAAACATAATCTATAGCCACCAAGATATATTTATTTCCAAATGAGCTCACAAATGGGCCCATGAAATTGATCCCCTATACATCGAATTGCTTGACCTCTAAAATAGGAGTGAGACGTAGTTCGTATCTTCTAGACACTACGCCTTGTTGTTGACATTGAGAGCATTTCTTTGCAAATTCATGTGCATCCTTGTAAAGGGACGGCCAGTAATATTCACTTTGGAGAACTTTAGCGGCGGTGCGAATACCACTATGGTGACCTTCCACTGGAGATGCATGACAAGCATGGAGAATTTCTACCACTTTTTCTTCAGGAACACACCTTCTAATGACATGGTCAGCACACTCTCGAAACAGGTATGGTTCATCCCAAAAGTACTTTTTAACATCGAACATAAACCTCTTTTGTTGGTAAAAGATCAACTCATCTGGCATCAGTCCACTCACAATGTAATTTGTGAAATTTGCATACCACGGTGTATGTTTGAGAGATATTGCAAACACCCGTTCATCGGGGAAGGAGTCGTCTATGTCGACCTCATGCTCAACATCCTCCATTCCTTCCAACCTTGATAAGTGATCAGCCACTTGATTTTCGCAGCCTTTTTGATCTTTTACCTCAAAATCAAATTCTTGTAATAGTAGCACCCACCTTATCAATCTTGGTTTTGCATCTTTCTTTGCTATCAAGTAACGGAGTGCAGCATGATCAGTATGTACGATTACTTTGGTGCCTAGCAAGTATGCCCGAAACTTTCCAAATGCATAGACTACCACAAACAACTCTTGTTCTGTGACTGTATAATTGTGTTGGGCACTATTTAGAGTCTTGCTTGCATAATTAATTGGGTAAAATAATTTGTTGCGCTTTTTCCCCAACACTACCCCCAATGCCATACCACTAGCATCACATATTACTTCAAAAGATTCGGACCAATTAGGGCTGATGATAATCAGGGTGGATACTAGTTTCTCTTTCAAACACTGAAATGCAGTCATACAAGTGTCATCAAAATAGAACTTCACTTCCTTTTTCAAGAGTTTGCATAGTGGGTGTGCAATCTTTGAGAACACTTTAATGAACCTTCGGTAGAACCCTACATGCCCCAAGAAACTGCGAACACCCTTCACTAAAATTGGCATGGGTAGTTTCTCAATAATCTCAATTTTCACCTTGTCAACTTCCAGCCCCTTTTGGGATACCTTATGCCCGAGACCAATCCCTTCCTTCACCATAAAGTGACATTTCTCCCAATTCAAAACTAGATTCGTTTCCACGCATCTTTGGAGCACTTGCCCAAAATGTGTCAAGCATTCTTCAAACGTATCCCCTACGACTGAGAAGTCGTCCATGAATACCTCCATAGAGTCTTCGACCATATCCGCAAAAATAGACAACATGCAACGCTGAAATATCGCTGGGGCATTACATAATCCGAATGGCCCTTTCGATTGCAAATGTTCCATAAAGGCAAGTAAAAGTGGTTTTCTCTTGGTCTTCTGGCACAATAGATATTTGATTGTAGCCGGAGTACCCATCCAAAAAATATTACCACCCCCTTTCCGATAACTGGTCAAGCATCTGGTCCATGAAAAGCATTGGAAAATGATCTTTTTCAGTCCATGAATTAAGTTTTTTATAGTCCATACATACTCTCCACCCAGTCAGTGGTCTAGTTGGCATGAGTTCCTCCTTTGCATTTCAGACTACAGTGATACCTCCTTTTTTGGTACACATTGCACCAGGCTTACACATTTACTATCTGCAATCGGGTAGATTACTCCCGCGTCTAACCACTTGATGATCTCCTTTTTCACCACCTCTTGCATTAGTGGGTTCAATCTCCATTGATATTCCACACTAGGTTTACATTCATTATCAAGCCGAATTTTGTGCGTACAAATACCAAGAGGAATGCCCACTATATCAGCTATGGTCCATCCTATAGCTTTTATATGTTTTCGCAGTACTTCAATGAGTAATTTAACCTGCCTTTCAAGCAAGTCAACTATGATAATCACTGGTAAAGTATTATTGGCTCCCAAGAAGGCATATTTGAGATGATAGGGTAGTACTTTTAACTCCAGATTTAGCGATTTCTCAGTTGATGGCTTTGCAGGAGGACTTTCTCTATTTTATAGGTTAATATCTAACTTGATTGGATTCCTTGAATATACTCCTAACCCCGATAAGGTAGCTACCACTTCATCATAGCCTTGAACTTCGAATTCATCATAATTAGCAAGCATAGATTCAAAGGGTTCATTCTTTCGCATCAAATGGCTCACACTTGCCACCGCCTCATCTATAACATCCTCAGTAGACACCACATGGATATCGCTTGGTTGTTTCATGGATTCACAAATATTTAAGGTTACCTCATTATCGTTCACCCGGAACTTTAATTTCCCGCTTTCGACATCTACCAATGCCTTCTCGTTGCTAAGGATAGCCTTCCCAAAATAATGGAGATTTCAGCATCGATCTCATAATCTAAAATCACAAAGTCAACCAAAAAGATGAACCGATCTACTTTTATCAAGATGTCATAGAGTATCCCCACTGGGTGCTTGATTGATCGATCCTCCATAAGGAGTCTCATTGTGGTTGCCTTTGGTTCACCCAAACCAAGTTGCTTGTATATTGCATAGGGCATCAAGTTGATGCTTGCTCCTAAATCACACAAAGCTTTAGCGAATTGGAGAATGCCAATGGTGCACGGGATGGTGAATGCCCTAGGATCGTCTTTCTTAGTGATTAACTCTTTTTTCATAAATGCGCTGCAACTATGGGGCACTTCAATAGTTTCATAGTCCAAGCTCATTTTCTTTGTAACTAGTTCTTTCATGAATTTGGTGTAACCCGACATTTCCAACAATGCTTCCACCAGAGGAAGGTTAATTGATAATTTCTTGAACACTGACAAGAATTTTTTGAACTTCTCATCTTTACTTTTTTTTCAAGCGTTTGGGAAATGGTGAAGGTATTTTGGGTAAAGGGTGCATAAATTTTGGAACTTGAACATGTTGCTCCGCTTCTTCCAGTGGTTCTTTGGCAAGGATTTGTTGAATAGGAAATTATTGTTCTTCCATACCTTGGCTTTCTTCATGCTTTTGAGGATCCTCATCTTCCATCACATTCTCTATTGCCACCTTTCCGCTACGGGTAACTACAACCAGCCCTCTTTCATTAACTTCCATTAGTGTTTTGGATGTTAATTGAGCTGATAATAGACTCAATCGACCTTCCAGCAATTTGATGGCATCAACATGAGAATTCACTTTACTGTTCAATGATGAAAATGCATCTTTCATCCCTTTTAACAAATCATCCGAGCCCTCAACTTTATCAAGTATGCGTGACAATAGATCATTTACCCGAGGACTACTTGCACTCTCTTTAGATTTTGGGCTTTCACTCAAGTGAGTATGGTCCTTCTCATGATCATCTTGCTCAGCCCAATCTTGCTAATATCTCCTTGGTTCTTCACCCCTGTAATAGTTCCAACCTTGATTTCCTCCCCACTGTTGATAGCGTGGGTGGAAAACCTCCTCATATCTTTTGGAGTTCCAACCTTGATTTTCCCCTGGTCTTGAGTAACCGGAAGAAGAACCCTCCTCAACTCGAAATACCTCATATGGCCCCTTCATGTGTTCTTGTAGAATATCCATTTGAGACAACATCTTTTTGATGTTTTTGTCCCTCTCCTTCTCTTTATCGAATTGTTCTTGCGTTAATCTGAAGCACAGTGGGGAAACTTGATCATCTTTGGTGTACCATGCCTGGTTTACTTTAGTCATACCATCTAGGAGAAATGAGGCTACTTCAAATGATTGTAACATTATTCCTCCTTGCACTAATTGATCAGCTATCCCTTTATTAACCGAGTCCAGACTACGGTAAAAGTATTGGAGCAATAATTTACTTGGTAGGTCATGCATTAGGCACTTTTGCAAAAATCTCTTGAACCTTGTCCATGATTTGTGAATTGGTTCGCCCTCCTTTTGATTAAAATTATGAATGTCGTCCCTCAGTTTTATCATTCTTGATGGAGGGAAGAATATTTCGTGAAAGGCCACAACCAACTCCTCCCATGACTTGATGGAGTTGTTTGGAAGCTCGACCAACCATTTAGTAGCTCCCCCAGTCAATGATAATGGAAATAAGCGAAGCCGTATGGATTCTTGCGATATATTCTTGAACGATAAAGGGTTGCACACTTCTACAAAGCTGTGTATATGTTTGTGCGAATCTTCATGCACTAACCCTCCATATAAACTTGTTGAATATATGAGCTGGAGTGTCACGCTAGTAACTTCAAACATTGCATTTCCGTCGGCTTGTGGCATGCGAATTGCACCCATCCCAACCATGTGGACAGGGTTATAAACACTATTAACGTCATTGATGTCGTCTCGATGAAAAGCATCATCCACTAGATTGCCTGCTTGGCAGCTATTTTCCCCGTTTGCACTCATATGTTCTGTTGTGACACACAAACACTCAAAGAAAAACTGAAAGTAAAGTGAGTAGAACTACAACTATAAAGAACAAAAATTCTACTAATCTAAGAATTCTCAAATAACACCACTCTCCAGCAGCGACGCCATTTAGATGTTTGCGTAATCAAGACATAGCTTCCAATGCAAGTGTCTATGATCGTACAATAGTAAAGCAACCCAACCAAGGTTTGGGGTCGAGTCCCAAGGGAGTGGTTTTGAGAATTAATAGAAAAATAAAATTAAGTTCTAATTAGTCATAGCTAAAAACAATATCGAATATAAACATGTTAAATCTAAGAGGTGATGCAAGCGTCAATTATCAATGGGGGTTTGTAACAAGTAAGCAAAAACAACAAAGAAAATGCAAAGAGTACTAATCAAGGAGAGGGGATTCTTGGGATGTGATAGGAATATGGTATAACCTAAACTATTGGGTACATGCTTTTGATAATAAATCCGTTGAATATTTGTGACTAGGCTAGACTATAGTGGGGGTAAATTCTCTCTCGAGCAACTTACCCCGAATCAACTCGGTTTCTCTCAATCATCAAGTTGCCACATGAAGAACAACCTCCGCCTTAGCCCACTCACTCTCTCGAACTGAGTGTGTGGGAGAAGGACTAGGGGCCACTCTCTCGAGCTGAACCTCATGTCGACTCAATTCCACCGGCCATCAATTTAGGAGTCTTAATTTTATGACCTCTCTCTCTCGCAAGACGAAAACACAAAGGTGAAATCATATTTGCAACTACAATTTCATTAAGTTCCACCACAACTACTAAACCAAAACACATCTAAACAACAAATAAATCATCAACAAGAAAGACCCAACATATATTCTAACCCATATTCACAAAGTCACACCCCAAGAATTGGGGTTTTAGCTAGACATGTAAAAGAGATAGAAATTTATACCAATATGAGTTTACATTCAAATGGGTATGAAGATTTAAGTCTCAAAACAAGAAAAGAGTGAAGAATCCACAAGACCCAAGTACAAATTCTTAGAGTTGAAACCCTTTGAATCTTCAAGTTCTTCAAAACCCTCTCCAAACTTAGACTTGGTTGAATAGGAAAGGATAATGCCTTGAAAAGATAGAATTGAACCTTTATGATCAAT
This sequence comes from Solanum verrucosum, assembly GCF_900185275.1. Lineage (NCBI taxonomy): Eukaryota > Viridiplantae > Streptophyta > Magnoliopsida > Solanales > Solanaceae > Solanum > Solanum verrucosum. Next base: position 2,447,008 of record NW_026020070.1, on the reverse strand, counting down.
TAAGACTAGGGTCACCTAGTAATGAAAGATGTAATCAAATTACCTTGAAGTCTAGGTATTAAAAAAGAGATTAAGAAAGAAACCTTGAGAGTAAGGTTGTGATCCTAATAGCTAGGTCTTTAGGGTGAAGCCAATGTGGTTAACTATTGATGGTAAAGCTTTGAGAGTAAAGTCTAAAAGAGAATAAGAGTCTAATATATTGAATTGTGGTGAAAGGCCTATACTCACCTAACCTTCCTTATGAATGCTTGATAGATGAAAGTGATAGAATAACTTGAGCATGTATGGATTTGTCAAGGACATCCTTCCATGAGAGTTAAGTATTAAGCAAGGCTTAATAAGTAAATCTTGGGGTGTATGCTTGTCTCCAAGTGGATATTGACAATGAGATGGAGTGTCACACAAGATAGGGTCTGGACTCCAACAAGAAAAGAGAGACACACCTAGTTGATGTGAGGACTATCCAAGTTAAAGGGGGGACTCTTACGCAGTAGAGTGTGGGTTTTCCCAAAGTTAGGTCTCATGAAATGGGAACCTTCACATATTTGAGTTAAGGTTCTTAGTAGCAATCTCCATATCCTATGAACTAAGACATGCTTAAGAAGTATCTCATAGTGTTCTATAGCATAATTGAACTAAGACTACTTAATAAAGTACCTCATAGTGTTCTAAAGTTATAGAGAGGAACTAGGTTCCAAACCAAGAAGTGTTAGCATGAGGACCTAAATGTAGTAGTTAGCATGTATAGTATTATGGGGTGATATGCATGCATTGCACAAGTATGACTTAGGGTCGCTAAGGAGAAGTCTTGAGATAAGATTGTGCTAGAGTTGCCCTTTCTAGTTATAGTTGACTAAAGGTGAGATATTTCCTTAGTTATGATAGTTAATCTAATAATGAGGCCAAAGTAGGGTGAATATGACTAAGATGAATTCAAGGCTATGCTTAGTGTGAAGGGTAGTATGGGATGCCTTTCATGCTTTGCACAAATGTGTCTTGGGGTTACTTAGAAGTATGGTACCCTTATGGCATAAAGAAGCTTAAGAGTTAACAATGTACATAGATTATATTAAGATGACATAAAGACCTAAGTCTTGAATGTGAAGGTGGGCTATGCCCAAGAATGACCAAAGAGAGGTACTTAACTGGGATGGCAGTATGTGATGCTATCCTTGCATTGCACAAGTATATTTTGAGGTGGCTTGTGAAGTAGTTCTCTTGTAATATGAAGGACTTAAGGTTGAAGTATGTAACCATGAAAGTCTAAGTAAAGACTATGTCATGAACATGATGTATCTCCTATGCTCATTAAATATATCTTATGTTGACTTATGTTTATATGATGCTTGTGTTGATGATTATTCTATGGTTATGTTGATGGTGTTATGACCATGTTAATATCTCGTATGCTAATGTCTTATGTTGACTAACCATATGAGATGCTCTTATGATGTTGTGCTAGCTTTCATACTTGGTACATTTTGTATTAACACATATTGCCTATATTCTAATCAAATGTAGGGTTTGGAGACTCGAGAGCTAGTTGGCATTTGGTTTCTAGAAGTTAAAGATCTTGGTGAGTCCTCATAGCTTCGAGGACAAAACCCACCTTTCCTTTATGTCTTTTATATTCATGTTGAGACTATTGTATGGGTTGTGTCCCAAGAGTTTATTCTAAAAGTTGTATTAGATGGTTTGGGAGAAAGAGTATAGAAAGACTTTAGCTTGTTGCTTTTATGAAATATGATTTCGATTGTAAAATTTTTAAATTGTTCCATATTTTCAATTATATTACCTATGTTATGATGCAAAGGGCTTGTATTAGACCCTTTCGGGGTCAAGTACACCGTGTTACGTCTAGAAGGTACCCATGGGTCGTGACAAACTTGGTATCAGAGCATAAGGTTTTGGGATAAATTTTAAGATTTATCAAACCACGTCTAAGTAGAGTCTTATTCATGGGTGTGAGTTGCGACACATTTATGAATAGGAGGCTATTGGATGTTTAGGAAAAATCTCACTTCTTCATTCTCCAAGTTGTGTCATAGATCTATAAGCTCTCTCTCTTATTCCCTATCCGATGGTCTTTAGGATTTGACTATTAGAAGGATGCTACAAGGTTTGAGGGAGAAAGGTGGTTGAGATGCCAATTTTGGCTATGTGACTTGGTAAGATTTGAGATGATAAACTTTGATGTTGTCTTTAGTATAAATGGTGCTTCATTGTTGCCTTTATGTTGTGATAGATGTTTAGAAGAATTTGCATAGGCTTACTCCCAAGGGGGAGATAGTAGTCCTACCTAGCAAGGTTATTGTGTGGTTAGGTTTAGTTGTTGGTAGACCCGACTTAGCTATGATGAATTTTGAGGTATGTTGATAGATTGGTTAAATATGGTGTTTGAGTAATGCCTAGATAGGTTTAGTGAATAGACTCCTCTAAGAAGGGTAGAAGTGTAATTCACCATGGTTTAGAATCATTTTGTGTGGTGATGTGAAATCTAAGTGATGTTCATGAATTAAGGTTCCTAGAAATGTTTAGTGAGTATGGGAAGTTTAGTCTCGGTTTGTTAGGCTCATGTGAGATCTTGAGTGGTGTTAGTAAGGTTGCTTGTGATCTATAGTTGCTTAGTGAGAACCTCTCTAATTTAGAAGTACTGGTAGAGGTCTTGGACCAGCAAGTCAAGAAACAGAAGAACGTGGAAGTTGTTCCACAGATTGGTAAGGAGTGTTCTTTAGTAAGGAATGTGGTTAAGAGTGCTATTTCGGAGGCCAAGGGCCAATGAGATGTCCCGATGTCCTCATCCTTTCCTTCTACTCTCATTCAAGCTTGAGATGATAAGTTCCTCTTGATTTGCTTTTATGTGAAGTCATGTGTGAATAGTATGTTTACATGATCTTCTTATGTGATGCATGTTCATGAAAATGCTTAGGTCTTGTTAGAAATGACTTTTATGCATTGTTTCCTCATGTTGTAGTGCATTTAAGTAGATTTGCATATAGACTTCATGAGTTGATTATGAGCATGCCCTAGTTGGTAGAGTTGAAAGGTTCCTCCTCAGATAGATACTTTTTTAGAGGAAAAAAATGCATTTAGGCTCCATGTGTATGTGTTGAGCATGTTTTAGCTAGGAGATGTTAGTTCCTCCTTAAAAATGAAAAGATATTGATTTTAATGCATTTTGGGTTGGTAGAAGTAGTTCCTAGTCCCTTGTGTCGCATTGAATGCGTTTAGCTTGGAATCGGAGTTTTCTTTCTTGGTAGTGTGCATTAGATGTAGTGAATGCATAATGGGCTGATAAGTTAGATTTTAGACTTTATGAAGTGTTTAAAGTGTCATTCGAGGACGAATGTTCCCAAGTGGGGAATAATGTAACACCCCGTAATTTAGTGAGTTGAGCTAGTAACTTCTAGAGCCTTTGGTTAGAGTTTTGGAGTGTTGTATAAGGGTTAAAACTTGTAAAAATGGTTCCCATACTTAGAATAGGGGTTTTAGGGTTTAAACATCCGAGTACGACTCCCCAAGGACCACCCAAGGGGTCCTTGAGGAGGACCCTAAAACAGTCCCCAAAACTGTCCATTTTATGGACCTACGTTTGGCCATCTATGACCAGTAGACCAGAGCACGCCCTGTAGGTCTTGGGAGTAGGTCAAGGCCACCAGACCTGCAGGTCTGAGCCTCAATCCCTAACCACGGAGACCAAATGACGGCCAGTAGCTCCACCTACGGTCCGTAGGTGGAGGGGCGTAGATGTTGCCAGGTTTTGACATATTAGTTTTAGTTAGGGGGTTTGGGAATTAGTTAGTTATTTAATTAAGGGCTTAGGGGGTCGGTTAAGTATTTAAATAACCACCTATAAATACCTTATAAGACCCTAAAACTAAGTCATTAGCTCATTCATCTTAGAACCCCCAAATTACTCTAAACAAATTATCTCTCTAAAAGAACAAGAAGAAAGGAAGTTGGGGTAGCAGCTTAGGGTGATTTTCACCATTGATTCAAGATATTTTTAAGGCTTTGATTAAAGGTTTGAGAAGCTTAATTATCCATGGGTTCTTCCACCCATGGAGCCTCCATAGTTTCCCCCAGTTGTGAACTCAAAAACCCAATTCTAGCTAGGGTTGTGATTGCATTGTGGGTAGGGCTTGGATGTGATTCCAATCTAGTGGATAACATCCAATTATGATTGATTAAAGAATAATATGATGATTTCATGTGTTTCTATGATGAACCCTAATCTAAATTGATAAATGTGATTTTTGTGGGTTTATGCCATTAGAGGCAAAATTGAAGGTTCTAAAGTAATCTTCCTATTTCAATGTCTTGAATACTAATTGATAATAGTTAGTATCATCTAATAATGAATTGAACTAGACTTGGTTGAATAGGAAAGGATCATGACTTGAAAAGTTAGAATTGAACCTTTATGATCAATTAAGACTAGGGTCACCTAGTAATGAAAGACGTGATCAAATTACCTTGAAGTCTAGGTATTAAAAAAGAGATTAAGAAAGAAACCTTGAGAGTAAGGTTGTGATACTAATAGCTAGGGCTTTAGGTTGAAGCTAATGTGATTAACTATTGATGGTAAGGCTTTGAGAGTAAAGTCTAAAAGAGAATAGGAGTCTAATAGGTTGAATTGTGGTGAAAGGCCTATACTCACCTAAACTACCTTATGAATGCTTGATAGATGAAAGTGATAGAATAACTTGAGAATGGATGGATTTGTCAAGGACATCTTTCCATGAGAGATAAGTGTTAAGCAAGGCTTAACAAGTAAATCTTGGGGTGTATGCTTGGCTCCAAGTGGATATTGACAATGAGATGGAGTGTCACACAGGATAGGGTCCAGACTCCAAGAAGAAATAAGAGCCACACCTAGTTGATGTGAGGACTATCCAAGTTAAATGGGGGACTCTTACGTAGTAAAGTGTGGGTTTTCCCAAAGTTAGGTCTCATGATATGGGAACCTTCACATACTTGAGTTAAGGTTCTTAGTAGCAATCTCCATATCCTATGAACTAAGACATGCTTGAGAAGTATCTCATAGTGTTCTAAAGCATAATTGACATAAGACTACTTAATAAAGTACCTCATAGTGTTCTAAAGTTAAAGAAAGGAACTAGGTTCCAAATCAAGAAGTGTTAGCATGAGAACATGAAGGTAGTACTTAGCATGTATAGTATTATGGGGTGATATGCATGCATTGCACAAGTATGACTTAGGGTCACTAAAGAGAAGTCTTGAGATAGGATTGTGCTAGAGTTGCCCTTCCTAGTTATAGTTGACTAAAGGTAAGAGATTTTCTTTGTTATGCGAGTTAAGCTAATAATGAGGCCAAAGTAGGGTGAATATGAATAGGATGACTTCAAGGCTATGCTTAGTGTAAAGGGTAGTATGGGATGCCTTTCATGCTTTGCCAAGTGTGTCTTGGGGTTACTTAGAAGTATAATACCCTTATGGCGTAGATAAGCTTAAGAGTTGACCATGTACAGAGATTATAATTAAGATGACATGAAGACCTAAGTCTTGAATGTGAAGGTGGACTATGCCCAAGAATGACCAAAGAGAGGTACTTAGCTTGGATGGTAGTATGTGATGTTATCCTTGCATTGCACAAGTATACTTGGAGGTGGCTTGTGAAGTAGTTCTCTTGTATTATGAAGGACTTAAGGTTGAAGTATGTAACCATGAAAGTCTAAGTAAAGACTTTTCCATGAACATGATGTATCTCCTATGCTCATTAAATATATCTTATGTTTATATGATGTTTGTGTTGATGATTATTCTATGGCTATGTTGATGGTGTTATGACCATGTTATTATCTCATATGCTTATGTCTTATGTTGACTAACTATTTGAGATGCTCTTATGATGTTGTGCTAGCTTTCATACTTGGTACATTTTGTACTAACGTATATTTCCTACATTTTAATCAAATGTAGGGTTTGGAGACTCGAGAGCTACTTGGAGTTAGGTTTCTAGAAGTTGCAAGAAGTTGAATATCTTGGTGAGTCCTCATAGCTTTGAGGACAAAACCCACCTTTCCTTTATGTCTTTTATATTCATGTTGAGACTATTGTATGGGTTGTGTCCCAAGAGTTTATTCTAAAAGTTGTATTAGATGGTTTGAGACAAAGAGTATAGAAAGACTTCCGCTTGTTGCTTTTATGAAGTGTGACTTTGATTGTAAAAGTTTTAAATTGTTCCGTATTTGCAATTCTATTACCTATGTCATGATGCAAAGGACTTGTATTAGACCCCTTCGGGGTCGAGTACGCCGTGTTACGTTTAGTGGGTACCCCTGGGTCGTGACACATGTGTGGTCCACATACCCCAACATGTACTTCATTCATGATCTTCTCAGCTTCTTCAGCATCCACACATCTCAACAAGTTCATATCTGGGGTTCATTTATATAAAACTTCCCCGCTCCAAAAGAAACGACTTGCCAGACGTCTAATAGTTCTTTTTTGGCTGTCATTGGCATGATCATGACATTTCCCTATCTGCAAGAAATTCTTAATGTCTAGGTACCATGGTTCACCATCTTATTCTACTTCCATAGTGTTATAATAAGCATGTTGGTCCCGAACTTGAATATCCAAGGGAGTGATACAAGTGTTTCCAGGATATGGAAGCATTGAGGCCAAAGTAGCCAAGGCATCTGTCGATTCATTATGAAACCTGGGGATGTATCTAAACTCGATAGACCTAAACCTCTTTCTAAGATCTTCCACATATTGTTTGTATGGAAGAAGTTTGAGGTCTCGAGTTTTCCATTCGCCTTGAGCTTGCCGAATAAGCAAATCACAATCTCCCAACACAATCAATTCTTGCACACCCAAATTTATTATCATAGTTAGACCCATGATGCAAGCTTAATACTCTGTTGTGTTATTTGTACAAAAGAAACGAAGTTGAGCTGTTGCAGGGTAATGCCCTATGGGTGATATTAGAATTGCCCCAATCCTTGTGCCTTTTGCGATTGCTCAATCAAAGTATAATTGCCAGACCTGATTTTCATCTGGATCTACTTTTTCAACTAAATTAATCTCTTCATCTGGAAAATATGTATCCAATGGTTTATAGTTTCCATCGACTGGATTCTCTGCCAAGTGGTCTGCCAAAGCTTGAGCTTTCATTGCAGTCTGAGTGACATATATAATGTCAAATTTCGTGGGCAAGATTTGCTATTTTGCAAGTTTGCCAGTTGGCATTGGCTTCTGAAATATGTACGTAAAATGGTCCATCCTAGATATGAGGTAAGTTGTGTAGGACAAAAGGTAATGCCTTAACTGTTGAGCTACCCAAGTTAGGGCGCAACATGTCCTTTCCAAGAGTCTGTACTTGACCACGCAACTAGTGAATTTCTTTCTCAAGTAGTAGATAGCATGCTCATTCCTGCCTGTGAAATCGTGTTGACCAAGAACACAACCAAAGGAATTATCAGTCACTGAAAGATATAGAAAGAGAGGCCTTTCAGGTTCAGGTGGGACCAATACGAGAGGGTTGGACAGATACTCCTTGATTTTTTCAAAAGCCTTTTGATAATCCTCCATCCATCTGACAACAACATCCTTTTTTAAAAGTCTGAAAATGGGTTCCCAAGTGGTTGTGAGTTGAGCAATAAACCTACTAATGCAGTTCAACCTTCCAAGTAGACTCATGACTTCAGTCTTATTTTTCGAAGGTGGCAAATCTTGAATGACTTTTATTTTGGAAGGATCCAATTCAGTTCCCCTTCTACTGACAACAAAACCCAGAAACTTTTCAGATGGAACTCCAAATGCACATTTTGATGGATTAAGCTTGAGATCATATCTTCGCACTCTTTCAAAGAATTTTCTTAGATCTTACAGATGGTCAGCTTGTGTTTTAGACTTGATGATTACGTCGTCGACGTATACTTCAATTTCTTTGTGCATCATGTCATGAAGCATGGTGGTCATAGTGTTCATGTAAGTTGCCCCAACATTTTTAAGACCGAATAGAATGACCTTGTAGCAATAGGTCCCCCATGGAGTTGTGAAAGTCATTTTCTCAGCGTCCTCTTCATACATCAAGATTTGATGATACCCCGAATAGCAGTCCACAAAAGATTGAATTTCGTGTTTGGCCCAATTATCAACTAGAATGTGGATATTGGGCAAGGGAAAGTTGTCTTTTGGACTAGCTTTGTTCAAATCCCGATAGTCAACACAAACTCTTGTCTTTCCATCCTTTTTTGGCACATGAACAACATTTGCCAACCAAGTAGTGTAACGAATGACTTGGATCACATTTGTATTTAGTTGTTTCATGATTTCTTCCTTTATTTTTTCAATCACGTCCGGTTTAAATTTTCTTTTTTTCTGTTGGACGGGTGGAAAATCAGGATGAGTGGGAAACTTATGAACCATTAAATCAACACTTAAGCTTGGCATGTCATCATAGGACCAAGCAAACACATCTTTTGTATTCAAACAAACGTTGTATTATGGCATCCCTAATTTCTTGCTTGACATGAAGGCTTATTTTTATTTCTTTGACTTCCTCAGTAATTTCAAATTGATTGCCTTAGTTTCACTAAGATTAGGCTTAGGTTTGTGCTCAAAGAGCAATGGGATCCACAATTTCCTTGTGAATATAGTCCTCAAACCTTTACCAGGTTGATAACCATATTTGAGCATTGTCGTTGCTACCATTGAAGAGGAAGAAGAGAGACATGGTTGGACCATGGGGTCTATTTCTTTGAATCGATCGACAAATACGATCTCAAAAGACTTGTAAACAACGGAAGCACATGCCTCCTTTGCCTCGATGTATGGAATGGATAGATCTCTATAAATAGATAAAGCATCTTCCCCATGCACAATGATTTCCTGATGGTCGTATTCAAACTTAACGACTTGATGCAGAGTTGATGGGACTGCCTGAACCATCTGGATCCATGGCCTTCCTAACAAAAAATTATAAGACGTGTCCATGTCCATTACTTGGAACACAATCATAAAGTCCACCAGTCCAATTGTCATTTTTAACTTGATTTCACCAATGGTATCCTGCCTTGAGCCGTCATAACACACACATTGTTGGGGCAAATTCTGGCATGGTTAATTTTCAAGCTTTAGAGCGTAGAGAGAGGACATATGTCTACCCCTGATCCTCCATCTATAATGACCCTATTTACATAGTGCCCTTCACATTTCACTGTAAGAGGCAAAACTCTATTGTGTCCAGCTCCTTCCGTGGGCAACTCATCATTAGTGAAAGTGATGGTGTTTGACTCAAAGATGCGGTTGGCCATTTTCTCTAACTGATTTACTGTGGTTTCCTTCGATACATGTGCTTCATTGAGAATCTTAATCAACACACGAAAATGTTCTTCTAAGTGCAATAGTAGAGACAACAATGAAATTTGTGCAGGGATTTTCTTCAATTGTTCCACAACAGAGTAATCTGGAACCTTAATCTTTTTTAGAAACTCTTATGCTTCATCCTCAGTAACAACCTTCTTCAGTGGTACTTGGCTATCTTGGGCCATTTTCTCTTTCTTTAACTATTTTGGAGAATAACATCTTCCAGAGCGTGTTAACCCTCTTGCTTTATCAACTTCTTCATCAATCTCTTTTCCTGGGTAAAACACAACAATCTTATTGTAGTTCCAAGGAACAACCTTTGGATTAGTTACAGGGAGCTGCTGGACGAGTTTAACCAAGATAGGGTCTTTCAATTTTGCCGCACAACTTTGGTCCTGTTGTGTTAATAAGAAGCCTTTAGATACGTACAACATCGGCATACCTGATCGAACTTCAAGCCTTTTTGAAACTCCAGGGACACACAAAACTTTGGTATCAAGATTGACACATTCCACACTCAACGATGTTACTGGTTCTAAACTCTTTATTGACTTGTCTTCTTCTCCGATCTTCCTAAACAACTTTACCATTTTGCCAAGGAGTTTGTACTATTGATCATCGTAGATCATACCAACTAAATTGTTTTGAGCTGGAAGTGGGTTATTAGTTACATTGGGAGTGTTTTGATCATCCGTCACAACGAACACTCCATGATCGATTAGCTACTCTGTCTCCCCCTTCAAGGTCCAAAAAATATCAGTGTTGTGTATTGGGGCCCTGAATGATACTCACATATATCATTGGCCTGGAGACCCGGAGCATTTAGATTCAGATGATGTGGTGGGATAGACTTAATCACTCCTATCTTCCTTAACTTTTGAAACAAGCTGGATATGACTCTCCCAATGGAGTGAGTTTCATTTTCTGTCCCTGCTCTTGAGCATAATTTTGCGTAAAAGAAGAGTTGTATGGGACCAGATAGGGTGGTCATTGTGGGTGAAGGTTTCCTTGAGTTGGGCCCCAAAAATAGGGGTGATTGGGAGGATGAAAATATGACTAAGCATTGAAGACCGCATATGGAGATGGAGATACTGAATATTGAGGGACATAAGGGTAGTAATTATAAGGATAACTAGATTGTCCCTGAATTAGAGGGTAATGACAATCAGACATCCTTTGAGCACCCTTTGATGCTAGCGAAGAAACTTACTCTTTCCTTCTACAATTTCCAAAACCGCTTGGACCACCCTGAATGACCTGTGTGGTAGCTTTGATTGCTGCCTGGCTCACGATACTTCCTATTTTGAGACCACTTTCGACCATTTCTCCAATTTTGATTGATGTGTGAAATGTTCTTCCGATTGTGGTTGTTAGGTGGTAGAAGTAATCAGGATCTTGAGTCTCTATGAAGATGTCAACCATTTTTTGTTCATCTAATGGTGGTTTGACCCGGGCTGCTTGTTTCCTCCATTTGATAACATATTCTCTGAAGCTTTTATTTGGCTTCTTTCTCATATTAGAGATTGTATTACGATCTGGCATAATGTCGACATTGTACTGAAATTGTCTAACAAAATCTTGAGCCATATCATCCCAGATGTGCCCGTGGGAGATATCTTGGTCTATGAACCATTCTGAGGCAACTCCAATCAGACTCTCACCAAAGTACACCATGAGTAGTTCCTCTTTACCCCCTACACGCCTAAGTTGATTGCAGTATATCTTGATGTGAGCTAGGGGATCACCGTGCCCGTCATACTTATCAAACTTAGAGGTTTTGAATCCAGGTGGAAGGTGGACATTTGGGAATGTTGAAACCAAGTTTTGACCGACCTATAACCCTTTCGGGAGTGCTATTCGGTTAAGTACGTATTTTTAAAACATATTTCGAGTTTAAAATTGCAATCGATTTTGTCTAAAAATTATATATTACATTATGTAATTATTGTTAAATAAATTATTATATTTATCGATATTTAAACTCAAAATAATTATTTTACTTATTTAGTCAAATGTTTTTAAATTTAGGTGTCTTTAATTTATATGAAAATATTATAATATGTGTAGTATTTTATTAATCGAATGGCATCTCCCTAAGTTTCCCTTAAATCATTTAAATCGCAACCCTTTCTATTCAATTTATTTAGATTATAGCCCTTAGTCATATCCAATTCTATTTCAATTATAGACACCTATCCATTTCAATTTTAACCTATTCAATTCAACTCTTATTTCAATTTTAGCCAATTCATTCCAATTTTCAGATTTTCAATTACAATTAATCTCAACCTTGATTAAATCTCTTCCTCTATTTCTCCTTAGCGTCGCACCTCTCCGTCCATCCTCACCGGCCAATGCAACTGATGAAGCGGCCGCCTGGTTCAGGAGAGCGCCGCCCGGAGCAGCCACTCATCTCCATGAAACTCTCGTTCCTCCTCCCCTCTCCCCGCTGCCTTCTCTTCCCTTTTCTCTCCTCCTCTCATTTCTCCTTTTTACAGCAAGCAACCGAGAACCACCAGTGGCTGGCAAGAGAGATCGTCGGTCGTCTTCTTCTCCCTTCGTTGCCCCTCTCTTTTCCTCTCGCCTCTCTTTCGACGACATCAACAACATAAAAGTAGCAGCCACCAGTGAACGGCAAAGGCAACCACCGGCGAAATCCCAAGTGACCAGTAGCTTTGCTAGAGCAACCAACAATGGCGAGCTCCGGTGAGGACAAGCCATGCGGACAACAGCAGCCATGCGTCGCCTCCGCTTCCATCTTCTCCGGTCAGCAACTGAAAATAACAACAACTCCTACAAAACGAGGCAAGCAAGATGGATTATTAGTCGCAGCTACAACGACCCTGTTTGCCTACTATGATTTCGGTTAGAAGTTTTGATATGACTCACTATTTTTTTGTAAGATCTGTCAGAATATGTTGCTTCTCACCGAATTGCTACTAGTATACTCATTTTTTTGAAAATTGCATAGTTTCATAATTTAGCTAAGTCATTACTCACTTTTGTGATTTAAGTCTGAGCATCTTGTTGTCAATTGATTCATTGTATCCTCTCATTCTCATACATTGACTCTCTCAATTCAAAATAGCTCGGATGAGTTGCTCTTTTTGAGATTAATATGTTCAATATGTTATTGTGAAATATCCATGTCTGCCTGTTATTACTTTGTTAATATGAATACTTGTTCCACTCCGTTAATTGATTCTCGCTCACTACTGTTGTGTATAAGTCTTAAAATTGGTTTATGTGGTGAGTTTTATTTTGAATAGTTGATTTAGAGTCTTAATAATCGTATTACGGTAATTTTAGTGAAATTTAGTATGATAATTAATTCTTATTGTATTACTTAATTTAGATGGTTTGTTACTTAGTTTTAATCTCTAATACCCCAACGACAGTATAGGCTTAATCATGGTGACTAGGAAACCTTCCTTCTCCTGATAGCTTTTATTTATCCTATTTAAATGTAGATCCTCATGATTTGTGTATTATTCCCTCTGTAATTAAGTTAATTTGGCTACTAATGCATATAACTTTGGAATGCGTATCGTCTTCTTTTTTATTTATATGTGTGTAAGCTGTGTAAAGTAAAATGTCATGACTATTCTTACCTTAAATTAATTTAGCCAGATCTTTGCTTAGTTCATCTACGGTAATATCAATGTGTGATTGAGGTTATATGTTTACTTCTTCCCTTTAGCATAATTGATCTCATGCCGTAATTAAAATTTAGACCAGATCTTATTACTTGTTTATATTTGGTAAAGTATGAGGCTGATTTTATACTCCCTTTGTTAAGGAAAATAGTATCTCATTAACTGCCCCCCTAAAATTATTTCTTTTCCTTATTGTTGTGCCCTCTCATCTAGTATATAAACATGCTCTTAACTCTATATTTCTCACGCTTTAGCAATAAGAAAGACACTGGCATAAATAATTTTTTTGTCTTGCATCATTTTATTATGAATAGTGTAGTGTGTTTGACATAAATAAAATGGAAGCATCTGGGTTAGTCTTTATCCTTTTCTATGTATATGTAAGTTCATACTATTTGTTGTTCGCATAGAATTAATTTGTATTGCCAATACATGAAAATTAATGCTATTATATTAGTGGTATGCTCTACCCTTTAGTTTAACAGGGTTTTGAACTTAGAGGTTCAAGATATTGAAGAGTCACCATGGGAGGGAAGCGCTAGACGAGTCGAATTTATTTAATTTGTGTTTTGTATATTATTTAATTTCTATTGTTGTCTTGTAATAATTTGTATAACTCTAACTCTGTTCTATATATAATATATTTGGGGGGGATCGCCTAAAGGGGGAGGGAAATATGTGCTAATTGTTTACTTTTCTTCTGTTTATTTTACTACTTGTGATTGTTGAATATAACTTGTCTATATTGATTATTCATAAAATTGGATGAATAAATTATGTTGTCTCCTAAATAATCGATCTAAAGTCAAGCACTGGTTTGTCTATAACTTTGTCCTATTCAAATCTGAAATCAATAAGCATGTAATCAAATAACTCAACCCCTACTAAATTTGAAAGTGTGTTTATGTGATATTAATAATGCTTTTTTGTGTGTACTTTATCTAAATTTGGTTAATATTTTCAGCATGTTAAGAACTGAAGCAATTTTGTTTTGCATATTTTATGTCCACTGTTACATAAGTTTTGCAACGTAATTATTTTTTGCAACTTAGAATAGATCAATAACTATTGCCAACATGTTATAATTAAATAAAATTAATGCATGATTATTCTCTGCTCTGTTAATGCTTAGATATTTCCCTGCTTGTTTAAGAGTTAAATCAACATGGTAATAATTTAATTAAAATCTGAACCGTTTTAAATGCTTGCTTGCCTCTGTTAATTAAGTAGTTTAAGTAAATCAACATGTTTTAATAACTTAATCATGTCAGTTAATTAATCAAGTTCTAACTAACTTTAGGTTTCTAATAAAATTGTAGCATGTTAATTACTTAGAAATCATGCCTATAAGACTTCATGAATTACATTGATATGTTAATTAGATTTAATAATTGCAGCATGTTAATCATTTGGTTTAATTATCTGACAATATATTAATCACCTAGATATCATGTCTATAGGCTCTTATTATTTTAGAATGTTAAATTTGTTAAAACTGATCTACACAATTAATTTATGCACCATTTTTTTGCATTTTGCATGCTGTCTGGCCGCTTAAAATATTTAACTATTGAATGATAAACTGAACTACTTAAAACTAATGTGCCCTTGATTAACATCTGATCAGTTTGTATAATTATTTACATTGTAATAATTTGTCCTACTACTTAAAATCAGCTAATAATAATCATGTCCTGCATTGTTTTGTTAAAATCTACTATCTTAGATATCTATTACCTTGATAAAATTATGTCTAAGTAACTTCTGCATTAATAAACTGTTTTGCATGGTCATAACAATTTAATGATTCACTTTTAGTATGTTAATTAAAGTCAAATAATCCGCCACTGCTCTAATATATTGCCTACATCTATGATCGCCTTCTGCCACCAGTAAAATAAGTTTCATCACTTTATGGAATATTCGAAAATTAATTACCGTTATGATTGTTTGTATGCGCATACACTTCGTATGAGACTTTTTTACTTTACTTGTTTTTGAGAGCATGTTAATTAAAATCTAGAGGTCAACTTGAGATTTTATGTGTTAAATGTTATCCAATGTGGTTTAGCTTGGTGTCTAAAGGGCCTAAGTAGACAACATAATTTTACTTTTTGTCTAAAACCTCCCTAGTAGTAGTCGAATGTTTTTTGGACATTAAGAGGGGACGCTAGACACCTTTCTAGGAAGGTATGCATGCGGAAGGTGGGGTAGGGGTAGTTAGACCCTGTAATGGAGATGATGAAAATTGATCAAGCTTAAAACGACAAACATTGGTTTTGTCTTTACGAATAATATGCCGAGCCCTGATCTGTAGAAGGGTGTTTGTTTAAGTTTTGGAGTCTCTCTTTCCCTTTTTTATTTTTTTTTATAATTATAACTACTTGGGGTAGTTTAATAAATAAAAATATTTTTCGCCTATCTATTTGTCTATTTTCTACCTTCTCGCTTATTCTCTTAATTTATATCGATATTAATTTTTTACTAGTATTTATCACATAGTAAGCATGCTTAATTAAATACTCCCTCTGTCCCATTTTATGTGGCACCATTTCCTTTTTTATCAGTCCCAGAAAGAATGTCACATTTCCTAATATGGTAAGTATTTAAAGGTACAATTCCTCTTTTACCCTTGTTGGTCCCACTTAATCTTAAAATAATACTCCAATACATTTATGAGGAGAGAGAGAAAAGTGAGTCCACTTTTTAAAGGGCAATTTGGTAAACATTTCAAAGTCTTAATTTATTTCTTAAACTCTGTGCCCGGTCAAATGTTGCCACATAAAATGGGACGGATGGAGTAATAAATAAATAAAGTGACCTTAAGTGCTACTTGTAACCCCCACATAATTCATGAGATACGGTCGGGACCCACCTTTGTGGACCTCGAGAGATGCTTAACACCTTTCCCTTGAAGTAATTAAAACCCTTACCCGATCGCTAGTTCGTTGACCTTTAGTTAGGTTAGATAGGTACCTTAACATGCCTTAATTCGTTAGGTGACAACTCTTCACTCACCCAAATCCAAAAGAGTTGTTAGGTTATGCATCGAAATCCGTTTTTGCAAAAATTGGGACGGGACAAAATGGCGACTCTGCTGGGGACTTTAGGTTCTTACCAATACGTGTTTCATTCTTATGTGGGTTTCCTTTATTTGGTTATTTCATTTCTTGTTTGGTTAATACCATGCTAAATTGTTATTTGTCTTTTCTTGTTTATTGTTTTCCTTATTTATTGTCTATTTTCATATTCCACCCGTTTCCCTTTTCCTTATTTGTTTATTTCCATTTTTCACCCTTTTCCTTTTCCCCTATTAGAGTATTTTCATGCTTAATTCCATATCCCTTTCCTTATTTGTTGGATTTCTTACATGCTTTGATAAACTGACATTCTGCTCATACTTCTCCTTATTGGGATCCTCTTCTTTTTTAAAAAAAAAAAATTATCGTGATATTGTGTCTTTGCACCTCTCACAAATACTTCAATTCTCTTTAAATACCCATTATAGAGAGTCGACATATGCGTGAGAGGCCGTGAAACCACGAGCCTTCTCGTATAAAACCTCTTCAAGTCTGTGTCGAACCAACTCTTAGAAATCTCAATTAGGTCATACATGTTGCATAAGCCCTAGGTGGTTTGACCCTTGGTGTTAAACCACACTATTAGTAGCCACCCTATCGTCTAAAGGGTCCTAACACCCTTTAGACAAATTGCATATTTTTTTGTCAATGTGATCACGATAATTAAATTAAGCCAAAATATGCCAAAATGGAGTTTAGAATTTGTTTGTTGCTTTGTTTGCAGAATTATGACCTTCTCATATTCTGTTAACCCGCAAATGGTCATAGAGGTAAACTACAAACTAAGTGGTGGAATGATATCAAGGAAGACCGTGAGAGAGACATTCGTCATTTGTTGGGCGGTCTTACCTACCTCATTTATGTCATACCTGACCGTCATTTGGTTAAGGCCTTGTTGGAATTTTGGGACCCTGTGAGGATGGTCTTCAAATTTGTTGATTTCGATTTGGTGCCAATTATTGAAGAAATTAGTGGTTTCATCGAGTTGCCATACCATGAGTGTGAAATGATGGTACCCTATTAGCCATCATCAAAGGAGTTTCTAAAATTTCTGGGAATGAAGTCCAATCCAACCATAACTTGTTTAGATGTTGGGTGGATTTCTTTCGTCTTTCTATATTCACGCTTTGGCCAAGAAGATGGTTATTATTCTTTCTATGAAGAATTTGAGTGCTCTATCGAGAGATGGGAAACATATCGCTTGAATGCCTTTGCCATCGCATTATTAGGTTCCTTAGTTTTCCCTAAAGAGAGCGGAAACATCGACACACATTTGGGTTACGTGCTTCAAGATTTAGCTCAAAGTGAGGGTGAACCTAGGAAAACAATAGTGCCCATGATCATGGCAGAAATGATGAGAAATCTGTCGGCATGCGTCAATGGCACAATATTCTTCGAGGGGTGCAACTTCTTACTGCAATTATGGGCTATTCAACACTTCCACAGGCGACTTGACATGGTAGACCTCTTCCTTGGTTATGGAAACAAGATTGATAATTATCCAAGAAGAATGATAGGTTTCAATGCCCTTGTGGGATGCGTAGACTGGTAGATATTTTTGATAGAAATTGACAGCTACCGCATCCAATGGAAGTTCTATTGGCTATCCGCCCCCCGTGCCACAGTGAGAGGTGATGAACGTTATTTCATTCAACTTATTGTCTTAAAGGACGTTCAACCATATGCTCTTCTTCGAGTACTCCACCAATTTGGACAAACTCAAGTGATACCACTCCAATCCAATATAGATCAGTTTAAGTATGACTTTGAATTAGATAATCCACAACATACTGCAAAGATAGGAGCGTGTGGTAACCATTCCTATGGGTGCACGACGGGCTTTCTGTACACTTGAGTACTGCATATCGATCCTAAAAGAGGTTAAGAGCAGAGAATTGAGTGGAGAAGGATACTATGGGCTCACTGATGAAAGATAGAACATATGGGCACGCAACTTGGTGAACCTCGGGCATGAAGTCACTCCATATCCAAGAGGGAAACTGGCGCCAAGCTCTTGGGACCGATATCTTCAAGATTTCAGAATTTAGGATAACTTTCCATGTTACCCCTTTTCCCGTTAGTTTATTTTCAGTTTTCATTTTTGATTATGATGTAATGGTTGGATTCTATAATAAATGAAAGTGGATTTATTTTTTATGAGTCCAAGATTTGGACTCATTTGGGACTTTGTTTATATAGATTTAGTGTCCTCAAATGCTTAATTTGTGTCATAAACTGATGTTAAATCCTTGAATTTCAGGTACATGGATTAAGGAACAAAGCAAGGACACTAACTAGCAAAAAGGAATAAAACAAACTGAAGAAATGAAGAAAGGAAGGCCTGATGATCGCCAAGAGCACTTGGCGAATCGTCGAGTAGCTAGTTTGACCGCCTAAAGTTCCAGTGTGCCAACCCTGAGGGAAGAAACCAAGTGGCGACAGAAATGAGCAGTCAGCGAATCGCCGAGCAGTTCTGCAAAGTAGTGATAGATCGCCCAAAGTTACAGAACTCAAGGATGATGAATGCAAAGGTGAAAAGTCAATGGAGGAGATCAAAGGGTGGCTCGCCGAGTGGTTCGGCGAGCCCGACTTACTTCGCCAAACGGCCATTAATTCATGGCTTATTTTTGGAGACTATAAATTATACTTTGAACATTTTACTTCAATATCTTTTAGTAGCTTGATACATTTGGATGAGACAATTTTAGCTTAGAACACTTTTCTCTCTAGTTTTTCTTGGTTTTAAAGAATTTTAGAGGTTCAATTTGGAGAATTTGGAAGTGGGTTTCGTAGATTCGACAAATTGAAGCATTGTAAGGACTAAATCACTCGTACCCAGTTGATGGATAATCAATTCGGTAACTATTTTTACCTTTTTATAATGTTTAGCTAAAACCCCAACTCTTGGGGTGTGATCATATGATTATGGGTTGATTTGGTTTATGGGTATTCTTAATTATTAGTTTAAATGCTATTTAGAAATGAGTTCAATCATTAATTGTGGTTTAATCTATGAATTGTAATTACAAATGCAATTCTATCTTTGTGTTCTTGGCTTGCTCAAGAGAGAGGTTTTAGAACTAAGCTTAATGATTAGTGATTTGTGGGTTGGGTTGAGTTGGGTTTAGCTCGAAAGAGTAAATCATAAATCCAATCCCACCCATAGAGCTTGAAATAGTAGATGAATTAGGGTGTGGGCTGCTCTTCATTTGCATGCTTGTTGATGTTTGAAAGAAATCACTTGATTTAGGGTAGTTGTTCGAGAGAAAACTATCTCCCTTAAAGACTAGCCTACTCACTTGTCATTAGCTATTTACTAGTAATTGCAATTACCCATATGCCTATATTTGGCTATAATCGATCACATCCCAAGAATCTTTCTCCTAATTGTTATTTCGTAGTTTTTGTGGCTTTTTTTTAGTTGATAATTGAATACCAAAACCCCCATCTGACTTTCATGGCACCCCTTTAACTTGATTAATGTTCTTTACGATAATTTCTATTCCTATGGCTGATTAGACCACGTTTTCACTTCCTAATTAAATTTAAAACACGTTCTGCTCCCTGTGGAATTCGACCACAACTCACTTAGTTAGGTTTTATGTAACACCCCGACTTTTCAAAACGTCTAAATTAACTCGTATCTTCGTGGAAAGACAAGGAGGGTGAGTAATAAATTAAGAATGATGTGGTATATCCTATTTTAAGTGTTCAAGTGTTGCATCTCAAGTTTTGAAGTTAGGTAAGTGGCAAAATAAAAGTTGGCGGAAGTTATCGTAAGTTCCTTCTTAAAGATTTCTCTGAAATTTGGGTCAAATGTCTTAGAGGTTTTCTCCCAATCTATAAAAATTTATGTGGCCCACAAACTATTGAATCGAAGGTCTACGAGTCTAGTTTCCAACGCATCAAACCGTTCATTCATACGACTTCAGAATAGAGAGATATTCGCATTTTCGTAGGACTGCGCAAGCAGGCACGTGAGGTGGGGCCCTAGGTCGGTGGAAAGTTGTATATATCTTCTTCTTCGAGTTTTTTCTTCATTTTAAGCTAAATATACAGAGAAAACATAGAAACCCATTTTTAGGATCAAGTGAAATATAGATTTTCTCGACGTAAGTCCTTGACGAAAGTTGTTCTACGCGTTGGGCTCAACATCGTGGTATAATTTGTTTTATCGATTGCGTAGCATATCACATTTTAGTGTTGGGACAGCAGGGGTTTGAATATATTTGAGGGTTTTGAGGTGAATTACGAACCTAAGATCGAGGTGAGACCCTTCTTTCATCGACTCTAGCTTTTATAAGCAGCAAATAGCAATTTGCGACGGAAATACATATTTTTTATTGTATTGTCATGGTATCTTTTATTTTGTGTGTTGATTATGGTCCTACCTTGTTGTAGTATCGAGGGAATTATGAGTTAAAGTCTTTAGGCCACGTGAATTTAGCGAAAAAGGTATGTTAAGGTTATTCTCTTTCTATGGCATGTTTCCTTAAAGCTTAGGAGCAATGTAATTGAGTTTTTATCGTTGTTATACTTATAGCTATTATTGTTGATTGTTGATTGTTGGTTGCTCGAGTGCGTATAATCCTCTCTTATCGAGATTCTTATTCAGTAGTAACATTCGTATGTTGGACACGACTTAGAGGCTATATGTATAGGCTACCTATAACTAAATTGCTCACTTTTAGCTGTTGGATTGTTATTGTTGCCTTTAGGCTATTGTTGTTAGCTGCAGGAATGTGATCTATGCCTAGCAGGGTTATGTTCTGCCTGCAGGGCTATATGGATGCCTAAAAGGGCTATGAGTTGCCTACGGGGCTATCTTGATGCCTAGAAGGGCTATGAGTTGCCTACAAGGATATATATTGACGCCTAAGAAGGTTATGTGCTTCCTACAGGGCCATGTTGTTGCCTAAGAGGGCTATGAGTTGTCTATAAG
The DNA here is from genome assembly GCF_900185275.1 of Solanum verrucosum. NCBI lineage: Eukaryota > Viridiplantae > Streptophyta > Magnoliopsida > Solanales > Solanaceae > Solanum > Solanum verrucosum. The sequence goes on along the minus strand of NW_026020070.1, from coordinate 2,425,991 downwards.
ATATGTTGATGCCTAAGAGGGCTATGTGACTGCCTGCGGGGCTAGGGGACTACCGATAGGGGTATACAGGTTGATTGGCACCTTTCGGGCTTATGGGGGCTTGAGTAGGTGGTCTTGTGTGCTGTTTGTACCTACCGAGCTTATGGGGGCTTGGTTAGGTTGTTGTTTTATTATTTTTGATAAATTTAGATTTAGAAGCAGGTCAGTACAATTATCTTATCCTTAATTTAATTATCAGATTATTCCAGTATATCAGGATACCTCATCATAGTCTATTGCCTTTCATACTCTGTACATTATTTTGTACTGACGCCCCATTGCCTTGGGGGCGCTGCATTCATGCATGCAGGTCCTGACAGATGACCGAGTAGACCTCCATATCAGCAGGATTGACTTTTATCCGATTGGTCAGCCCCTTTCCTCCGGAGCTGCCAGAGTTAGGAGGTTTGTTACCTTTTGTTGTATATATTCTCATGGGTAGGCTGGGGCCCTGTCCCACCAATCTTTACTACTCTTAGAGGCTTGCAGACTAGTGTGTGGGGTTTATAGCTACGTTATGGCCATGCTGGCCTATGTTGTTGGTTTGCTAAAGCTTGTGAGTTGTTTGATGTATTGTACTGATATATACCTGTTTTTAGTTTTGGTATAGATATCATGGTGGCCTCGACGGCCCAATCAGGACTTCTGTGCTAGTTGGATATTTCTTTATATGAACTCTTGGGAGTAGCTGGTTCTTTTGTAGATCTCTTGACAGGGGCCTTGCCTGCCGAGGGCTTAGTTTTAAGGCGAGATATACTTGTTTGTTTTCTTAATTGCATGTGACTGCCATGCGCTAGTAGCAAATGGTTCAGCAGGGTCGACTCGGGCTTGAGTTTTGGCTTTAGGAGTCAGTTGCGCCGCTTGAGTTTGGGGCGTGACATTTTATATCTATTTACAATCGTTGAAACCTAGAATTGGATGAGGTGTGCTTGAAATGTTAAATCAAAATGGCGTCGCTGCCGGAGAGTGGTATTGTTTGAATATCTTTTGGTGAAGTTGAATTGTGTTCTTTTTTTGTTATAGTTGAATCTACTTATTTTTGTTTTTGGTTGTGTTTCTTGCGTTAAAACAGAGGAGGAGATGTGCGTTAACGGAAGTAATGGTAGCCAAGTGGGCCACCAAGATGATGTCGGAAACCTCAATGATGTCAATGACCTAAACATCAATGACCCAGTCCAAATGTGTGGTGTTGGGGCCAATCGTTTGCCTTCAGCTGAAGGAAACACTGTTTTTCACATCATAAGCACCATTTTTTAGCTCCTACAATTGAAGGGTTTATTTGGGGAGCTAGCTCATGAGGATCCCCATGAGCATATCAGAAATTTTGTTGATGTCTATGGACTATTCTCATTCAAGAACATATCACAAGAATCGGTCCGGTTGAGGTTGTTTCCATTTTCTATAATGGGCGTGGCGAGCAAATGGTTGGCTGAGTTGCCAAGAGACTATCACATCTTGGATGGGGATGATCACAATGTTCCAAGTGAATTTTTTCCCTCTATCAAAGATGATGACTCTTAGGGATAGTTGATTGAATAATGCTATCAAAGACACTTCATCTAATTCTAAGTGTCAACGATCGTTAATCAGTATATAACCCAACTAAATAAGTTGGGGTCGAATCCCACAGGGAGTGGTACATGTATAAGATTCAATTGGGAAGTATGAACATGTTTAAATCAGTCATAGGAATAAAAGTTATCGAATAAAAGATCATTCAAATCAGGGGGTGACACGAATGTCAAATGGGGGTTTTGGTTTTGATTATCAACTACAAACAATGGTAAACAATAAAACTTAACAAATAATGAGACGGGTTCTTAGGATGTGATTCTGATTATAGGCTAATACAGACAAATGGGTAATGATACGCTCAAATTACACCCCCTTATAGAAGTATAGGCGATCGTTATCAATTAAAGAACCCAACTTGTAGGTTCGAGTCGATCCCACGAGGAAAATGGTTTAGACTTTACTTTAACCAACAATTATATTCAATTAGTCAAATTACTTCCAGAAACAGGTAATTAAAAGGGGGGGTTTTGTTTGTGTGAAACAAATGGTAAGAATTTAATAAGTACTCAGTGATCAAAACTCAAATTTTGGTTGCTATCAAGATGAGAGAAATAACTACGGTATATGTGTTCCCCACAAGCTCATAACGCATTAATCCTAGTAATAGCAATCCTTTCCTAGTGTACTACATGCAAGGTGATAAGTTACGTATCTATAAATCCTTGGTCCGGCATCTAGAGAATTTCACCCCGCACCTTGGTCCGGCTACGTGTGTATAATTTACTAACCCTTACATCTACCTCATATTAGACATCATAATCGATGTTTAGCTTCGTTATTACTTCGCACCAATCGACACTAGCCTATTAGATAGTATCACACTAAATCTATGTTGATAATTCTTTTCTCGTTAATTACCTCCTTGGTCCGGCAAGTAGTAACAAGGCGAGTTCTAACGTTGGCCACCGTTAAAAAGACTTCTAAACGAAAGAATTATCAATGCATGCAAAACACTATTCAAGATTTTCTTATTTACTATTCATACTTTGTTAATCGCTCATGGTTCCCACAACCCTAATTGTGGATTTAGTTACTCATATTAGCAAGAACACAATTCATAGTTTTAGATGAATAAATCATGAACTTACGTAAAGAGAATAATAAACCCAGGAATTCAACTTGAATTGCAAAGCCCAAAATCTTCAAAACGAACTTAGGAAATCAATAATTGCTAGGTTTTCGAATTAATCTCCCCAGTCACAAAGTAAAACTAGAATTATAATGTCTAACCCCCAAAAATGAGGTTTACATTCCCTATTTATAGAAAAAAATCCTAAATTAAAAGGGAAACAAATTAAGGAAAGTTTGTTCAGGCACGCGTCTTCATTCCACGAGACTGACTTACGGACCGTCAATGGATCTACGGTCCGTAAGTCCCTTCCGTCAGCCAGGACTTAGAAAATATTTTGGCTTCCAAAATTCAGCTTCTCTGAAGCAAACGACAGACTTGCAGTACAGACCGTAGATCGATCTACGGTCCGTCAATCCCCTCCGTAGCTCCACACTTGGAATCTTCAAAAATCAGGTACTGGAAACCTCGCAGTATCAATCTACGGATCAACAGTACGGTCCGTAGATCAATCTACGGACCGTCAATGGCCACCGTGGTTCCACCCTTGGTTAGATTTCCCTATTTGTCTTCCATACCTTGCCTGCTGATCTACGGTCATCACCTACGGACCGTCAATGGACCTACGGTCCGTAGATCATCTCCGTGAATGCCCTTTTTCTGCTTTTCTTTTAGCTCTCTCTACACTTCCGCGACTGAACATCTTTCCTACAAAATATGATAAAAACACATAAAAACCAATACAAAAAGTCCCTAGACACACACAACTTGTAAGTGAAATGTATTAGAAATACTGTAAACTCACGGTATATTAGGTAATTACAACTATTAGCAAATAGCTAGATGTTAGTGAGTAAGCTAAGCTATAGAGGAGATAAACCTTCTCTCAAGCAATTTACCCCAAGTCAAGTTGATTTCTCTGGAACATCAACAAGCATGCAAAATACAAGCAGCCCACACCTTAGTCCATTCACTCTCTCAAGCTGAATGTGAGGGATTGGGTTTAGGATTAACTCTCTCGAGCTGAACCTAGGTCAACCTAATACCCACTGACCATTAATCAAAAACCTTAGTTCTAAAACCTCTCTCTCGAGCAAGCCAAGAACACAAAGTTAGAACTGCATTTGTAACTACAATTCTTAAATTAAACCGCAATTAATGATTACACTCAGTTCTAAATAGCATTTAAACTAACAATTAGCATTACCCATTAACAAAATCAGCCCATAATCACATAATCACACCCCAAGAAATGGGGTTTTAACTAGACCTCATAAAATGGTAAAAACCGTTACCAAATTGATTATCCATCAACTAGCTAAGAGTAGATTCGTTCTTACAATGCTCCAATTTGAAGAATCTCAAAGACCCACTTCCAATTTCTCAAAAGTGAAAAACTACAATTCTTCAAAGCTTAGGAAAACTAGAGAAAACTTGTCTCACAGTTCAAAACTCAAAAATAGATTAGCTAAGATAGGAATTGGATCCTAAACTAAATGTTCAAAAATGTATTTATAGTCGCCAAAGATGTGATGCGAAGAGTCACTCGGTGAAGTAAGTCGGGCTCGCCGAACCACTCGGCGAGCCGCCCTTTGGCCACTTTCATCACCCTTCTGTCTTAGTATTCAGCATCCTCAAGGTTCTGTAACTTTGGGCAATCTAATACTGCATCGCGGAACTACTCGGTGATCCACCGACTGCTCTTATCTTTTGACGACTTGTTTTCTTCCCTCAAGGCTTGGCACACTGGAACTTTAGGCGGTCTGATTAGACACTCGGTGATACGCCTAGTGCTCTTGGCGATCGTCAGGCTCGCCCTTCTTCATTTCTTCAGCTTGTTTGTTCCTTTTTTCAGGTTAGTGTTCGTGCTTTGTTCGTCAATTCATATACCTGGAAATCAAGGGTTTTACATCAGTTATTGGCACAAAATGAGCATTTGTGGACACTACTTCTATATAAACAAAGACCCAAATTAGTCCAAATCTCGGACTCATCAACACCCCAACTTAAACTTTTGTTTGGTCTCATGTAAAACTTAAGTTCAGCAGTTCAAAAAGGATATCTCAAACAGTGCTAAACAAGACTCAATCATGAATGCACACAACAAGACTCAACTTACTCATGCAAGGATCAATTGTGCACTCAAAGATTCAAGTTGTGACACACCATTACTAAAAACTCTCAAGTTTACAATACTTGCTTCAAATGTAAGTTCAAGCTCAACAAAGGTACTCAAATGCCCACACAACAAGAATGATTCCATATTCACACACAATTGTTCAACAAATTATAGCTTCAGAATCATATACAACTCTCACACTCACAAAGATGAACACATGCATGACTTCACCCATATGTTTGCCCTTATTTTTTAATCAACATTCATTTCAGCTCACACAAGATCAAAAAGGTCTTTTCAATGCTTGTAACGGGGCTAAGTGTAAAGGTATGATCATTTAGGCTCAGTGGCTCCTATCCTTATGATATGTAGTATGGACATCATCTTTTGTTTTCTTCCTTTTCTTCAGCATTGTCACTCATTCTCAAGATTCACCACATTATACACTTCCATGGAATACCGGACACCCCATTTCTTTTGCAACTCTCACAACCTTATTTCACAACTTTTCCGTTCTTTTTCTCTGTCATTCTTCTTTTTCTTTTCTCTTTTTTTTGTATGGAGGGGTTTTATCTTTTTCAAAACCGTGGATAAGGGGGACTTCTTTGCACTTCTTGATTTACCTTCTCTTTTCACCACACCCCCAACTTAGGTTTTTGGCTTAAGTTGGATATTCAAACACACCACACTTCATGAGAATTAATGGTAAATGGATAAAGAGGGACTACAATTTCATCAAGTTTCTTCCAAGAAAAGGATAACGCTAAAAAAGGGTTCAAGAAAAGTTCACACACTCACAAGGTTGGCCACAAAAGAGGTATATTGTCACATTGTTTCACTCTTCAAAATTATTGCCAAAGATCATTTCAAGAGCTTGCATCACTTAGTCAACCGGACCAATGAGGCAAATTCTAGGTGTCATCACACAGGGTTCACAGTAAGCTCATCACAGAAGGCATTAGCACCAATATCAAACAAGACTCCACACTTTCGCTAGTGTGCAATGTTCATCACCAGAGACTTATTCGATAATCGGCTAGTTACAACGAGATGCATAAAGTTCACACATTGTCTATGCAACTTCATTTGGCCTCATCGTAGCCACGCATTCATTTTTATTTGATTACGAGCACTATTCAAGTCATCGATATTGATCATGACCGATACTCAAATTTGCACAAGAACAGCCACAATCAAACACATGAGGTGGCAAAATTTTTAGCAAGGGTCAAAAACCATTTACATTCAAAACAAGGAGCCATAAAGCTCAAACATCCACAACACAATTTAAACACTTTACCCAAAAAAATATACATAGAATAGTCACAAGAGGTAGGTATGGAAATACCTCACCCTACCACAAATAAAAAGACAGTTGTCCTCAAATGCAACAAAATATTAATAACAAGTCAATAAAAATGACAGATAGGGAAGTAAAGACGATGTCCTATCTACACAGTCGCTCCATCTGTCGGGGCATCAGTGTCCGGTGTAGCACTTTGATCCTGAGCATCAGTGCCTAAGGTAGCAGCAACACTAGATCCAGCCACGGTGGTGTCTGCCAACGAAATTTGCATGGCTGAATCTACCATAGCCTCCTCGATCTCCGTAAGGCCCTCATAGGTAGCCTCCCCATTGACACCAAGATGCTCTTCATCAGTCTCAGCCTCATACTCAGCAACAGCCACCTCCTTAACTTGAACCTCATCTCCGGTGGTAGCCGGAGGCACATCCGTATCAGCTGGCATGTCGGGGATCTCCATAGTCTCAAAAATCATGGACATATCTGTGGACTTCAGCTGGTCTACATCCTTACTCATCTCAATAATTGCGGCCTTTAGGGTCGTCACCTTATCACTGGCCCCATGGCCTCACTCATACGCCGCTATCTTTGCCGCAAGGGCGTCAATAGACGCACTAAGGAGAGTCACAATAGCATTAGGTCCATCTATATCATCCTAATAAATGTGGCCTCAAGCCTGGAGGCACGCCTATCCGTTGAATGGGCTAGCTTCCCCATCCGTAGTAATGCAACCTGGGTGAGTGTGGATCGAGGAGCAGCAGCACCACTGGCAGACCTAGGAGGCATGGGAGTTGTAGAGAGGCTAGGAGTGACAGAAGGAACATCACTAGATATACCTGAAGGCCTAGGGGCCGGAGTAGGATACACTGCCTCTGCAGGTAATGTATCAGTATCAACAACCGGGAAGGTGTCCACCGGGGTTGCCTTATTCTTTTCGGCTTTATCCTTTAGATACTCAATTTCAAACCGCCAGATGTTGGTATAATATATGGGAATCCCTTCCACGTCCTTCTTCGCATGAAAAGGCACTTGGGTTCGTCTGCACAGCTCGGTGATCAACACCAAAAAAAGGTAGATAGGTTTGGCGCTGCCTAGCCCTCATGGTCATCTCTTGGTCAACAATCATACCCAAGTTGAGACTGCTCTCGTCAATAATGCAACCAAGATAGGCTGCCTTCGTGTGGCGGAGAATACACTCATTCTGGGATGGCATGATAGTGCTTCTGATAAATCCAAACCAGTACCTCGCTGCTACATTGAGGTCCTTCTTCTCTAGTGGAGCTCCTGCCTCCAACCACCGAGGAGTGCCATCATATATCATAGAGGCCTACCACTTTTTTTGAGTCTCCAATGACTTTGTCTTAATCATGTATTGATAGTCATCTGAGATGTTGCTGGTGCACTCCAAAACTGCATTGATGTCATCACTGTCACATTTTACCTTCTTGCCCCTGACAACCACATAGTCAACTGATTTGAAAGTTGCAAACTTTCTCTTTCCTTGAGGTATTAGAGACTCGTAGGCAATGTAAAACTCCTGGACCCAATTGGGAATGTAAAGGCCACAGAGTTTTGTGAAGATCTAAAATTTATGGGATCTCAAGGTGCGATAGATTTTTGGAAAACTGTCTATCACTCCATCTGTAGACGGTCTCCTCTTCAATGATGGTCCTCAATCCCTCAGTCTTCAGTCTGTTCATAGACCAGGGAGGAGGACCTTGTACAGGTGGTGCCGAGACCACATCCTCATCTGGTATGGGAGGAGGAGTATGGGTCTCAAGCACTCTGATCCTAGACGGATCATGCATCCTCTTAGATCAGAGGTCATCTTTCCTGGCCAATAGTAGTTCATCATCCTCAGGCTAAGAGATGCCAGCCTGAGGGTCCTGGTGCTCACCTTCACTCTCAGAAGTGGTGAGGTGAGTGGCGTATATTCTGTCACTGTCGGAGCTGACTTCCGTTGACGCAGGAGCAGATGCCTTACCTTTCCCTTTTCCCTTCCCACTTGTGGTAGGAAGTTTTGTTGCCTTTGCCCGGGATGCAGTTGCATCCTCATCTATGGTAAATCCATCTGCCCTCTTACGGGGAGGCTTGTCTCGACCTGCTACTTTTGTTCTAGCCATATTTGCAAAAACATCATAATATGTTAGAGACAGTTCAAGAAAAGTAGAAAAAAAAGCTACAGAAAGCCTCGCCGAACCGATCGGCGAGCTAGATCGGGATCATCAAAAGGATTGGCTCAAAAATTGCCTAGAAAAATGGCATGTTGGCAATGGGAAAGGCCTTTTAGTGAATCACCGACATCATTCGGTGAGCACAGATTAGCCCGCCGAAAATCACAGTGAGTTTTAGGGGTTAGGGGCGCAGAAAGGGCGATCAAAGAGACTTTTGGTGAGTCGCTGAGTGCACTCTGGCCCACAGCCCCCGAACACAAAATCAAATCACACACATTCTCAATTAAGCCCAAGCCCATTAGACCCATGCCACCGGGGTACTCAGAATTCTCCCGGTTTGGCCAAAATTGGCCATTTGATGACTTTTGCCTTTAAGAATGACATCAAATGCTCCATCATTAGTCAAAGCACCTCATTTTGCACAATTTGGGTTACTCATACTTCACCCGACTAGACTCAACACCAATTAAGCACAACCCACAAGATTACGATGGATTTTAAAGAATGAAATTTGGGAAATCAACCACATAGGCAATTAAGGCATGATATCGAATTTAAAACAGGCACACAAGCACACTTATACGAATTCATAGAGGCCCAACACACATCAACACAATTCATAACAAAGCATTTGATTTCAACTGTTATTTACAAGTTTTGGGGTTCGGAAAAACCAACCTTTAATGTCGAATTATGATTTGAGATGCTAGGCAGCAAAGATTTCCAACTCTGAACACAAGATTGACCAATAAAAAGCAAGAGAATGAAAAAATATAGGAAATTGAAATGCAAGTGAGATTGTATGAAGTTGAAATATGAGGGAATGTGAATGAGTTTGAAACTTTAAACCTTTGGCCTTTTAAAACCGTTAAGTTCGCTCCCTTCCGGCGATGTTATTTTTCCTCGCAAACCACTTGGCGACACGCAGAGTGGTTACTTACCTAGCCAAGTTTTACAGGACCTCCATTCAACTTGGGGGTCCAAACGGCGGACAAAGTCGGGCTCACCGATCTCTTCGATAAGTCGCCGACTGGAATTTTGGCTCGCCAAACTGCATATTTCAAACACATTCCACTTTTTTACCTGCACCATCAACACACGATTATTCCAAAAACAACTATAAAGCAATAAAACTTGGGTTGCCTCCCAAGCAGCCCCTTAGTTAGTGTCGTGACACGACGCAAGTCCCTACTCAAACTTCATTCTTGAAGTTGGCCATGGTATCACTAGGCAATCCCCTTGTTGTCTCGAGTTTAAATGAGAATAAATTTGACCCATTTGGGTCTCCAACTACTTGATAGAGACGGAATGAGAGGTCATCGTCTGGTTAAGGTCGATACATCTTCATTCATCTCCTTCAAAATTTTATCGGACCCTTCAACCTTGTTGAGAATACGAGAAAGCATATCCTCAGCCCAGCCACCCTCAGAATCTTTGGGCTTTTGACGCTCGTGGGGAGGAACATACCTATCATTTTCCCCATCTTTTTCCTTCCAAGTGGGGTTGTGATCCCTCCACTCTCTATCACGATATTTCCAGCTCTCATCCCTGTTCCAACCTTGGTTACCACCTTGCCTTGGGTAGTTTGCACGATAACCACCTCCTTGGTTGGCTAAGAAGTTTACTTCCTCGCTTTACATCGCTTCAAACTTGGCTTCTTCAGGGTTCACACCACCAACACCATAGCATTTACACTCCTAGTACCAGCACACATGACGTCCTTGGCCAAAATGTTTAGTTGAGTCATCATCTTTGCCATGTTCTGGTCCCTCTCTTGATCATTTTCAATCTGTTCTTTGGTCAATTTAAAAGTGAGAGGGGAGACCTGATCTTCGCAGGTGTACCATGCTCGATTAATCTTGGTCATGCCATCCAAAAGTTGGGCATTGTAGCACCAACTTCTTAAATATTAGCCAAATCTCATGGATTGGATCACCCTCCAAACGCTTGAAGCTTTGGATGTTGTCCCGAAGAGTCATCATCTTCAAAGGGGGAAAGAATTGCACTTGAAATACGGTAATAAGCTCTTCCCACAAATGATAGGATCTCTTGGCAACTCAACCAACCACTTGCACGCTTCTCCCATTAGAGAAAATGGGAAAAACCTCAGTCGGACCGACTCTTGAGATATGTTCTTAAAAGAGAACGGCCCACAAACATCAACAAAGTTCCTTATGTGCTCATGGGGATCCTCATGAGCCAACCCACCAAACAACTCTTTCAATTGCAAGAGCTGCAATATGGTGCTTACTTCTCATTCAACTTTCACACTTTCACCTGCGCAATCAACACACCATTATTTCGTCAAAGTAACTTAAAGCAATAAAAAAGGTTATGGGTTGCCTCCCAAACAACGCCTTATTTAACGTCGTGGCATGACGCAAGTTCTCACTCAAGTTCCATTAGTGAGGTTGGCCTCATTTTTATGAGGCCACCCCTCTTTTGGTGCTGGGTAGAGAAAAGATAGCACTTGGTCCATTTGGTACCCATAGTTACCATTCATGCTCATCTTTCTTGTTTCAATATACAAACAAGCAAAACAAAACTAAAAATAGATTTAGTAACACTACTCCCCGGCAGCGACGCCATATTGATGCTTATCGTAACCAACGACACTAACCTACGGTTTGAGTGTCTACGATCGTCAATAATATAGTAACCCAACCAAGGGTTGGGGTCGTGTCCCAAGGGAGTGGTAGTAAAAATAGTAGTTAGGCTAGAATTTTGTTCTAGTTAGCTGTAGTTTGAGAAATTATCGAATAGAAACAAAGTAAATTCAAGTGGGTGACACCAAAGTGTCAAATATCCATGGGGGTTTGTCACAAGTATAGTTAAAACAACAAAAATAAAGAGAAAATTCAAGTATGGGGAGAAGTTCTTGGGGTGTGACCACAATATATTTTGAAATAAATCGTTGGGTACATGCTTTCGGTAGGAAATTTGCAAGACAATAGTGACTAGGCTAAGCTTTAGTAGGAAATAAGTTCCCTCTCGGGCAACTTACCCCGTTTCAAATGGGTTCCTCTCGGACACCCATTTGCCGCATGAAGGCCAACCTATGCCTTACCCCACTCACTCTCTCGAGCTGAGTGTTAGGATATGGGACTAGGGTTCACCCTCTCGGGTTGAACCTCATGTCGACCCACTCCTTAGGCCATCAGTCTAGCGGTCTTGGTTTTGCGACCTCTCTCTCTCGAGCAAGCTGAAAACACATGGGTGGTTTTGTATTTGCAACTACAAACCCATTAAATTAAACCACAACCACTAGGTGAAATCACCATTAAAATACATCTAACCTATCAGCAAGCAAGACCCAACAATAATATCAATACATATTTGCTAAATCACACCCCAAGAATGGGGTTTTTAGCCACACATCAAGAAATAACAAATTACACCTAAAATGATAATGAAATCAAATGGGTATAAGAGATTAAACCTTGATTTAAGCAAAGGAAGAAGAATGGAGAAGACCCACTTCCAACTTGGGGAAGATAAACTCCTTCTTTCTTCAAGTCTTCCAAAACCCTCTCCAAACTTGAGAGAAAATACAAGAAAGATAATATTCTAAAGTAAAAATTACAATAATGTTCGGACCCCTTAAAAATAATAACTAAGGCTAGTATTTATAGTATGAAAATTTCGTGTTGCGGCGGACCGTTCTGCGAGGTTAGTCACGATCACCGAATGACTCGGCGAATCGCCCTTCTTCTGATTCATCGTCTTTTGTGCTTTGCCTTCATCATGTTTGTGTTCTGGACAACTGAGCGGTATGGCATTGCTTCGTTAAACTATTCGGTGAAGCGCTGACTGCTCCTTTCATCACCTTTTAGATCCACTTCATTTAGGGCTTCGCATACTAGAACAAAGGGCGGAGTGCTTCCCTTCGGCTAGCCAAGAGTGATTGGCGAATCTCATGCTTCAGTTTTTACGTTCTTTCCAGCCTTTTTGTTCCTTTTTGCGCCTAAGTTTCCATTCTTCCGCTAAAACTTCAAATACCTGAAATTTAATAGTTTTCATCAGATATTGAGACAAATAAGCATTTGAGGACACTATTTCTATTAAAATATAGCCCTAAATGAGTCCAAATTGTGGAATCATCAAAAGCTAACACTAGATGAAGGATCACCATACCTTAACTTGAAGAAATCCACAAAAAGCAACTCAATTAGCCTTCCTCTTGAAGCCCTAAGTCTTTTTCTTCTCTTGGTCTTCAATGGAGTTCTAGAGAGAAGATATATTGAGAGAGAAGGTTTTGATTTGGGGAAAAGTGAATAATGAAATCTAAAATAGATTTTTAATATTTTAAAACTCTTAAAATATGTTAAAACACTTAAAACAACCGTCCACACTTAACTAGCCAAGGGAGGAATTTACCAAATTAACCAACCTTGGCTTGGCTGTGCATTGACAGATTGTACAGGCATGGTTAACGCCTTAGACCCATGGACCGTGAGTCCATTCAAGGACCGTCCTGTGGGTCCGTGGTCTGGGGTTGTGGCTTCGTTTGGAAGGGCCTGACCAACGGAGCAAGACCACGAGCCGTAGATCAATCTATTGGTTGTGGATTGCATCCGTGGTTCACAATATTTTGGCAGAGCATTGCTTTAAGGGGCAGCCTTGGGGTTAGGCTTTAGGGTCCCCCTCAAGGACCCTTGGTGGTCCTTGGGAAGTCGTACCTTGATGTTTAACCCCTATAACCCTCAACCATAGCTCTAGACAACATCAAAACTCATGACAAACACAAACGCACACACGTTAGGCTCTAGTATCACTAGTTCATTTTTAGGGTTGTTACATTATCCCCCACTTAGGAACATTCGTCCTCGAATGACACTTTTAACACATTAAGGGGTAACGACTTAAGGCTAGTAGCCCATTATCATGCATGTAACATCAATATAAGTGCATAAACATAGGAGGAAACATCAATTCCACATCATTAAGCTCAAAACACACCAAGAAGGTAGGAATTACATCTACAAACTCATTATGCATCAAAACTTCACATTCTTCATTTCATTGGAGGGACTTCCTTCTCCAAATCACATCATGCTCATCACAACATCATTAAGCACATTATACAATTACTCTCAAAAGCACAATATGCAACTTCTTCATAAAAACACATTTAGGCATGTTCAACATTTAACCTCATGAAGCATATAGACAACTCAAACTAAATGCACATCAACATGAGGAACAATAAATCATGAAAATTCATTTTCTCATATAAACAAGAATTCAAATAGAACATGCATAATATAAACACAATGTCACACTTGACTCCAAAAACAGGAAACAAGGCAAAAAGAACTCTTTGTCTTAGGCTTGAATAGGCACATAAGAGAAGAGGTAAGGATATCACACTCTCAACAACCTTACTACTCAACATACTATCCCCCACTTAGGAGTAAACCCAACTAAGGTCAACATAAACATTCCCCAAAGGAACCTCAATCAAGACATCCACAACTTACAAGAAACCATCAACATACCGATACTTTTAAACTAGGAAGGTCCTCAGTAAGAAAAAATCTTGCTCGCAATCAACCTTACTAACACCACTCAAGGTCTCATATGAGTCTACCACACCGGGTTTTAAACTCCTCAACTCACTACATCTAAGGTGAGAACATCAATTAAGCCTAACTCATAAGCATCAAGGACACTCAAAGACCTTACCATCTAGGCACATTATCCCCCACTTAGGAGTAAGCCTATACCAACTCTTCTAAGCTTCACTTCTTTCAACATATCTCAACACTCATCACAACCTTCTCCCAACAACACACATAGCCATAAATATCACAATCTTCCATCTCTCGTCTATCAAGTCACATAGCCATAGTAGGCATCACAACCAACCCTTTCTCTCCCTCAACCCTTCTAGCATACTCCTTTCAAGTGGTCACACTCTAAAGACCATCACATAAGGAATATGGGAAAGACATTATAGAGTTAAACTCTATGGCACAAATTGAAGAATGAAGAAGGGAAACTTTCTTAACACCCACTAGCCTCTTATTCATAATGTAGCGCGCTTCACATTATGAACAAGACTCTACTAGATGTGGTTTGAGACAACCTTAGACCATTCCAAAATTTTGTACTCTGATACCATGTTTGTCACGAGCCGAGAGCACCCCCTAGTCGTAACACGGCGTACTCGACCCCGAAGGGGTCTTATACAAGCCTCATAGCATTATTGAACATAAAAACATAGGTAAATAGAGGAGAATTACAAAGTTTCCTTTACAATTGAAAAGACTTTCATTAAAAAGCAAGCGGAAGACTTTCTAGACATTGCACACTATGTCTCAAACCACCTAATACTTTGAATACAACATTGAGACTTTGCCCATACAAAAGCTTTAACATAAACAACAAGACATAAAAGAAAACACAATGGGTTTTGTCCGCAAAACTATGAGGACTCACCAAGTCTTCATCTTCAAGCACCTTAGAAACCTATCCTTCAAACATTGAACACCAATATTTCCAAACCCTAAACTTAGGTAAAAAGGAAGAAGAATGGGGTTAGCACATTAGATGTACTAAGTATGATGACCATGCAAACACATGGTTAAAAAGTATATTTGAGTTGAAAGCCATTCTTTTATGCCGTTTTTGTAAAACTTCATGTGCATTGATACAAGAGGCATAATATAAGTTACAACCAACATACAAGGTCATATAATTCACATTTGAACAAGATCACATATAAACATTTACCTTCACCTTGAGCCTTCACCTCAAGTAACCCTCAAGTTATACCGTGTGCAATGTATGGATAGCGTCTCATACTACCACCCACACTAAGGTACCACCTTAAGGTCACCATAAGTGAACTTACCATTCATCCTTTCCACCTTTACACAATAAAGCATTTAGGAGACATAAACATCACATCATCATATTAAGACCAACATCTAAGAGAACTCTAAGTCATACTTGTGCAATGTGCAAGTAGCATCCCATACTACTACTCACACTAAGTACTCATTTGAAGTCACCCTAGACAAGGCACATTCATATACATAAAGTCATGACAAGGAGGTACTCAAAATACAATCCAAGTATAGTATACATCAATTCATTTAAGCATTTAAGCCAACATTCTTCATTAGATTCATTTAGGGCACATTCATGCATTTAGAGGACTTTCATACATTTAGTCATTAAGACTTATAGAACTCACTATAGCCCCTTCAAAGCCTACTCGTGCAATGTATAGATAGCATCTCATACTACTACCTACACTTTGTAGTACCTATCAAGTAACTAGAGTGCACTTCTCACATGATGGGAATAAGCTTTTAACCGACATAGACCATGAGAACTAGATCATGGAATCCGATGTATTATGCCACATCGTAAGGGTTGGTCTACTTGCCTATGGTAAACCGATAATATTAGCTTGAATGTAATCCGCTAGCTAATATCCTATGTGGGCACATAGTTATGGGATAGGAAGATGTTCATTGGAACTCTAACCTAACATTGGGAGAGTTTCCACTTAACCATATTCACTCGGTGCATAGCCTACATTCCCATAGATTATTTCATTCACATTACATTAGTGTATTAGAGAGGAATGTCATAGGCCTATCTACCCATGATACATCAATACACAAGGAAGGAATGCTATAAGCCTATCGATCCATTGTACATTCAAGGATAGTTCTAGAGTTCCCATGTAAAGAATGCCATAAGCCTATCGATTCATGGTCCCTCATTACATTCTTATACTCATGAAAGGAATGCTACTAGTCTATCAATTCATGGAACATTGACTCATTAAGAAAGGAATGCCACTACCCTATCGATTCTAGAGTCTTCATTACATTAAATCATTTATGAAAAGAATGCCTAAAGCCTATCAATTCATAGCCATTAAGTCAAGACACATTCATCACTCATATATGAAAGGAATGTCATAGCCTATCGATTCATATTCATCAAGTCAAGACACATTCATCACTCATACATGAAAGGAATGCCATAGGCTATCGATTCATATTCATCAACTCAAGATACATTCATTATATAAGAAAAGGATGCATAAGCCTACCAATTCTAGATTCAACATTCCCATTATAAAAACTCTTCACATTCCATCAACATCATTCATGAGTGTGAAATTGAAAAATAGCCTTTTAATAATAACACATTTACGTTCAATACATGATAATCATTCTATCATTGAAACACATGTATGTCCTTCACATTATGCATTCATATATACAACATCATGATAATACTTTAATTCCTCACATTATGCCTACAAGGCCATGATCACAATGTACATAGTTAGTAAACACCTCCACCTTTCAACTTGATCAACAATTCAAGAACAATTCTACTTTAACATGAAATTAGGTCACAACTTGCCCCCTCAAGGCCATGAGCACCAATCCTCAATTCACCAACAATTCACCATAATTAGGCATAGATGATGATACAATTCAACAATCTAAATCAATCTAGGCATAAATCCATCAACATTCATTCATAATCAGCAAACCCACTTCATAAGGCACAATTTAGGAATTGAGAGAAATCTTGGGTACATAGAGTATTTTCACCTTAAATCATCAATTAAACATCATTATAATTCATAGTTTATCATTTGAAAATGTTTGATGCAAGAACCCATGAGATTGAGTAAAAACCTAGGGATTTTGTGAAACTTGAAAACTTTGAAACTTCTTTGAAATTGACTCTAGGGTGAAAGCTAACACTAGATGAAGGATCACCATACCTTAACTTGAAGAAATCCCCAAAAATCAACTCAATAGCCTTCCTCTTGAAGCCCTAAGTCTTCTTCTTCTCTTTGTCTTCAATGGAGTTCTAGAGAGAAGATATTTTGAGAGAGAGGGTTTTGATTTGGGGAAAAGTGAATAATGAAATCTAAAATAGATTTTTAATGTTATAATACTTTTAAAATATGTTAAAACACTTAAAACAACCGTCCACAGAGTTAACTAGCCAAGGGAGGAATTTAGTAAACCATTTTAGGCTTGGCCATGTATTGACAGATTGCACAGGCATGGTTCACATCCTGGACCCATGGATCGCGAGTCCATTCACGGACCGTACTGTGGGTCCGTGGTCTAAGGCTGTGGCTTGGTTTGGAGGGGCCTGACCTATGGAGCAAGACCACGAGCCGTAGATCTATCTACCGGTCGTGGATTGCATCTGTGGTTCACAATATTTTGGCAGCTTTTTTCTTTAACGGGAAGCCTTGGCGTTAGGCTTTAGGGTCCCCCTCAAGGACCCTTGGTTGGTCCTTGGGGAGTCGTACTTTAACGTTTAACCCCTATAACCCTCAACCATAGCTCGGACAACTTAAAACAATATCAAAACTCATGACAAACACAAACGCACACACGTTAAGTTCTAGCTGGTCGTCCTCAGGGTCAGATATAGCCCAGATAAAATAGCCTGGGAACCAGTAGTCACCCTGTCATATATGGGCCTATTGCCCTGCTTTGACCTCTAGTTGGAGGCTTTTGCCTTTCTCTTTTTGGAGGATTTGATCCCCCATAGTTGATTGTGATACCGCGTACTCTTTTTCGGGGTGGCATGTCTATGTTTGTTCGTACCATGTCTGCAAAACATCGGGAAAAAGTTAACATTTCAATCAAAACCACAAAAACACAGTTGCTGACAGACTCACCAAATCATTCGCCGAATCACTTTGGCGAGCTAGATCGGGCTCGCCGAAAGGATTGGCTAAAAATTCTCAAAAAAATTTAGCAGGTCGGCGATGGAAAGACCTTTCGGCGAATCGCCGACATCCCTCGGCGAGCAAGGATTTACCCACCGAAACTTACAGTGCAATTTAAGCTACAGGGATACAGACAAAGGGCGATCAATAAGACTTTTGGTGAGTTGCCGAGTGCCTTTGGCAACCTGAAGCTTCTCGCTGAAAGGTACAGAGTCACACATCAAGTATTGTATGAAATTAAAGGAGAGATGGGGAACTTCGGCGAATCGCCGAGTAGTTCGGCAAGCTCGACCCAGCTCACCAAACGACTCAACGTTCTTACTTTCAACCCACTTTTAGAATTCAACCCTACAACCCCCGAAAACAAAATCAAAGCATGTACTACTCAAATTAAACTAAGACCCATAACGCCCATTACCTAGAGATACTCAGACTTCTCCCGGTTTTGCCAAATTTGGCCATTTGATGACTTTTGCCTTTATAAATGACGTCACCCACTCTATCATTAAGAAAATTACGTCATTTGGCGCAAATACGGGTTACTTAGACTTCATGCGACTAAACTCAACAACATGCAAGCATAACCCCATACAATTTAATCCAATTTAAGGCATAAATTTTTGGGAATTCAACAATATGCACATTACGGGCAAGATTATCAAATTAACACAGACATTCAAACAACAATTAAAATCAGAGAGGCCCAACACACATCACTAAGACAAGATCATTGCAAATGAGTACAAAAAATGCCAAAAGTAAATTCGAGATTTGGAAAACCAATCTAAGCCCAAATCAACGACTAAACTACTTTAAAAATGCAAAATATAGAAACTAAAGTGATGTGTGAGTTTGTGAAGTTCGAAAGTGAGGGAAAGTGAAAGAGTTGAAAGTTTAAACCTTTGGCCTTTTAAAAACCGTCCAGTTCTTGCCCATTCGGCGACAGTAGACGTGCTCGACGACATGCCGAGTGGTCACTTACCTCACTGAGTTTTACTGGACCTTTAGTTGATATGGGGGTCCAAACGGTGGATTATATCGCGATCGCCGAACTGGTTAGTGACTCGCCAATAATTTCCTGGGCTAGCCGAGTTTTACAGACTCCAATTTAAAGTTGTCTTGCGTCCAAGGGCGGTGTAGGTCGGGGTCGCTCACCTCTTCGGCGATGAGCCGATTGGACGCTTAGCTCGCCAACCTTCACATTCAACACACCATTATTCCAACACACAAAAAAAAAACCTGGGTTGCCTCCAAAGCAGCTTCTTAGTTAACGTCGCGACACGACGCAAGTCCACACTTAAACCTCATTCTTGGGGTTAGCCATAGTATCACTAGGCAAACCCATCTGTTGTCTCGGGTTCAAATGAGATGAGATATGACTCATTTGGGTCTCCAACTGCTTGATCGACACTGAATGGGAGGTAACGGTCTGGCTAAGGGTCGACACATCTACTTTCATCTCTTTCAAGATCTTGTCCGACCCTTAAACTTTGTTGAGGATACGAGAAAGCATATCCTTCGACCGGCCACCTTCCGAATCCTTTGGCTTTTGGCGCTCATGGGGAGGCACATATCTCTCCTTCTCCCCATCCTTCCAATAAAGATTTCGGTCCCTCCATTCTCTATCGCGATCCTTCCAACCTTCATGCCTATTCCAAACTTGGTTACCATACTGCCTCGGGTAGTTTGAACGATAACCATCACCTTGGTTGGCTAGGAAGTTCACCTCTTCATTATACAAGGCTTTAAACTTGGACTCCTTCGGATTAGCACACCCGACACCCACGACATTGACACTTTGAGCACCAGGTCCCATGACATTATTGGACAAAATGTCAAATTGTGTCATGATCTTGGCCATGTTCTAGTCCCTCTCTTGGTCTTTCTCCATTTGCTCTTTGGTCAATTTGAATGTGAGAGGGGATACATGGTCTTCACGGGTATACCATGCCCTATTTATGGTAGTCATGCCATCCAAGAGCTGAGCAGCTATCAGATAAGGTTGGTGCATCAAACCTCCCGGAGAAAGTTGGTCAGCAACACCTTTATTTACCGAGTCAAGATTCTGGTAAAAATACTATTGCAACACGTTGTCAGGCAAGCCATGAGTTGGGCATTGAAGCACCAACTTCTTGAATCGCAACCAAGTTTCATGAATTGGCTCGCCTTCTAGACGCTTGAAGCTTTGAATGTTGTCCCGAAGAGTCATCATCTTTGAACGAGGGAAAAATCGAAGTGATTGATTCATGTGGCAATTCAGCCAGCCACTTACACGCTTCTCCTATCAAAGAGAACGGGAACAACCTCAATCGAACCGATTCTTGGGATATGTTTTTGAAGGAGAACGGTCCACATACATCCACAAAGTTTCTAATATGCTCATGGGGATCCTCATCAGCCAGACCACTGAAAAGCCCATTTAATTACAAGAGTTGCAACATAGTACTCATGATGTGGAACATCGCATTCCCTTTGGCCGAGGGCTAACGAATGACACCAATACATCTCATGAGATGGAGGTCATTAGCATGAGGCTCGTTGACATCGTTGAGGTTTCTGATGTCATCTTGATGGCCTACTTGGCTGCCATTTCTGCCGTTCACATTAATACTTCCTGTTTCAACACACAAATAAGAAAACAAAAACTAAAATTAAGTATCACTATAACTAACAAGAACAAACATTATACTTAACTAAAATTTCTCAAATAACACCACTCCCCGGCTGCGGCGCCATTTTGATTTCACGTATCAGGACACTTCATACAATACTAAGTGCCAACAATCGTAAGAAGTAATATAACCCAACTAAGTGAGTTGGGGTCGAGTCCCAAGAGAGTGGTTCGTATTTGTGAATCAATAGAAAAGAATGAATATGCTTAAGTCAATCATAGCTAAAAACATTTACAAATAAAAGAATGGTTCAAGTTTGGGGTGACACAACTGTCAAATAATAGGGGGTTTGGTTTCAACTATCAGCTACAACAACAAATAACACTAAAATAGAAAATATAGAGAGGGGATTCTTGGGATGTGATTGAATTACGAGCTAAGGTAAACAATCGGGTAATTGCAATTAATAGTAAACAATTGTAAATCAGTGATTAAGATATACTTTTGTGGGGATAAACTTTCTCTCGAACAATCTACCCCGAATCAAATTGGTTTCTCTCGAACACCAATAAGAAGCAATTAAGCACAACCTTCGCTTTAGTCCATTCACTCCGAGATGAATGTGTGGAAAAAGGGTTTAGGGTTAACTCTCTCGAGCTGAACGCATAACAACCCAATACCCACAGGCCATCTATTTAGTAATTTTGGTTTTAAAACCTCTCTCTCGAGCAAGCCAAAAACACGAAGTTAAGATTGTATTTGCAACTACAACCCATTAAATTCAACCACAATTACTGAACGAAAATACCTTTAAACATTAATTAAACTATCAATTAACAATACCTAGCAGTTAAATCAACCCATAATCACACCCCAAGAATTGGGGTTTTAGCTAGACATCATAAAAAGGCAAAAATCGTTACCAAATTGTGTTTCCATCAACTTGGTAAGATTGATGTTGTCTTTACAAAGGTCTAAGATGAAGAATCTTCAACACCCACATCCAATTTCCTAGAAATGGAAATCTTCAAATCTTCAAAACTAAGGAAATATTGTCTCCAAAAACTTAGTTCTAAGATTTCAAACTTGAAAATTGAACAATAATGAAAACTATTGAATGGTAGATACTAAACTAAGAATTTAAAAAATTATTTATAGTCTCCCAAAAATATGCTGCGAAGGACCATTCGGGGCAGTAAGTCGAGATCGCCGGTCCACTCGGCGATCAATTCCATCACCTTTTCGCTTTGGCTTTCAGCATCTTCAAGTGCTAAAGCTTTGGGCGATATGGCACTGCATAGCGGAACCGTTCGATGACTGTCGACTGCTCATTTCTATTGCCGACTTGATTTTCTCCTTCAGGGTTTGGCACACTAGAATATTAGGAAAGACCATGGCCATTCGTCGACTCGCCCAATGGGTTAGGAGATCCTTAGGCCTTCTTTGCTTTATTCTTTCAGCTGCCTTGTTCTTTTTTGCTCAATAGTGTCTATGCTTTGTTCCTTAATCCAAATACCTAAAATTCAAGGATTTACGTCAGTTATTGGCACAAAATATGCATTTGAGCACACTAAATCTATTAAAATAAAGCCCTAAATGAGTCCAAATCGTGGACTCATCAGTTAGTTCATTCACGCGCCAATCATGATTCAATTCAGCGAATTGTGTTCTTTGAAAGATAAGATTATAAGTTCTTGATGAAATTCATTTAAAATCTTTTGGGTTCTTGTTGTTGATGTTTCTTGAGTCTGATTCATGCAATTAGGTGTGATTTTAAGAAGAATTTTATGTATATTTTGATGATATAATCGATTCTAAGTGTTTGGGGAAAGAACGAAGTTGAAATAGGGAGTTTAGAGTTACAAAACGAGCAAGAAAAGTCGGAGTGCACCTGGGCAGAGGCCTGTGGTGCCGCCTCAGCCAGAGTCTAAAGATTGGGCTCTAGGGTGCCGCTCTAGCCAGAGCGCCCCAACCCAGCCCTTGAAATTCACCTTCTGGTACCCCGCGCCTCTCAGAGCGCTTGGGACGCCAGTTCTTCCCATTCTTCCCCCTTCTTTCTGTACTAGTTCCTTAGCAACATACCTATGTTTCCTAGTTGATTCCAACACTCTAAGGTACGTCTAAACATCATGAAATCATCCATAAACATGAGATCATGAACCTTGAATCCCTTATTCAATTCAAGGAAAGTTAAGAATCAAGTTAAAAGAAGTCCATAAAGTTTTCCAAAAGTCTTTCACAAACGTTTTAACTTGGTTTTAAGACTTAATCTTCGAGTTGATTAAAAAGTAATAGTAAAGTTCATTTCTTCAATGATTTTATGGGAACTAAGTATTCCCAAGAGTTAAAATGTTTTTTTACATTTGAGCAAGAAAGGAAACACCGATTTCCAAGAGAACTTTTATGCTAAGTTTTGAGTAATTATCTCAAACCAAAGAAAGAGTTTTGTTTTAAAAATATATGAGTTTAGTATATTTTGGGAGTAGTATTGAGCACCAATATGGAGACGCGAGTTCATAATAACTCAAGTCTCCATAAACCATGTAGCCATCATAGATAGAAAATAATCATACTTTTTAGATGATTCCTTAGTGCTTTTTAGAATAGACTAGTGGATGCACTTAGTTAAGGTATTCTATATGACGAAAAAATATAGGACAGTTCTGGCAGCGTGGGCAAGACGTTGTATCATCACTTAGGCTCATAGTGGTGGTTGTCGGTTAGAGAAACTCTCACAGTATTATATTATTTTACATGTACACTGAGTTGTTATTGCATTTCTTTAACAAGTTGAGTTGCTGCTATTGTTTTAAATGCTTTGTATAACTGCATCATTATTGTTGTTTACTTTGCATTTGAGTTGAGTAACGCTAAGGTAAGTGTTCGCTACAGATTCCTTTCAAGCTTATGTCTTGTTTAGTATTTCCCTCGCATATTCGTACATTCAATGTAATGATGCCATTTGGCCTGCATCGTATTATGATGCAGACACAGGTAACTAGGATCAGCATTCAGCTCCTCGTTGATCCTTTTGAGCACTTAGAGTCAGTTGGTGAGCCACTTTGCTTTTTGGAGGACTCCTTTTACTTTGATTTCTAGTATTCTAGTTGTTAGGATGATCGGGGGTCTTGTCTCGACCACCCTCATTGTTTAGAGCCTTCATAGACGGATAGTTATAGTTCTTTAGTCATACTCATTTCAGATGTTGTTTCAAGACTTGAGTTTGCCTTATTAGCTAGTTGAATGATTTCTTATTAACATTCTTGAGCTATATCGGTTTATATTTGTTAAGTTAAGTCTTCCATTGAGTAAGTAAGTCAGGCCAAGGGCTCGCTTGTGGCCAGCAATGGTTCTTGAGTGCTAGTCCCGCCCAGGGTGTAGGCTCGGGGAGTGAAGAACTTGGTATCAGAGCACAAAGTTTAAGAGTCTTAGGAGGCTGTAGAGTCCTAGTTATCAGTGTGAAGTGTGCCACATCTATAATTAGGAGGCTGTAACACTTAGGAAATTACCTAACTTCTGTCACACTCATTTCGTGCATTAGAGTTTAACCTCTAAAATGTTTCTTCTGATTCATGCTTGCGCGTGTATTTTAGTTAATCATGCCTCCACGAAGAGCTGTCCGAGGTTGTTCTGCTAGGAGACACGTTGAGGAGCACGGGGTACCTAATGCACCTAAAGTGCAACCCCAAGGAGAACTCACGAATGTTGAGGTCAGGGAAGCGATTCAAATGTTAAGCCAAGCTGTGACTAACCAGGTTAGGCAACAAAGAGGAGCTAGATAGGAAGTGGTTGATACTTCGAGGATCCGAGAGAAGATGAATCCTCCAAGTTTCACTGGTTCAATCACTAATGAGGATCCAAAGAACTTTATTGAGGAACTGCAAAAGGTATTTGAAGTTGTGCACGTTGCCGATGCTGAGCGAGTAGAACTAGCTGCATATCAACTCAAGAATGTTTCTAGGACTTGGTTTGACCAGTGGAAGAAGGGTAGAGCTTAGGGAGCACCACGTGTGAGTTGTGCTTGTTTCTAGGAGGGCTTCTTGGGGCATTTCTTTCCTCGGGAACTGAGATATAGGCCAAGGTATGAGAGTTTCTCACCCTTAAGAAAAATTCACTAAGTGTTCATGAGTATGGTTTGAAGTTCACCAAGCTGTCCCGATATGCTCCAGAGATGGTTGTGGATATGAGGAGCAGGATGAGTCTTTTTGTTGCTGGGTTGTCCCGTCTGTCAAGCAAAGAGGGCAAGGCAGCCATGCTAATTGGGGACATGGATATAGCAAGGTTGATGGTTTATGTGCAGCAGGTTGAGAAAGAGAAGTTGAGGGATATGAAGGAGTTTAGAAACAAGACGACGAAGACAAGGAATGAATCCGGGCAACAGATAAATAATGTGAACCGGTCTTCTTTCAAACAAAAGGAAAAGGGACCTTCTCCATCAGCTGCTAGTGCACCTGCACCCAGAAACAAATGTGAGTATATTAGTCAGAATTCCTAGCACTTCAGGGATAGACCTGTCCAATCTCAAGGTAGTGTGGCACAAGGGGGTAACTGGGTTCCTGCATGTGCTAAGTGTGGTAGAACCCACCCAGGTAAATGTCGCGATGTCTCTACAGGTTGTTTCAAGTGTTGACAAGAGGGTCACCTCATGAAAGAGTGCCCTAAAAATCGGCAAGGTAATGGAAATCAGGGAAATAGAGCCCAATCTTCATCAGTTGCTCCACCAAACAGGGCTACACCTAGAGGAGCTGCTTCCGGTACTGGTGGAGGAGAAAACCACCTTTATGGGATCACTAGTCGTCAAGAGCAAGAGAATTCTCCAGATATTGTCACTAGTATGATCAAAGTCTTCACTCTTGGTGTTTATGCTTTGCTAGACCCAGGATCAAGTTTATATTTTGTGACTCCTTATGTTGCAAATAATTTTGATGTTATTCCCGAGAAACTTTGTGAACCCTTTTGTGTTTCTACACCTGTTGGGGAGTCTATTCTAGCTAAGTGAGTATATCGTGGTTGTGTCATTTCCATCAATCACAAGAACACCATGGATGATTTAGTTGAATTAGACATCGTAGATTTTGATGTCATTTTTGGTATGGACTGGCTTCATACCTGTTATGCCTCCATTAATTGTAGAACTCGAGTTGTTAGGTTTCAAATTCCTAATGAGCCAGTATAGAGTGGAGTAATAGTTCAATAGTGCCTAAGGGTCATTTTATTTCATACCTTAAGGCGAGAAAGTTAGTTTCCAAGGGGTGTGTCTATCATTTAGTCCGAGTTAATGACTCTAGTGTTAAGATACCTCCTATACAGTCAGTTTCAGTAGTAAAAGAGTTTCCAGAAGTCTTTCCTGATGATCTTCTCGGAGTCCCTCCTAAGAGAGAAATAGATTTCGGTATAGAAATTCTTCCAGATACTTGTCCAATACCTATTCCGCTATATAGAATGGCTCCAACAAAGTTGAAAGAGCTAAAAGAACAGTTGAAAGATCTCCTTGATAAGGGTTTTATTCGACCAAGTGTCTCACCTTGAGGCACTCCGGTCTTATTTGTGAGAAAGAAAGAGGGTTCCCTTAGGATGTGTGTAGATTACCATTAGTTGAACAAGGTTACCATCAAGCATAAGTATCCTCTTCTGAGAATTGATGATCTTTTCGATCAACTTCAGGGTGCTACTTGTTTCTCTACAATAGACCTCAGATCGGGCTACCATCAGTTGAGGGTAAGAGAATGTGATATTCCAAAGACAACATTCAGTACCCGTTATGGTCATTATGAGTTCTTAGTTATGTCCTTTGGTTTGATCAATGCGCCTGCAACATTTATGGACCTTATGAATAGAGTATTCAAACCTTATTTAGATATGTTTGTTATCGTATTCATTGATGACATACTAATCTATTCTAGGAATGAAGAAGATCATGCTAGGCATCTCAAAATAGTTCTCCAAACTCTAAAGGATAGAGATGCGTATTACAAGTTCTCTAAGTGTGAATTCTTTCTTGAGTCTGTGGCATTCTTAGGCCACATTGTGTCTGGAGAGGGAATTAAAGTTAATACTCAAAAAATAAAGGCAGTGCAGAATTGGCCTAGACCCACATCTCTAACTTATATTACGAGTTTCTTGGGGTTGGTTGAATATTATAGAAGGTTCGAAGAGGGGTTCTCATCTATTTCATCCCCGTTGACCAAGTTAACTCAGAAAATAGTGAAGTTTCAATGGTCTGAAGATTGTGAGAAAAGCTTTCAGGAATTGAAAAAGAGGTTGCCTACTGCCCTGATATTGACTTTACCAGAAGGTACGCAAGGCTTTGTTGTATATTGTGATGCGTCTAGAGTTGGTTTGAGTTGTGTGTTAATGCAGAATGACAAAGTTATAGCTTACCCAAGACAGTTAAAAGTTCATGAAAGGAACTACCCAACCATGATCTAGAATTGGCTGCCGTAGTATTTTCTTTGAAAATGTGGCGCCATTATCTTTATGGTGTTCATGTGGATGTGTTCACCGATCACAACATCTTCCGTATGTGTTTACTTAGAAAGAGCTTAATCTCAGACAAAGGAGGTGGTTAGAATTACTCAAGGATTATGACATGGGTATTCTTTACTACCCAGGTAAGGCTAATGATATTGTTGATGCCTTGAGCAGGTTGTCTATGGGTAGTACAACCCATTTTAAGGAAGATAAGAAAGACCTGGTAAGAGATGTGTATAGACTTTCCCGATTGGGAGTTCGACCAATAAATTCCACAGAAGAAGGAGTATTGGTGATGAATGGGGTTGAATCATCATTAGTGTCTGAAGTAAAAGAGAAGCAAGACCAAGACCCTATTTGGTTTGAATTGAAGGAAAATGTTCATAAGCAAAAAGTTTTGGCTTTCGAACAAAGGGGAGGTGGTGTATTGAGGTATCAAGGTAGGTTGTGTGTACCAAGGGTGGATGAACTCCAAGAGAGGATCATGGAGAAAGGTCATAGCTCCAGATATTTCATTCATCCGGGTTCCACAAAAATGTATCGTGATTTGAGAGAAGTTTATTGGTGAAGTAGTATGAAGAAGGGCATTGCAGAGTTTGTTGCTAAGTGTCTGAATTGCCAACAAGTTAAGGTAGAGCACCAAAGACCCGGTGGTACGGCTCAGAATATAGAACTTCCAGAATGGAAGTGGGAGATGATCAATATGGACTTCATCACAGGTTTACCAAGGGCTCCTAGGCAGCATGATTATATTTGGGTGATTGTCGATAGAATGACGAAATCAACCCACTTTTTACCGGTAAAGACTACCCATACAACAGAGGACTATGCCAAGGTTTATCTTCAAGAAGTAGTTAGACTTCATGGAGTTTCGGTCTTCATTATTTCAGACAGAGGTGCGTAATTTACTGCACAGTTTTGGAAGTCATTCCAAAAAGATTTGGGTTCCAAAGTAAACTTAAGTACTTCTTTTCATCCTAATACAGATGGGAAAGTAGAGCGCACTATTCAGACTTTAGAGTATATGTTGAGGGATTGTGTGATTGATTTCAAGGGGAATTTTGATGATCACCTACCTCTCATTGAGTTCGCTTACAACAATAGTTACCACTCTAGCATACAGATGGCTCCTTATGAAGCTCTCTATGGGAGAAGATGCAGATTTCCTATTGGATGGTTTGAAGTTGGTAAAGCTGGGTTGATAGGAGCAGACTTAGTTCATCAAGCTATGGAGAAAGTTAAAGTCATTCACGAAAGGTTGAAAACAACGTAGAGTCGTCACAAATCCTACATTGATATTAGGAGAAGGGAGTTGGAGTTCGAGGTAGATGATTGGGTATACTTGAAAGTTTCACCCATGAAGGGTGTTATGAGATTTGGTAAGAATGGGAAGCTTAGTCCCCAGTATATTGGCCCTGACAGAATATCCAAGAGGATTGGCAATGTAGCTTATTAGTTATTGCTACCTCAAGAGTTAGCAGCGGTTCATCCGATATTTCATATTTCCACGTTGAATAAGTGCATGGGAGATCCTTCACTTATCATACTAGCTGAAGATATTGGTATCAAGGATAGCTTGTCTTATGAGGAGATTTCGATTCAGATTCTAGATCGTCAAGTTCGCAACTTGAGAACCAAGGAAGTAGCATCGGTCAAAGTTCTTTGGAGAAACCAATTTATTAAGAAGCTACTTGGGAAGCTAAGGAGGATATGAAGAATAGATATCCATATCTCTTCGAACCCGGAGAAATTCTAGACCAAGGTACTAATTCTCTTGTTAGTACTCTTTAATTTATATACTTGATTTGTTAGATTTGATTGTTGGGTGTTTGAGCTGATGTTAGATGTTACACCCTTAGCCTAGTAAGAGTAATCTCATTCGAGGATGAATGTTCCCAAGGGGGATATATTGTAGCATCTCGCTATTTGAAAGAACTAGAAAGGAATTAGAATTGGAAAGAGTCATTTTAGGAAAGAATGAAAAAATCTGGAAATTTGTTAAGTTAAGTTAAGTTAAGCTTGAGTTTTTTGTCAACTTCAAATGACCATATATCCTAGTTCATAATTAGTTAGGTGTTCTTCCAGATACCGTAGGAAATATCTAGGAATTATATTTCCAAAGCCGCCGAGTTTGCGTGATTCCGAGTTCGTATGAGTGAGATATGCCCATTCGAAGTTGGGCTGTTCAAATAAGGAAAGTCTAATCCGAATTTTGGAAGGGTATTTTGGTCTTCTCCATACCCAATTAAATTAATTCATTTTTAGTAATTACTTAGGGTTCTAAACTGAACTTGGTCAGTTTACGCTTTTGAAAAATTGAGTTAGGGTTTTAGAGAAGAGAAAAAAAGAGGAGAAGAAGCAAGAATCGTCAAATTCTCAAAGCTAAGATCATGGATTTCGTCAAAAGGTGATACCTACAAGGTATGTGAGATCACATAGCATAGGCTTAGTTCACCCACACGCCAATCATGATTCAATTCAGCGTATTTATGTTCTTTGAAAGATAAGATAATGAGTTCTTGATGGAATTCGTTTGAAATCTTGTGGGTTCTTGTTGTTGAAGTCTCTTGAGTTTGATTCATGCAATTAGGTGTGATTTCGAGTAGAATTTTATGTATATTGTGGATATAGTTGATTCTAAGTGTTTGGGGAAAGAACCAAGTGGAAATAGGGGGTTCAGAGTTGAAAAACGAGCAAGAAAAGTAGTAGTGCACCTGGGCAAGGGCCTGGGGCGCCGCCCTAGCCAGAGTGCCCCAAAATGGGCTCTAAAGTTTGGGCTCTGGGGCGTCGCACCAGCCAGAGCACCCCAACCCAGCCCCTGAAATTCACCCTCTAGCGCCCCGCGCCTCAGAGCGCTAGGGACGCTAGTTCTTCCCATTCTTCCCCTTTCTTTCCGTACTAGTTCCTTAGCAACATGCCTATGTTTCCTAGTTGATTCCAACACTCTAAGGTATGTCTAAACATCATGAAATCATCCATAAACAGGAGATCATGAACCTTGAATCCATAATTCAATTCAAGGAAAGTTAAGAAGTTATGAATCAATTAAAGATAAATTCATAAAGTTTTCCAAAAGTCTTTCACAAACATTTTAAATTTGTTTTAAGACTTAAGATTTGAGTTGAGTAAATAGTAATTGTAAAGTTCATTATTTCAAAGATTATACGGGAACTAAGTATTCCTAAGAGTCGAATTGTTTTTTTACATTTTAGCAAGAAAGGAAACATCGATTTCCAAGAGAGCTTTTAAGCTAAGTTTTGAGTTATCTCAAACCAAAGAAAGAGTTTTGTTTTAAAAACATATGAGCTGAGTATATTTTGGGAGTAGTATTGAGAACCAAAATGGGGACGCGAGTTCATAATAACTGAAGTCTCCATAAACCATGTAGCCATCATGGGTAGAAAAGAATCATACTTTTTAGATGATTCCTTAGTGCTTTTTAGCATAGACTAGTGGATCCACTTAGTTAAGGTGTTCTATATGACGATAAAGTTAGGACAGTTCTAGCAGCGTGGGCAAGACGTTATATCATCACTTAGGCTCATAGTGGTGGTATTCGGTTGGAGAAACTCCCACAATATTATATTATTTTACATGTACACTGAGTTGTTACTGCATTTCTTTAACAAATTGAGTTGCTGCTACTGTTTTAAATGTTTTGTATAACTGCACCACTATTGTTGTTTACTTTGCATTTGAGTTGAGTTATTCATGAGTTGAGTAAAGCCAAGGTAAGTGTTCTTTTATTCATGAGTTGAGTAAAGCCAAGGTAAGTATTCTTTTCAGATTCATTTCAAGCTTATTTCCTATTTAGTGTTCCCCTCGCATACTCGTGCATTCCATGTACTGATGTTATTTGGCCTGCATAATTTTATGATGCAAACACAAGTAAACAAGATTAGCATCCAACTTCTCGTTGATCAAGTTGAACACTCAGAATCAGTTGGTGAGCCTCCTTGCTTTCCGAAGGACTCCTTTTACTTTGCTTTCTAGTATTTCAGTTGTTAGGATGATCGGGGGTCTTGTCCCGACATCCCTCATTGTTTAGAGGCTTCATAGACGGATAGTTATAGTTCTTTAGTCTTATTCATTTCAGATGTTGTTTCAAGACTTGAGTTTGCCTTATTGGCTAGTTGACTTCTTTCTTATTAACATTCTTGAGTTATATAGGTTTATCTTTGTTAAGTTAAGTCTTCCGCTAAGTAAGTAAGTCAGGCCAAAGGTTCGCTTGGGGCCAACAATGGTTCTCGATGCCAGTCCCGCCCAGGGTGTAGGCTCGGGGGGTAACAAAAATAATTTTAGGGGGAAAATTAATGGGATACTATTTTCCTTAACAAAAGGAGTATAAAATCAGCCTCATACTTTATCAAATATAAGCAAGTAATAAGATCCGGTCTAAATTCTAATTACACCATGAGATCAATTATCCAAAATCAATGAAATATTAAACACATGTAAAATCAGAAAAAGGGCAGCAATTATGCTAAAGGAAAGAAGTAAACATATAACCTCAATCACTTATTAATATTACCGTAAATGAACTAAGGAAAGATTTGCCCAAATTTATTTAAGGTAAGAATAATCATGACATTTTACTTTACACAGATCACTTATAAATAAGAAAGAAGATGATACACATTCCAAAGTTATATGCATTAGTAGCCAAATTAATTGAATTACAGAGGGAATAATACACAAATCATGAGGGTCTTTATTTAAATAGAATAAATAAAAGTTATCAGGAGAAAGAAGGCTTCCTAGTCACCATGATTGAGCCTATACTACCATTGGGGGAATTAGAGATTAAAACTAAGTAACAAACCATCTAAATTAAGTAATACAATAAGAATCAATTATTATACTTAATTTCACCAAAATTACCGCAATACGGTTATTAAGACTCTAAATCAACTATTCAAAATAAAACTCACCATATAAACCAATTTTAAAAGTTATACATAGTAGTAGTGAGTGAGAATCAATTAACGGAGTGGAACAAGTATCCATATTAACAAAGTAATAGCAGGCGGACATGGATATTTCACAATAACATATTGAACATATTAATCTCAAAAGGTGCAATTCATCCGAGCTATTTTGAATTGAGATTGTCAATGTATGAGAAAGAGAGGATCCAACGAATAAATTGACAACAAGATGCTCAGACTTAAATCACAAAAGTGAGTAATGTCGTAGGTAAATTATGAAACTAAGCAATTTTCAAACAAATGAGTAGACTAGTAGCAATTTAGTGAGAAGCAACATACCCAGACAGATCTTACAGAAAAATACAAAGGCATATCAAAACTTCTAATTGAAATTGTAGTATGCAAACAGGGTCCTTGTAGCTACGACTAATAATCCATCTTGCTTGCCTCGTTTTGTAGGAGTTGTTGTTGTTATTATTTTTGGTTGCTGATCGGAGAAGAGGGAAGCGAAGGCGGTGCTTGGCTACTGCTGTCCACATGGCTTGTCCTCACCGGAGCTCGCCATTGTTGGATGCTCTCGTCGAGCTTCCGGTTGCCTAGGATTTCACCGGTGGTTGCCTTTGTTGTTAGCCGGTGGCTGCTACTGTTATGTTGTTGTTGTCACCGGAAAAGATGAGAGGGAGAAGAGAGGGGTAATAGAAGGAGAAGAGGACGATCGGCGATCTCTCTCGCCAGCCACTGGTGGTTCTTGGCTGCTCACTGGAAAAAGGAGAAATGAGAGGAGGAGAGGAAAGAGAATAGAAGGCAACAGGGAGAGGGGATGAGGAATGAGAGTTTCATGGAGAGGAGCGGTTGCTCCGAGCGGTGCTCTCTTGAACCAGGCGGCCACTTCATCGATTGCGCTGGCCGGAGAGGATGGACGGAGTGGAGGGCTGAGAGAGGTGCAGCGCTAAGGAGAAAGAGAGGAAGAGAAAGACAATTTTTAGGGTTTTGGATCTTTTTTAGGTTTAGAATAGGAAATAAAGGGTGGGCTTGATCTAGTCCGTCTGATCAAACCAAGGGATTTATTCAAGGTTGAGATTAATTGGAATTGGAAATCTGAAAATTGGAATGAATTGGCTAAAATTGAAATAAGAGTTGAATTGAATAGGTTAAAATTGAAATGGATAGGTGGCTATAATTGAAATTAAATTGGATATGACTAAGGGCTATAATCTAAATAAATTGAATAGCAAGGGTTGCGATTTAACTGATTTAAGGGAAACTTAAGGAAATGCCATTCGATTAATAAGATACTACACATATTACAATATTTTAATATAAATTAATGACACCTAAATTTAAAAACATTTGACTAAATAAATAAAATAATTATTTTGAGTTTAAATATCGATAAATATAATAATTTATTTAATAATAATTACAATAATTTTTATAAATTACTTACTAAAATATATAATTTTTAGACAAAATCGATTGCAATTTTAAAATCAAAATATGTTTTAAAAATATGTACTTAACCGAATAGCACTCCCGAAAGGGTTATAGGTCGGTCCAAATTGGGTGTCAACATCTGCCCCTTGGAGGCTTGAGAATGAATGATGAGTTGTCGGGAAACCAACGTTGACTTAGTAGCCAATTTTGTCCGACCGACGAGAGATGTCAGTGGGATCAATTGAAACAATATAAAGTTGGAAAATGGTATGGCCGAGACTTTGAAATTAAGACGCCTACATATCTCTGGTATTACAAAAATCAGGACATGTGTAGTTTTAGATTTAGGAACAAACAAAGCTCCTATAATTGAAAATGCGGTATGATATTCGAACGGGAATGATATCGGCTTGAATGTATAAGATCAGAGTAGCGAGAAGAGCATGACAAGGTGATTTCCAATTTACAGAGAGTTGAAGATGATGAAAAAGGTACCTAAATTGAAGTGGAAATAGTTTTGACAATTAAGAAACTGATTTTAAATATTAAACGTGAATGAGAAAATAATTGCTAAGGTTGTGTGACTAAAAATGGGGAGTGATTTGTGGAGTGAAATAAGGAAGAGATAAACATTATTTTTGGGAGTTAGGATTTACAAGAAATTTTGGAGGATTCCCAGCTGGAGGAGTAACTCCCTGCCTTAAAGGCTAATAATAAAAAATTGTTGAATGGTCACTTTCCATTAGTAATTTTTCAAAAATGTACTCTTTGGAAATCTTGCAAATGAGCAAGTCTATAATGAGCTATAGTCAAGGTTTAAAACGTACCCATGGATATTGAGCTTTGGTTTGTCGTACATTTTGAAATTTGAAACTTAAAAATTTGAGTTTTTAAAATTGTAATTTTTAAAGCTTGAAATTTTATTTGGACATGCATTTCTACTTGGAAAAAATTTAAAATTTTAAAACTGAAACTGAAACTTTTTCTTTTTATGATAGATTTTTAAAATATGACACAAAATCTATTATCAAACGCTCACTTAATTCAATTTTGATATAAATCTTACAACTATATATTAAAAAATGACTCACAGTAACGTGGAACAAGAAAGGGAGTATATGTAAGGAGTTATACTATTAAATTTGCTAATAGGAAAGAGAAAAAATTAGAAATTCAAAAATATATTGATGAAAGTAATTGTAGAGAGATTTGTGGAGTGAAAAAAGGAAGGAAAATCATGGGTAGGAGATTTCAAATTAATGTATCCGAAAAAAGAAATGATGGGAGCAAAAAAATGAGATTTTTGATATCTTTTAAAATGGTAGGAAAAATAAGAAAATATGATAATAAATTATGTGTAGTTAGGTAATTTTTCCTTCATTTTATGCACCATTGTATGATAAAATAAATTGGTGATATAGCAGAATACGTAATAATGAATAAGCACAGTTAGAAAATCAATAATGTATCATGTTCTACACCATTCTATACACCAAATACTATACTATTTTTATTAATGGTGATAACATTTACTATTTCTTCAACGTAGTCATACTAACCTTAGGTTCTTCAACATCTTCATTTTCTTTTTTCATTTTATGAAATGATCTTAACTCTTCTAATGCTGCAAATCCATGAACTTCTTCATGTCAGCAATTGTCCATCAACTTTATCCTCAAATGCTTTCAACTCTTTACGAAACTAATAACAAAAAAATAATGCATCAGATTAGAATTATGACAAAAAATAATAATAATATGAAGACATAACACAAACTAGTGAAACTTCCTGAGAAAGCTTTTGGAAATGTTCTGTTTTTGTGAAATTGTTGGCATCCTTTTCAGTGTGAAGTTTTGAAGTATGAGGCAATTTCTTCTCATTTGGATGTACATAACTCAAAGTATCTTGCTTATCAGGCAACAATGATTCATTCTTTTGAATAAGATCTTCCATCTCAATAACAAGCAACTCATCGGCCGTCAAAACAAGATCTTTATATTTATACTAGCAATCATAAATGAAAGCAAATATATGGTTACACAAATGTATGTGTGCAATAATTAACCATTATGTCATTAAAATAAGAAAATAATATTTACCTGATTACTGTACTTTCTGAACATTCCTTTCTTGAGAAAGTCAAAAAAATCTTGTTCTTTGAAATTTTCCACTTGAAAATGTGAGGTGTAATATGGCTTGTACAAATTGCAATAGATTGATCAACTTTGTTGGCAATTTTATAAACCAAACTTGCAATGAAAGTGGAAATCCAAAGAATTTGACATACTGGTTCAGGGTCATTATCCAATTGATGAAATATCGACTTTAACAGATCATAAAAGGACAAGTTACTCCATGGATAACTACTGTATTGACCACTTTCCACCAAATAAAAATGATCTTTTGGAAAATAAGAAAGGTTTGGTGGAGATGAAAGAATGAATGTACTTATAAAGTAAAGAATGATCATGTTGAAAATATATTCATCCTTAATCAACCCTTCTTCCTTGTAAACTCTAATTAGATCGAAGAATTATGAAAGTACAAACTCATAAGCTTTGATGGACTGTCGGGGACAAAAATAAAATTTGTATGTCCCCCATATTTGAAACCAGTTACAATGCCAAATTCCTTTATGCCAAAATGTAGATCACGATGAACATATCGTTGTGATCATTTTTTTGCTCAACATACATAAAGCTTCTGATGAGTTGGGGTTGAACCATTATCGAAGGCAAATCAAGTAGAAATCCAAAAGGGGATTTCTTAAACAAGTGAAGCATGTTGACTTTGGAAAGACGTTTAGTTATCTCGTTGAACACATTAACATTGGCGTATGAACACCAATGTGATTGTTTCTTCTTTGGCTATAATTGTTTTTTTAGAAAAAGTAAATAATTCATTTAAGTCAAAGAACTACAAATAGATCTATGGAAACTGTAAAATGTGAATGTCACTTAGAATACAGACATAACTACAAATATAATTCCGAATCATGATTTATATCATTTTATATACCAACATAGTATGAAATTCCGTATATAATTTGAACAAATAAAAACAACTAATATATGTCATTCTATACAAGTAAACAAGTAAATCACTTGCAAAATTAAAAAATAACAATATAAAATGAACATTAAGAAGTACAACAAAAAAAACAAAAAAAAAAAAAGATAACATACCTTGGATAACTTTGTCCTTTTCGTGTTACCGTGTTTAACGACTTTTGTTTTCCCATGATGCACACCACATTTCTACAAAAAAAAAAATAACTAAAATATATTATGCATGTTTAGAATCAGAAACCAAATAGTATGAAAATTTTGGGGAAAAAATGTACCTTGGTAATTTTTTGCGATTTTGATTTGGTACCTTGTTGAGACGGATTCTTTTTGCAATTGGTATATGGTCTTCAAAATCGCTATCATGAGGACCCTCAATATTCGTAAAGAATTTCTCTTTACCCTTTTTTCCTCCATAATTGGGTTTAACGACATCATTTTCTTTCTCTTTACCCTTTTCATTGTTTGTTTCAATCACCTCAATTATACGAACTTCACTACTTTTGGGAGAAGGGGTGAAAGCAATCAACTGAAAATTTGGTGTTGAACATAGAATCAGGATGTTGACATTGGTATTATTCATCATCAAACGAAGGACCCTTTCGGGGTGTAGTCATAATCAATTTTTTCAAGAAGCACTGTCACGACCCGATTTCTCGAGTCATGATAGCACCTACTATAACCCACCAGTAGGTAAGCCAACCTGTAACCCGGAACAGCAAGTAATGAGTCTGAGGGCAGAAACTAAACAAGAATAGGCAAAAATTAAGATAACAATATAAACAGGCGAAAGCAAACCAAAACATATATATACAAATAAAGATCCCTCCCAGAACCTGAAAGTCACTAGTACAAAGCTACTAACAAAACGAGTACAAGTCCCAAAAGTGGACCACAGAAAAGTGGACTGTCTCGAAAGGTACAAGACAAGTCTATATATACAAATGGAGACTGAAATAGTACAAAACGTCGTGTGCTCACCCCCGTCTCCGGATCAGACTGCTCTAAGAATGATGTCAATGTTGGCCACTAGTGCTCGGACCTGCATCACAAAAACAGATGCAGAGCGTAGCATGAGTACCAAAACAACAGGTACCTAGTAGGCATCATAGGCCGACTGAGCTTGAAGAGTAAAGGCAATATGAAAAGAAGGAATAGCACAAACAGAGGTCAAGAGCGAAAGTCTAAGTAAACAATGGAATGCACACGAGTGTAGAAAGAACTAACTAAAGTAATTTATAAGCTAACTACACCTAATTGGACCCCCATAAGCCCAGAAGGTACACTGGTGCGCAAGTTTAAATAAAAACCTGAACGGACCACCAAAAGCCCGATGAGTACACAGATTAACTATAACTAAAGAGTACAGAACCCAAGACCGGAGAACATCGAACCAGAACCTCAAACCCAATTAGTAGAATCTGAAATTACGGAGGCCGGACCTCGAACCGGATGCTCACCAGAAGTACCCAAGTAACCAATCACAAGAATCGAGTAATTGAGGCCGGACCTCTAACAGGATGTTCTAAATAAGTATTCGGCTGATCGAGGTCGGACCTTGAACCAGATGCTCTTCGAAAATATCAATTAGGTTGAGGCCAGAGCTCGAATTCGAATGCCCGACAAAGGTTCCAATTTAGCTACTGAAAGAGTCTCAATCGATCCATGATCATAAATTCCCGTGGAACGCCGTCCACACTTAGCCAATCAATGTAAGTCCTTGGAAAGGGATCAAAAACCAACTTCAAATCGCGAAGCGAAACCCAATGTCGCCGACATAACTCGTGAAGCCGTAGCATCGGAAAGATAAGGATAACTATCATCAGAGCAAGCGTATCGCCTAGCTAAGGCCCAAACTATCAGACTCAAGTCTGCTACACCAGTCTACAGGGATCTAAGCCGGCCGAGCGACGTCAGGGCAAAACTAAGGCCTATCAGTTCTGAATTTTGCATTTCTAAGGCAAGCCCTAACCAAACCTAAACTAAGGCCCAACATGCTTCAAATAAACAGTAATCAAGCATACAAGTACTCCACATAGCAAAGAGGGTCAATTAATAACACATAGCATGCTCATAGTTACCCGCTAATTCTTAAAATAGGCCGAAAACATGATTTCTAAACACCTATGCAAGATTCAATAACTACCCTACCCAAATCCCAACTAATCAACATACATTCACATGATGGATCTCAATCTAAGAGAGGGAGGCCATAGCCTACCTGTAGGCCGATCACGCGCGCTCTAAAATCACTTCTCTGAAGCTTTCCCTTTCCGAACGGTCTCGAAACACTTCCACGCTATCAAAAATAGAGTCAAAATGTTATTATGGTCGTTTAGACACTAAAATTGCAAGAAACAGAGATAGGCCAATTTCGGAGTCAAAATGGGGAAAGTGGGACCCGCGCTGGAAATTCTGGAATTAACCCCAAAAATAGGTCCTAAACACCTCCCCAAACTTGTGTTCCAAATTAGAACACAATTCAAGACTCGGATAGTCCCAACACGAACATGCAACGAAAAACTCAAAGTTACACTAAAAGGGACAACAATGGCAGTAGTTATTTACAAGAAATTACCAGAAACGAGGGTCCAAATGCTGAAACTAACCATACCACGATGATCCTCACGAAAAACCCCACAATTTTGGACCTAAAATGGCCAAGAAATCATCTTCCAAAATTTCCCAAAAATTGAGCTTGAAAATGAGCTATGGCAGCTAAATAATAATTCTTACCTCCAATGAAGCTTTAAATACGAATTCCAACAACGTCAACGCGTTTTCCTCAAAAAATCACTCAAGATAGCCCCAAGAATCACTAGAATCAGACTTGAAATGAGAGAGTTATGAAGGTTTGAAGTTGAGAAATGAGGCTGAAATGAGGCTTTTAAAAGTCGAAACCGGTCGCTAAAAAGTCCAAAAATCTGGTCATTAAAAGCCCAAAATTTGGTCGGTAAAAGGACTGCACCAGATTTCAGCTTTTGCTATTTTTTAAAGTGTCCGATAGGGTGCTCGTAATTCGTTTGGAACCCGATAAAAATAAAATATATATGCTACCCTACTAAATTCGACATTCCAGACTCAATGGCGCAATCAAAATTTTCATCAGAAGTCATCTCGATAAAAAATGGGTCCCACTCCCATAGGCCATTTTAACCAAAATCCACTAAGGGGCTCGAAATGAGTCTGGAGGCCTCGGGAGTCAAACGAAAGGTCGTTATAGACAAAACTCGACATTCTCAGGCTAACCACGCTAACAAAATTTTCATACGAGCGCATTTTCCAAGAATGTTGACCAAAGTCAACCTTAGGCCGAATTTCAAAGGCTAAAATGCCTAATGGTCCAAACTCGCACCGAAGGCCTCGATACTCATGCCAGCCTTACTACCAGCCTAATTTGGTCATTTCAGAGCTGATGGAATCGTCAGAATTCCATTCTGAGGTCGTTTTCATGACGTTTTGACTAAATTCAACTATTTAAGCTTTAAAGTCTCTAAAACACGGAAAGCTGCACAAAATCCAAACGAACGACCGAACAATTAGTGCCAGCAAGTCATAAATGACTTGAGGTCACTATAGGAATGCTCTAAACAACGAAAATAAGGCGGTTACACAGAAATGACCTGAAGGGTCATTACAAGCAAGAACAATTATGTGTTATAATAGATAATCTTTAGAAAAGAAAAAAAGACTTTACATGAATTTGTTAATATAGAAATAGATACAAACCTATTGTTGATAAGGATGATTTTGAAAAGGATGAGAAAAAAAAGAATGAGAGAAGGAGTAATCAGTGCACATCAAAAAGGATGAAAAATAGAAAAAGATGAAAAGTGGAGTAAACAGTGTGTCAATATCGATGAAAATAAGAGTGCAATTTTTCCAGTGTAACAATGGTATTCATCCATGTGAAGATTAATAAGAGAGAGAAAGTGAGATATTTACTAAAGAAACGTATCAAAATACAATTCTGATTGGGATTCCAAAAAGTAAATATAATAAAAAGAAAATATGAGTCCCAAAAAATCAACTCACTTGCAATACCCTATATTAAAGTAAGGACATAAAGGTCATTTAGCACTTATTGGTAAAAAAAAAAAAGGGGGGGGGGGGGGGGGGGAGCCCTAACAGAAGCAACAACAACGCTGTAATTAAGAAAAGAAAAAGAAGAGGGTGAATCTGGGAGAGGGAAAAGCAACAACTAGTGTAGTTTTATCGATAAGAAGCAACAAGTGTTTATTGTAACTTACGGAAAAGAAAACCCAACATGTTTAAGCAAAAATTCTGAGGTATTATTTCATCCCTTCGTTATAGATATAAATATATATATTTATATCACGAATTTGGGGTAAATCCTTCCCTTTCCTGTACGATTTTACCTTGATCCATAGTAGCTTCACCATGAGAGACTCTTAATCTAGAAAATTTGTTGTGGGTGCTGTAATTTTGTAACCAGAGGCATTAATTTGGACAGTAAGGTGTAATTTGGAGACAAAGGTAGATGGATAAGTTATGTAAATTGGTTGAAGTTAGGAGATTAAGCATCAGATTACTCTTGACCTGAATAATTAGAATATAGTAAGTTGATGAACAATCAGAAAGTCCAAAAGGGTTAGATATATTTATCTTAGTCTATGAATTAGACGTAATGAGAAAACTAACTCGAGATATATATGAATGTGATTATAGATTGACCAAAGGAATTCGTACGAGTAATCGAGAGGCAAGCTTGGTAAATCGACCGGAGTGTTGTGAGTAGTAATCTTACCACAATTGATGTTTTATAACTTGCGGGATTTTCACATGGTTTATAAAGTAAATGTGTTACCGAATGTTTTGAACTTGCATGTGGGACAAGTCTTTTATTGGATATCATATTGAAAAGATTATTTGAGATGATCTCATTCTTACAAGATATGATTACTGTTATTGAAAAGGTTTTACACTTATTTGAGAAATAGTATTTGGACAGGTGATTATTGTTAAACTTTGAAATGATATGATTTGATAAGATTTAAATGCTCTGTTCGATTTTGAAATTCTTCTACTGCTTACAAGAAAAATATAAATGGGAGTAGACCTTGATGAATCCCGTAGCTAACGCTGGGTTCGTTAGACTTGGTGCACCTTGTAGTTACTGATTACTGATAAAACCCTTGCTAGTGGGAAGATAGAACTAGTATATTGTTACGGATATCCCTCGGGTAGGGATCTACTGATATGAATATTTAACTCTTTTATGAGGAGTTCACTGTTATTAGTTACTTCTTAAAGAGAAGGCCACACTGATTACATGATTCATCCTTAGAAACCTCTCAGCTACAAGATTTGATATGAAAATGTTTTTTTGAGTTTACTATTAAGTATTTACATTGATTTTGCTTATATGAGGCACATAAGATTGAATATTGTTATTGTTTCTGAAAGAGCACTATTTCATCATTATGATTATTATACTAGCATGTTTTTTGACTTGTCCCTCGTTAAAATGGTTGTGGTTAAGTATTATTACTCACTGAGCTAGCGTCTCACTCCTCGGTAATTGTTTTTACAGAGAACTCAGATGGTATTGAAGAGGATTTCATTAACTAGTGTGTGGTTTGGTAGCATCTGGTGACCCCACATTGCTTCGCGTGGCAAGAGAACTATTGATTTGTTATATTTATTTAGTTTCTTTTAAAAACTCTTAGAGTCGCTCCATTTGTCATTCCTTTGATTTGAGTCAAGATTAGTCCTTCGAATTGTAGTCAAGTGACTAGTTTGGAACTTTTTCCGTAATTTGGAGATGAATTGGTTTTATTGCATGACAATTGGATCATTGATGGCTATAATGTTGTGGTTTATAGTTTATATTAGTTGTGTTGTGAATTTCTGGGACATAAAAATTCAGGATAGACCTAAAAACAAAGGAGACTCTGTCCAATTTTCTGTAGAATGTAAGGCTTGCTTTGGGATTCTCCCCCTTAGTGTCGGTCACGTTCCTATCTTGAGTCGTGACATCACTAACCAAAAAAATAGTAAATATATCAGGTAGAACCTCTTAAATCGTGTATATTATTATTTTTTAATAAATTGTCTTGTTTGTAATTAAAATGTTATTTTTGCAAATAAAAAGGTTAAAATAATATTATGTAAATTATGGTCTTAGAATGTAAATTATTGTAA
This sequence comes from Solanum verrucosum, assembly GCF_900185275.1. NCBI lineage: Eukaryota > Viridiplantae > Streptophyta > Magnoliopsida > Solanales > Solanaceae > Solanum > Solanum verrucosum. Next base: position 2,383,304 of record NW_026020070.1, on the reverse strand, counting down.
TTTTTCCTTCTTTTATTCATTAATTGAATAATAGCTAAATGGGTCATCTGAAAATTTAAAATAGGCCCAAAGTGTAGATCCATTTGGTCAAGACTCAAAAATTCAAAAGAAGAATTAGCCCACTAACACAAAAATTCAAACTTCTAACATATCTTGAAGATCAAACACAACAAATAAGGTAGAAAATAAAATGAAAATAAAATAAAATAAAATTCGAAATAAGATTCAAGCAAAAACTTCAACATGATAAAATTTAAAGAACACTAACAAAATAATACAAAACCCGGCACCAAAAATAACTTATATGGTTAAAAAAGGTTGTGATAGTGGCGGATTCGGATAAAGGATGAGAGGGGAAAAAGATTAACATAAATTTTCGGGTGAATGGGGGTCGCCGAAAAACTTCACCGGAAAATTTTTGACGGAATTTTGACATAAAATTTACATCAAAAGATAGCTCTTGAAGAGCTCTACACATTTATGTAAATGGTATAGGATAGGGATAACCGAAACTTCATAAATCTAAAGAAAAAAGTGATGATTTGTGTTCAATTTTTCTTAAATCTATGAAGTTTGGCTACAGATAAAGATGAATGGTTTGTGGATTTGTGTAGAGGAGGGTGAAAGGAAGAAATGGTAAAATTTTGAAGAAATTTTTCGGCCATGGGGTGGTGGCCGCCGACGGTGATGGTGGTAGGTGGAAGCAAGGGGAGAAGAAAAATAAAATCAAAATAAGGCCAAAATTCTGATTTTTGGAGTTTTGTATTTTTGGTAGGGTCACATAAGAGTCCTTTGATCAAAATATTATGAATGGTTGAGATTCAATCTTGACCATTGCTATTGGACCGGGTCTAAAATTGATTGGGCTATCAGAATTGGGTCTAAATCAGCCCAATTCAATCAAAATTGAGTCATTTGGGCCAATTTAAAAAAATAATACAAACAAACCAAAAATATAAAATACAAAACAAAACGTAAGAAAAGACCTTACTATATATTGTAGGAGTAAATTTAAACATGTCAAAAATTAGGTGTTCACGATGGGGACCACAACCTCCCTATTGGCTTGAGCCGTCATGGCTTGAGACAACACTTGAAAAGTAGCCCTAAACTCCGCATTTGTCGACCGAAACTTGAGGAGCTTGAGGAGGAGCTTCTCGTTCCACATTCTCTCCCACATACCTTCTAGCATATGTCCTTTGAGTGGCCATATCCTGTAGAGCATAGGATAAGGATTAGGAGAGAGACATTATAGAGTTAAACTCTATCGCACGACATAGAGTAATGAAAGAAGTGGAGTTTCCTAAACATATTATAACATCTCATTAATAAATGTGGCGCACTTCACACTCATGAACAAGACTCTATTCGACGTGGCTTATGAGACTTCCTAGGACATTTCTAAACCTTGTGACTTGATTACCAAGTTTATCATGACCCAAGGTAGACCCTAGGCGTAACATGACGTATAAGACCTCGAGAGGCCCCATACAAGCCACCTTATCATATATCATACAAGATAATAGAAATGTAAAAGAATTAATAGACAGTTTCAATATATAAGAGTTTATAAAATGAAGCAGAAGTCTAAACATCGTCTCAAATCCATCTAGTATATAAGAAGTGATCAGAATATAACCCATACATCACATACAATTTGAAAAGGAAAGACAAAATGAGATAAAGGCTTAGTCCTCGAAACACGAGGGCTCACCAATCTTCAAACGTCGACTAAGAGATCCCTAGCCATGGAATTGCTAATCTGGAACGTCAGACCCTACATTTTTATAAGAAATGTAGGTAAGAGTATGCGTTAGTACAAAGATGTACCAAGTATGATAGCAATGCATAAAACATATAAATCATGCTTAAAAGAGACATTTTCATGATATGCAATGACCAAACTAAAACATGAATTAAAAGGGTTAGAAAACATAAGTCATAAAACATGGTCAATACAAGTTAACTTCTTTAAAGAATTCATGAGATACTTCTAAAAGTAACCTTAGTTCATTATTGTGGGAGATTTTACCTTTAATCGACATGTAAGACCATGTGAGCTATTAACATGGAATTCAGTGTCTACCCCACACTGAAAAGATGTATCCAACTTGTCAAGGTAAGACCATGAACTTCTAGCTATAGTGGACCCACTAGCTAATGTCTATCTAGACAACCTATAATGACGCATAGTTTATGGGATATGGATAATCGTCACTTGTCCACTCGGTGCTAAGCATAAATCTCACGAAATATTGATTAGTCTTAACTTTTCTTATCATTAATAAGACATGGGTAATCACCCCTTTTCTTAGCATTTTGAGGTCATAGGTAATCGCCGCTTGCCTCATTATTAGAATAGCTCCTTAACTTTGATTCATTTTAGATGAGAAGACCTTTCAACCTTAGAATCCTTTATGTGAGAAAACCTTTCACAATCATGCTTTCATATGTATATGAGAAATCCTTTCATAACACAACAACACCAACATTGATACTTCACTCTCAAAGCATCCTTAAAAAATTTACATCAATTTCATAAGAACATGCATAATTTCATAAACTCATCTTTAATAGTTCAAAACCCACATTATATCTCATAACTTGGAAAACATGGGGTATGCATGGGTTCATGGGATTTCATCTCAAAATCATGGAATTATCTCAATGCATGCATAATGGTTCATAAAACAATCAAATAAATCAATATTGAAAAGAATCCAAAACCCTAACTTCAATTGGAGATTTCTAACTTCAAAATTGAGGAATTTGGGAACTCTATGGAGGAAAGGGCTCCATAGATGAAGACTATCATGCCAAAAGCTTGACTTCAATAGAGGACTTGGAGAATTTTCTTGAAGCCCTAGCCTTCTTCTTCAACCTTCTAGAGAGAGAAATATTTGAGAGAAGGAACTTGTTCTTCTTTTGAGATTTGAGAGAATGAATTGATTTAGAAGACTTTGGGGGATTAAGAGCCCGTTTGGATTGACTTAAAAAAAGTAACTTTTAAAAAGTAATTTTTCAAAGTGCTGGAACTTATTTTTAAAATAAGTAGTTATGTGTTTGGATAAAAGTGTTGCAGTTGAAAAAAAAAGTTGTTGATGTGTTTGGCAAATAAGTGCTGGTAAACACTTTTTTTATCAAAATGTCTGAAATACCCTTTAAGTTGTTAACATGATGAAAAGTTGATTAATTTAAGGTTTTTATACTTTAAAAAAAATTAAAACAAAATTAATTTATATTTTACATCCATAAGTAATAATATTTTCCTATCATTCACATATTTCTTTACCACCACAAATTATTTATAAGAGGAATAATAATAATAATAATAATAATAATATAATAATAATATAATAAAATAATAATAATAATAATGGTAATAATAAAAAAGTAATAATATAATAATAATAATAATAATAAAAAATAATGATAATAATAAAATAATAATAATAATAATATAATAATAATAATAATATAATAAAATAATAATAATAATAATGATAATAATAAAATAGTAATAATAATATAATACTAATAATAATAAAATAAAAAAATAATGATAATAATAAAATAATAATAATAATAATAAAATATCACATATTTCTTTACCACCACAAATTATTTATAAGAGGAATAATAATAATAATAATAATAATAATATAAAATAATAATAATAATAATAATAATAAAAAAATAATAATAAAATAATAATAATAATAATAAAATAATAATGATAATAATAAAATAATAATAATTAAAAAAATAAAATAATAATAATAATGATGATAATAATAATAAAATAATAATAATAATAAAATAAAAAAATATATAATAATAAAATAAAATAATAATAATAATTAAAAAAATAAAATAATAATAATAATAATAATAATAAATAATAATAATAATAATTCAATATGGGCAATTTGGAAATTGTATAAAAGAATTAAGGGCAAAAAGGTAATATACTTGGTCAACATAAAAAGGCTTTTAAGTTAAAAAAAAAAGAAGCTCCCCTCCCCTAGCTTTTAGCTTTTGGCTTAAAATAAGTCACTTTGATAATTGTCAAACACTCTAATAAGTCAAAAACTGGCTTTTAAGCCAGTTTGACCAGCTTAAAAGCCCATCCAAACAGGCTCTAAAAACGTTTATATAGGCTTCAAATAGATGATAAAACGATATAGCATTAGGATAGAATAATTAGGAAAGATCCAAAAGCCCCTTTAAAAATGACCGTCGACGGGGACCTATGATTCGTGGGTCCACCTACGGATCGTCCTGGTCGATCGTTGATGGGTTCAGAAACTATGATTTTAGACCTTTGACTGACGGGACCCATGTACAGTCCGTGAGGCCACCTACGGTTCGTACATGCCCAGTTGTGGGTCTTACTTTTGGCTCTAAAATTTCACTAAGTCTGAGACTCACCTACTAGACCTACCTACGACTCGTACATAGGTCGACGGACCATCCCTGGTGAACCATCGGAAAGTATTGGAACTTGACATTTTGAAAAAACTTTTGTACTGCCACCCACGAAGCGACCTACGGTCTGTGTGTCAGTCCACGGGCCTTTGGTGGCTTCGTTGGGACTGGCACCAGATTCTACAAAAAGATGCAATTCTATCTTTTTTTTTATTCGAGGTGTTATAATTTTTAAAAAAATCACATAAACAAAATATTTTTGATAGCAAATTGATAGGGATAAATGTGCAATCTAATATTGAGAAAAGACATAAAATAACACTTGAAGTCATCCTGAATTTTTAAAAAGACATCTTAACTTGGCATGCGTCCTATTACCCCACGAAACATTTCAAATCATAATAAATACATACTTTTTGTACAACTTGTATTCTCAATGCCCGAGTGTGTGTCTCACCCCCCAATAATAATATTATAATGTTTTTTTTTATTTTTTATCTTCTTTGATTTATTTCTTTATTTTCCTCTCTTTTTTCTTCAATTCATCTTAAACCAGCCATTTGTCCCTCTTTGTTGACAATTCTGTGGCATGATTACCATCACCACCATTACAATAACACTAATTTCACTGTGTCTAACATCAAATCACCACCAAATAAAAATAAAATTGAAAAATCAAATCCTACCAAATTAAATTTTGACAAATTAAAATCTCTATCAAAATCTCAATTTTGTGTACTTTTCATTTGATTTTTGCTCTAAATCAAGAAAATTTATTTTTGCAACGACGAAAACTCTCTCCGAATTTAGATGGGTAATTCTTACTTGGTCTGGACAGGATTCCACCTCGGATCAAGGATCACCTGAAACAACACCAACAATTCTGTCTTCGACGTCGCCTTCAATCTTTCCGACGCTTCTCTCACCGAGATCTTTCTGATTTTTCTGTCATCTTATTTCACTTTCATCTTTTTTTCTTTTCAATAATCTTATTAACTCTACTCTACTTCTTATTTTTGAATGTCATAACCTTATGTATCTTAGATTTTTCTCAAAATTTTGTCGATGACTCTATTTTTGACATAATTTTCATTCTCCTTTACCTCGAATAACTCAGCTTGAAATTCAATTTCTCCTTGCTGGTGAAAGTATTGTGGCTTAGCTAATGGTCTGGAAATTTTGGGTCTATGAAGATGAAGAATAAGGAAGAATTGAAAATACAACAAAATAAATTGAGTAAATTAAAGAAAATAGAATTTCTAATTAAATAAATATTAAAATTTAAAAAATTCAAATTGGCAGTGCTATATGTTTTCTTACATTGGTGTGGGTGTGTATTTTTGCTGCACTTTCTCCCCAAGGTCCGGTGCAGGGGACATGTCCGAAAGTCCTCTGAAAAAAGAGGACGACGGGGGAGAGGCTGATGCGGCGGAGTCATTTTCCTCGGATAAGTTGAGGTCTATCAAGCGTGAGAACACAATTGTTGTGAAGACGAGTTAAAAGTGTTTATTTATTGTTATTTGAAATGGTTCTATGAGGGTAATAGGACCCCTGCAAACTTTAGGTGTCTTTTTGAAAAATCGAAACAACTTCAAATGTCACTTTATGTCCTTTCTCTTTACTATTTTAATACATGTATAATTAATATCCACATAACTTATTTTACCTTTTGTCCACACATAAATTATAGTAGATTCTCTCATAAGTTATATAAGTATTAATTATGTAGGATTACAAAAAAATACAAGCAAACACCATATAAAATTAACAAATGAATAATTTTTACATAACATTTAAAACCTCACCAATTGAATATTATTTAAAATTAATACATATCCTATTTGCACACCAAAATGAATACATATGTTAACTTTGCCCCAATGGAGAAACTAAAAGCCCCGTAGTGCATGTTGAGGAGAAAGAAGAAAAGACAAAGTAGATTATTATTAATAGTAGTTTAACTGAAAATAAATAAATATATATGTTGAACACCCTCTTTTTTCTGGACAAAAAATATAGTTCGTAGTACTACTAAAAATTTTGATTTTTGATTCCTGGTGGGTACTCTTCTCTTTTTCCCCCTCTTTTTTTCCTTTTTCAATCTTTGGAGGGAAATATTTTTCGTTCAAACATTAATTTGAACATCTTCTTCTTTTTCAGATTGTGTCGCTGGTAAAAACCCTAATTTTTCGTTTTCATGCTTCACTCGCTTCTTCAATATTTGAGCTCCTTACTCGCAGGAACTGATTTATTGCTTTATCTGTGCTCATTTTGAAGTTTATACTCTAGGTATGTGGATGTTTCAGCTCCTTTTATAGCTTAATTCAACTCTCCTTTTTGCTTATTTGCTTTTTAGGGTTTTGAATGACATTTACTTAGAAAGTTAGAATCATTTAACTAGTTAATTTTCTGGGGGTCGAGTCTGAAAATCTTCTGCTTTTCTTCAATCTTGAGAAATTAAAGATTGAAATGCTACCTATGGAGTACTTACAAATCTGATTCACTCAACTATTGATGCATTTAGTCTATACACATGTCTTTCTTTTTCCCAGACTTTGAATACTCTTCTTTGGTTATATTTCAATAAGCATCCAGGAAACCATAGTCTTTTCCAATAGACTTGGCTTGCAAATGGCGTATAAAAGTTTCAGGGATGACCTATGACACTAGTTGTTGTTCAATATATGGAGATTCAAGTGAATGATAAACATAATAGCATTAGCATCTCCAAGAGCAGGTTTGTACAGATTGTAACAGGCACAGTTTCCCAAAATTAAAAGATTAGCAAACATCTTTTGAAAGATCTTCAGATCAGCATATTCTATGTTTGGGGTAACTAGTTAATTGATTACTTATTCAAAATATAGTTTATTGCTCGAGGAAGTTGAAATTCATAAACCTTTTTTAGTCATTCGGGACTTATCAGAATATGTGTAAAAAAATTGATTTCATGATCTTCTTTATTTGTCAATGCATGATAAAAGTAATTTTAAAACGTGAAATTCATTTAATCTCCAAGGTTTTTATTTCTGCTGGGCCCTGAAACTCTAGCCCTTCACCCATTTAGATGTCTTGTTTGCTTGGTTGGGTCAAAACCTCTAATAAAGGGAATGATGCTCAAGGAATTAGTATTGTTAAACTCTTATCAAGTGTCTATACCTGAAAATTTCCTTTTTGAGGTTTAGTTTCCTTATTTTTATTCTGGATAGGTAAAGCTAAGTTTCTTTAGAGAGATTCAAAACACATGTTATTTTGTCTATGGTGCTGCATTCAGTTGCATTTGTTAAGAATTCTTCCCTATTAACTTTTTTTTGACAACTGAGAAATCCCCAAGGACAGTGACATGGTTTGAAAGTTGATGGATAATGGGCCACCCCTTTACCTTGTCTACTTAAATACTAGGCTTTTTGTCTTCGGCAAGGTTCAAACCTGTGATGCGTGCCTAACTCACACATCATGCATTGTGCTCTTATCACTAGACCAAAGCTTTGGGGCCACATTGCTACCTACTAACTTATGCAATATACCTTCATGCATGGAATGACATAGTACTGTGCACATACACTACAGCTACTTGTTGACCCCTCTTAAGAAAAGGAGTAATCCTCTTAACCAATGCTTTTAGAGTTTGACAATTGGTATTTGAATTTTTAAAGCTCTTGTGAGAAAGACTGTAAAAGTCTTATTACCTCGCCGAGTCTTAACTCATGAATTGTTGGGTTTTACCTTCAGCTTAGATTTTTTTTTCCTATTTAATTTATGGGTATGTTGATCGATGTGTTGTTTGATACTTGCTTTCTGTCCATCTTTGAGCATGTTGTCTAAGTTGTGTATATGTATAAAGCACCATCCTTTTAAGCTACAATGAGTTGAAAGTATTAATATCTGCTATACATGGTAACAGTGGTTTGTCTGCAGAAAATGTTGCTAAATGATGCAACCTGTTTTCAAGTCATCATTATATGCAATGAATTATCAGTTGTACATGCAGAGAGACTTCTGTGGCTTTATACAATTATTCAGAGAGATTTCATGGTCATTCTGTATTTACTTCGCTAAAACTTGTAACACACTGTCTATATCTATTTCTTAACTGCAATTCTTTCCAGGAGACTATGTGTCCTTGAACAAGGAGTGATTCAATTCTTCTCTGTCACAATTCTTTAAGCAGGATAAAGCATCTGTAGAGTGGACTCTGCTGTAGTTAGATATGCAGACTAAGAAAAAACTAAATGGGAGAAATCCACGAGAGCTGGCTAGTCCAAAGGTTTCAAGGCAGCAGCGAAAGATGTCCGAGAAAGTGCAAACTGAGGCAAAGCAAGTTAAGGAACTTATAACATCTTCAGTAAGGAAGCAAAAATCAGGTAAGTATTATATGGAATTCATCCTATGATGACCAAGTAATTTGATTTATTTGATCTTTAGCTTAAGATGCCCACTTGACGTGATATTTGGGGCATATTCCGAATAGTTAAGTAGGTTTTGTTGCTGTTTCTGTTATTCAAGCTTCATCAGAATCTGTCTATACTTCTTTTTGCATGTATTACCAAGTCAGAAAGCTTCTGATTCAAAGTGTTTGAGATGCGGAAATGATTTAATTAGAATTTTTCTGTATTTATATCCGTAATTGCTTCCTGCTTTCTTTTGTTGTTTTCCCTATATTATTCTTTGATCTCAGTTGTTTCCACATAGAGAAGTGACTGTTCTCTCCTGGAAAACCATCTAACAAGAAATAAAATCTAAAAATGGTACAATTTGAAGTGATTTTCCATATGCTTTCACCACCTTTTGTATCCCTCTGCATGCTTCCGTTACTCCTTGGAAACAATCACTGAAATATGGTGCAGGAATTAACCTTCCATGGTCCTAGTCAATGCATAATGTTTTCCCAGTTAATTAACTTCCTTGGTGTTGACTCTACTCCTTGTTTATATTCATATAGTCCTGGAAGAGCACATTTGTTTATCTGGGGCAACTCACCTCTCATTTGCTATATTTGTGTTTATAGGAAGCAATTTTTCCAAAAAGATTGAGAATCATGTCGTCAGTACAGATTTGGATATAAGGTTTGGGTTGGTGGCTGATGCTACTTCTGCTGCTTCAGACGCTCATGATGTTGTTCATGATTATAATACCATTACTATTAATAAGGTGATGATTTACATTTGCTTTATGTGGTTTTGTTTGGGAGTCTTAGCTCACCCTGTTAAATGTAGATGCTTTAAAGTGAGAATTGCAATAGAATGGTTGTTGTTATGTATTATCTAATTATTTTTCTTAATGTAGGACTATGATGGTGAAAGTGATAGTTGCAGAACTGATACAATATTTTCTCCCACCTTCCATATATCCAGAAGTGTTGGAGGGGAAATTTCTAACTGTGGTAGGTAGATGCTTTGGCAATTAACTGTTGAGAAGGTTTCTGAATTAACATTCTGACTAATTGTTCATCTTTCAAAATCCTATCATATTTTTTCCTCAGCAGACTTCCTCAAATTCTTCCAGCAAGCAGACCAGCCATTGCAGGAGCCTGGAAAAGAAAATATAGAGGTTGATTTGCTGACAAGTCATTTTGTGCTAGACGAGGCTGCAGGTAAGGTTTTTATGTGATAGTACAAATGCTGCTGGTAATGTCAGACATAGTCATGATTAGTCAAAATTGAATATGACTTCTGATGCTTTTTCCAATTGCCAATTATGTGCATTTGGCTTTTTTACAGATTTAGGGGACCAGCATATGCCATCTGAAGTTTCAGCTGTGCATCTCTCTATCAAAGATTCAAAACTGGAATGCATTGATGAATTTAATCAAGTTCAGTTGCCTGCTGATGTTAATATGGAGGAAGAGGAAACTGAAGAGTTTGATGACTTCGATCCATATTTTTTCATTAAGAATTTACCAGACTTGTCCTCAGTTGTTCCAACATTTCGGCGTGTGTTGTTGCCTAAACAGACACGGAGTTGCCCATCAACCACTCTTGTTTTGGACTTGGATGGTATTGCAGTCTATATTCTCAAGGCTAAACTAATTGTTTCCTTCTTTTGTGGTCTGTTCCAGTAATGTTCAGTTTCAACAAGGGAAAATGATAGGTTTTAGACTTTTAGTACATATCCCAAAAGTAAAATGGTTTTAAGTAAAATGGTTTTCTTTTTTCTTCTCTGGAAAGTGGTGTCCTTTTCTCCTCAAGTAATTGTGGTCCATAGGCATTCCTCAATCAGTATAATCAACTCCTCTTAAAAAATTTTGAGCCAAAACAAGATATTAGTTGTGGTTCAAATCCCAACAGGGGCAAAAAAGAACACAAGGTGATCTCTTACCATCTACCTAAGCTTGAGTTACCTAGTGGAATAGCTGAGTACGCCAAACTGGCTAGAATATGTCCAAAAAGAAAGGATATTTGGTTGCGGATGGATATACAGTTCATATATGTATCAATTTTGCCGAATATGTTTTATATAGTGATTATCTTTATAACTGTTGTGTTACTTCTTTCTCCCTTGAGCTTAGTTGACCGTCATACTGCATTTCTCAGTGATGGGGATTCTCTATGATAGATATTCCTTCTCTCCTCTGATTAAATTTAAAAGAAAGAGAAGATATTCCTAATCTCCTACCAAGGCTATCTGTCCTGTATATGCTTACCATTTACATTGTGGAGTCTACTCCGATTACTACAAAAAAAACCAAGAGTGGAAGATGATGCCATTTCCTCCTTTAGGAAATTGTGTTGGACATACACATGCAAATTGCCGCATGCCCAAGTGAATATGTGATGCCTATTGAATTGTGCTCTTATGTTTGTACATCCGACATGGGTGCTATAGTCAATGCTTGTTGTTTTCCTTTTCAAACATCTACTCAGCTTTCCTAGTTAAATGGTAGCATGTGCTCATCATTTCTTATTGGGCATGTTAAGCTGAGTCCAATCTTTTGTATTTGACAGAGACTTTGGTGCACTCTACACTTGAACCTTGTGATGATGCAGATTTCACATTCTCAGTGAATTTCAATCTGAAAGATCATACCGTATATGTTCGATGCCGTCCTCATCTCCGAGATTTTATGGATAGAGTATCCAGCCTATTTGAGATTATCATATTTACTGCAAGCCAGAGCATTTATGCTGAGCAGCTTTTGAATGTGCTTGATCCAAAGAGAAAAGTATTTAGGCATCGTGTTTACCGTGAGTCTTGTATATTTGTTGATGGCAATTACCTTAAAGATCTTTCAGTTCTTGGCCGTGATTTAGCACATGTGATTATCATCGACAACTCTCCTCAGGTGCTGTGTCAGAATCCCTCTTTGCTAAATAATGTTCCTTTAATAAGATTGATCCATGCTCTACCTGGTCTTTTCCATCTTTATTTCTTTCACACATTAAGTTCTGGTCCTTTGCTTCTTTTTTCTCAAGCAACCTGCACCATGAGCAATTACAAGAGCTATTAAACTTTTATGTTCATAAAAGCTGGAAAGAAACATGTTTATAGTTGGTTTCTTCCCCTGTTTCTTGAAATGATTGAACTGATAATCTTGCTAAGTAGTATTGCTGAAAGCTTAAATCTTACCATTTAAAAACAAAAGTTGATGAAAGTTTATGTATCGCCTTCCTATTGGATTACTTTTGTTGAGCGTCATCTTATCTGGTAATGTGTTAATAATTTACAACTACTTGAGCACTTGTATGTGCTTTTGTGGGCAATTTACTCCTGTTTAGAATGTCATTCTCCACTTTGCTACCCTGATGTGTAGAGAGTTTTATTTGCAGGCATTTGGATTCCAGGTGGACAATGGTATTCCAATTGAGAGCTGGTTTGATGACCGTTATGACAAAGAGTTACCGTCACTGCTCCCATTTCTGGAAAGCTTAGTTGGAGTGGAAGATGTTAGACCAATTATTTCAAGCAAATTCAACCTTCGCGAGAGAATAGCTGCTGCTGTTTGTCCTTTTAACTCTATTAGAGGAGATAAGGCCGTGCCTGTATAGATTCAGTCTTGGTAACTTGAATTTTAGATTTCAATGGCTCTAGATGAGTTAGAGTAATCAGTTGTGAAGTGCCATTGTGGAAGCCAGTTTGCTAGGGAGGTTGGTTTGTTATGTTGGTTAATTTATGTAATTCTCATTTATCTTGTAATTGTGTCATAACGAATGGAGGAAAAAACTCTCTGAATAAGTTTATGTTTGAAACCTTGTGGTGAACATTAGTTGTTCAAATATTGAGTTGCCTAATTAATGTGTTTCCTCATTTATTTGTACTTGTTGTGTGTATGAGATACATAGCATTTCAGGTAGGGTCAAGGTGAGAATGCAATATGGTGATTAATGTGATATCGCCTATCTGTAGTGTGATATTGCTTTGCCTCTGGGCTGACTTACAGAAATTTTAGTTTGTTACTATTCACTTCAGGGGACAACAAAAGAAATCCTTCTTGTGCGTTTCCTTGTTTTAAAACATTATTACTAAGAAAATTATACTAGTTTTCTTAGTAATCAAGAACTATGCCTTTGGAGCGTTGGCTTCCAAAGATTTCTAACTAAGAATTCCACAAACCATAAACAAAGAAGAAGAAGAAGATACATTAAATAGGTATAACTTAATCCTAATGGAGTAGCTCAAAAAAAGGAAAGTAGTGAACAATATTTGTTACCTGAAATGCACCAAAACTAGAAGAGAAAGGGATCAGATTCAAAGAATGAAAGGGATGTAAAATTGATCCATCTTTTTAGGAGAAGATAATACTCTTATAAGATTTTTCATGGAAAACACTTTGCACACAAGGTTCGTTAATAAAGGGACGAAAATGAAAAAATAAGGACTCCTAATTAGTTGATTTAATAAAGAAAAGAATTGTTATAAGTTAATAAAATTTAAAGTTTTAAATGTTAGGAGTAGGACTTTTAGAGATTGTTTGACATTGTTACTAAACTGCAAGCACTTTTTTTAAATAGCTTTTCAGAAAAGTGATTTTGAGAAAAAAAACAATTTGTGTTTGACTAAATCATTGAAATGTGCTTTTGATAAGCAAATTGTATTTGATTGATCTTTAAAAAAAAAAAAAGCTTTTAAGAGTCAAATTAAAGAAAAAAGGAGTGTATTTTTAATATTAAGATTAATTTGTAGAGAGATAATATTTTAAATATCCATTACAAATTTTTTAATTAAATTTAAATGTAAATATTTAATTTTTTTAATCAATATTATATATAGATAAATAAATAAAATATTAATATAATATTAACATGATGATTTAAATATAATTAAAAATATGGAGCAAAATAAATTGAAAAACCATTCTACAAAAAATAATACGTATTGCTTGTTAAAAAGGATTCTACATAATTTAATGGTAGAAAAATATTAGGGAAAATTGTATATAATATCAAACTATTAATTCAAATTAAATGCAATAACCATAGTTTGATTTAATTGTACCCCGAAGCAAACTGTTGCTATTTCGCCTCTCTCCCTGGTGAATCTCGCTCGCCACTCTCGTTCTTGCTGGGCAGTCTCGCTCGCCTCTCTCGCTTTTATACAAATACAAATGTATAAAATGTGTTTGTGTTTGTATAAAGCGAGAGAAAATTGTATATATACATATATTTTCGTTTTCCTCTCTCCCCTCTCCTAGATCTCGCTTGCCACTCTCCCAGATCTCGCTTGCCACTCTCCCAGATCTCGCTTGCCACTCTCCCAGATCTCGATCACCACTCTCTCTCGCCTCTCTCACTTTATACAAACACAAATGTATACATTGCGTTTGTTTTTGTATAAAGCAAGAGAAAATTGTATATACAAATACAAATGCATATATTTTCATCCTATACACTTATGATTATACAAATACGATCTTCCCTGGCCAATTTTCTTTTGTCTTTCTCTCTTTCTCGCTTTATACAAACAAAGATTATACAATTGATTCTTTTGTATATGTATACCGAAACACATTATACAATTGCTTCTTTTGTATATATGTATAGCGAAATAGCCATAGCAAACATAAAGTTTGCTATGGAACGCAATTATGCAAACTGTAGTTATAACATACAAATATGATTTTTGTGTTTGCTATATGTGAAAGTTACTCAAAATATTATTGTTACCTTTATTTTTAGGAAAAATTACTTAAATACACAACACTTCTTTACCTATTCTCAATATTTTCCTACTCTTTTACTAAAATACAAAAATCCCTTATTTTCCCCCAATTCAACTTAACCGGATACTTTATTAGTTTAAGTATCCGCCCGTTAATTAAGTATCCGTGCTGCTAACAACTTAATAATTTAAGTATCCGCCCGTTATTAATTAAAGTATCTGCGCTGCTATATTATGCATCCGCCCGTTAATTAAGTATCTGTGTTGCTAACAACTTAATAATTTAAGTATCCGCCCGTTATTAATTAAAGTATTCGCGCTGCTATATTAAGTATCCACACTGCTATATTATGTATCCGAAAAACACTAAAAAAAAGGATTTTTGGTAATTAATGAAAGAGTAGGGAAATGAAGTAATTTCTTTCTTATACTATGTCATTTGCCTAATTTTTACTTATTTTTAATTTAGTATTTGATGTATGTATGAAGTTTGGCACATGGACATAAGCAGAATAGCCCATTAACCCGAAATGATTTGGCCCATTTAAGCATTTGGAATTGTGAGGGTTAGGAGTTGGGGCTTCAAATCACATTGGCGAATAGGTGGAGCAGCTAAGGTATGTATGTATATTCTCAGATTTCAAAGTTGTAGGGTTTTCGTCTGACAGTTGGATTTGCAGAAGAATGGGATTCATAATGGAATTTGCGGAGAACTTGATTCTGAGATTAATGGAGGATCCAAAGGAACGAGATCGCAAGTTTCGTCAACATGTCTATGCAACTAAGGCCAGGTGCGACAAGACTTTGGAGATGTGGAGTTATCCTCTCCGTCCCTATGGTTTCTGGACCTTTGATCGCCACAATGCTCAGAATTTCTGGGACCCTCAGATCAGCCAAGTCCAAGGCCGTCGCGATCCTTATGACGACCTCCTTCAGCATGAAAAATGACTTTCAGGTCAGCGATAAACCTCTGTCACCACCACTTGCGCATTTATATGTTATCTAGCAATACACTATGGGAAGTGGGGTCTAGAGGTGCTGGGGGTTGGGATGGTCAGGGACGGGATTGAGTGGAGACAATAAACTTGGAATGTCACTTATGCAACTTGATTAGGGAAGTCATTTTCTTCATTACATTTTGACCAATCAAACATAGGAATTGGAAAACCTTTCCTAGAAAATTGGATAACATTGTCCTCCATACCAAACACACCGCCTTCTACTTTGGTTTTTGTTTCTTTTAAATACAAGTTCCCACTATACGGACTGGAGGATCATGCTGCAGTTTACTGAAAGAGAGAATTGTCAGATCTAGAATTCTAGACAGTTGATACCAAATTCATTGATTTGGTTTCTTGTAATCCAAAAAAGAAAAAAAAACACTGGTATGTTTCCTGTAGCGCATTCCTCTAGAGCTTAATTTGTTTTTACTCTGATGCACTAGCAAGATATTTTTCATCATTCCCACATTAAAGATTCTAAACTACTCATCCTGGAACTTTATGAATAGCTTTATCTATTATTATTTTGACCAACCTTCGACTGAAATATGGGCAAAAAGGGAGTGGTCAGTCTGACTCTTACCTTTCGAAGCGTGGAAATGTAAGTACTACGTAGGAAGTGCCATTGTTGTATTTTTTGGTGAAGTAATGAAATTATATTAGAAAGGCATCAAGGAGATGCAAAGTTACAAGGAAAATAAAGAGCTGCATCAAAACAAAATAAAAATGAAGCTAGCTGAGCAAAAATTTGTAAACTGCCAAAAGGGAAATCCCCAAAATCCTACTATGCTAGAGTTAGGGAACTAACAAAATCCAAAAAGTTATCCACACTGTTTACAGGGGAAAGAAAGTGCCAATTGAAGAGAGTAGATAAACATTTAGTCTTGAGGGGGCTAGTGTGAGTTGAGATTCCATCAAAGACTGCGCAATTTCTTTCTTTCCAAAGACTCCAAAAAATAACTGCTGGGATCACCCTCCATAGCCTTTTCAAAGTCTTGTTAATTCTCCAGCCTATCCAGTTAGCACATACATCTTTAATGGAGAAAGGCATAACCCATTGAAGACCAAACACAGTGTGGGAAAAATGCCACAAGTCAGTTGCTGTAGGGCAGTGTAAAAAGAGATGGTTAACAGTTTCTTTATCCTTCCCGCAGAGGTGGCATCTGTTGATGAGGATGATCCCCTTCTTTCTAAGATTATCTTGAGTTAGACAGACCTTATGGATGGCTATCCAGGTAAAACAGGAAACCTTAGGTTGTCTGGTTCTCCAGATGCGTTTCCAGGGAAAAACATCAAGGATGCCATTCCGTGAACACCAAAAATTATAGCTCTCCTTCACAGTATAATTCCCTTCCTTGGTGTTGCCCCAAAGTAATCTGTCTATGGTTTGTTCATCTAGGTTGCATTCCTCCAGAGTATGTAGTAGTGAGAGGACTTCATTGATCTCCCAGTCCTGCAAGTTTGTTCTGAAAATTGGGATCCAAATGTTGTCTACTCTGTATTGGGGCAATTGCAGCATTCTTGTTAGTGGCTATCAGGTATAGCATAGGAAAGGACTCCTTTAGTATAGTGTCACCAAAGCATTTGTCTTGCCAAAATTTTATCTTGAGTCCATTACTAGCTGTGAAAAACACTTGGAAAAAGTTATCTTGGAGATGTTTTTTTTGAGAAAGTTAACATTTTATAGACAAAATACATCAATAGTGTATTCTAGTAGTAGTTACATCTGGAGTTTACAGTAAGCAAAACCAAAGAAATCTACCACCTATATCCCTCCTAAACTATCTAGAAACTGAGTAATATCCTCCACCTTTTTGGGGAGTACATAGTTACACCAAAAAAAAAGGTCATAAGACAATTTAACTTCAGACTTTGGAAAGGGATGCTCTTGTTTTCAAAACATCTTTGGTTCCTTTCCCTCCATATTGTCCACCAGATGCAAACAGGGACAATCTTCCATCTCTCTTTGTGGCCGGATATATTTCCTTCTCTATTCCAGCATGTTAGAGCTTCGGGGGTATGCCTTGGCATGGACCAATTGATACCCCCTAAGTTAAAAAACACCTGCCATAGTTTCTCTGTCACTCTACAATGGATGAAGAGATGGTTTGTGTCTCTATTTCTCTTTCACAAAAAAAATATCTGGAACATAATTGTCTTCCCCTTTTCATTAGATTGTCCTGAGTTAGTACTGCTTGTCTAGCTACTAACCAGGTGAAACAAGCCACCTTGTGAGGTACTTTAACTTTCCATATCATCTTCCAAGGCCATGGTAAGAGCATTGCAGCTGACCTATCAAGGTGTCTGGTGAATTTCCCATTATTGGCCCTCAACCAGTGTAGATTATCTTTATTAGGTTGAAAGTTGATGGCCTGCTCAAGAGTATTGTAGAAATCTGTTAGGCTGTCAATCTCCCGGTCATTTAATATTCTCCTGAAAGAGAGGTTCCATCCTTGGTTGTCCTTGACATCTGCTACTGTTGCCTCCTTCTGTTGGTTCAAATTATAGATCACCGGGTACAACTGTTTTAAGGGATATTGACCAACCCACACATCATTCCAGAATGATGTCCTCCTTCCATTTCCTATTACAATTCTTAAGTTTCCCCACATTTTAGGCCACTGATTCCTGATTGTTCTCCATAGACCTACCCCATAAGGGCTTCTAACTTGCTTAGTGATCCATAGGCCTTCCATTGTGTATTTGGAAACTATAGCATCTTTCCACAAACCTTGTTCCTCTGAGACAAACCTCCATAGCCACTTCAATAAGAGACTTTGATTCTGTACTTTGAGGTTCTTTATGCCCATTCCCCCTTCCTTTTTACTGTTGGTCACAACTTCCCATTTCACCAAGTGATACTTCTTTTCCCCCTCTCCATTCCTTGCCATAAAAAATTCCTCCGGATGGAGTCTAGCTTCTCTAAGACATTCCCTGGCAAAGGAAATAGAGACATCATATAAGTTGGCATAGTATCAAGCACACTATTAATTAGGATCAGTCTTCCACCCAAAGATAGGTATTGACTTCTCCAATTTACGAACTTTTTTTCACACTTTTCCACCACTGCATTCCATATGTTCCTTGACTTACTCATTGCCCCGAGAGGCATCCCTAGGTAGGTAGTAGGCAATTCTCCCATTTTACCTCCTAGAATATCAGCCAGACTGTTGATGGCTGAAACTTCATTCACTGGGTAGATAAAACTGTTGCCCCAGTTTATGTGCAATCCAGAAACAGCTTCAAACAAAACAAAGATGACCCTTAGATACTTCAGTTGCTCTTTCTCTGCCCCACAGAACACTAAGGTGTCATCAGCATATTGCAGATGGGAGATATTTAAGCCCAGAATGTCACATAGCGAGTATAAATAGGAAAGGGGAAATGGGGTCCCCCTGCCGTAGTCCTCTTTCAGAATGGAAAAAGCCAGAGGGAGTACCATTAATTAATACTGAGAATTTTACTGTACTCACACAGTATTTTAACCAGTTTATCCATCTATTTCCAAAACCTATCCTCACAAGTGTATTCCACAGAAGGTGACCCCCGGGAAGTCCTCGTGTTGCATCCCTCCTTTATTTCTAAAAAAAAAAAGTGTATTCCACAGAAAGTTCCAATTGAGGTGATCATATGCCTTTTCTATGTCCAACTTACATAGGAACCCAGGGACTTTATTTAAATTTCTCACATCCACACATTCATTAGCAATAAGTATGGCATCCATGATCTGCCTACCCTTAATGAAAGCCATTTGATGTTTATCCACCAGCTTGGACATCACTTTCTTAAGTCTTTCTGTTAGTAGCTTGGATATGATCTTATAGACACTGCTAACCAGGCTAATGGGCCTAAAATCCTTCAATTCTGTTGCACCCATTTTTTTTGGGATCAAAGCTATGAAAGTAGCATTAAAGCTTTTTTCAAAGTAGCCTTGACTATGGAAGTTTTGAACGGTTGCTATCACATCCGTCTTCACCACCTCCCAATACTGTATGAAAAATGCCATAGTGAAACCATCTGGGCTAGGAGCCTTATCTCCTGCACAAGCAAACACACACTCTTTGATATGTTGTTCTCCAAACTGACTTTGCAACATTACATTATCTTCTTCATTCAAAGTAGCTTGATCTGTGGGGCTGAACTGAGGTCTCCAGTGTTCATTCTCTTTGTAGAGGTTTTGGTAGAAATCTATGATCTCCTCCCTGATCATTGCTGGTTCTGATACATTAGCTCCATTGATCAGAAGACTATCAATGCTGTTGTATCTCTTGTGGCAGTTCTTCTGTGGAAGAATTTTGTATTTTTATCCCCCTCTTTTAGCCATATAGCCCTGGATCTTTGCCTCCATGCCACTTCCTCCTTTTTTGCCACCTCCTCAAACTCTACCTGTCAGAACAGCTCTCAGAAATGACTCATCATCAGACAAGCACCTATGAGCCTGGATCACATCTAAATCATAAAGCTGGTTTAAAATGTTTTGTTTCTGTAGACCTAGATTGCCTTGAACAGTCTGCTCCATTCTTTCAACTTCACTTTGAGGGATTTCAACTTGCAAGCTAGAATGTAGTCTGGTCTTCCCATAAAAATTTCAGAATCCCACCACCCCTTAATTCTCTCATTAAAATTTTCTGTTTGCAGCCACCAATTTTTGAATTTAAAATAGGAGACCCAGTTCCACATTCTAGTAGCAGAGGATTATGATCAGAAGTGACTCTAGGCATAATAGTTTGCTTGATTTTCCTGAAAGATACTTCCATTCTTCTGAGAATAGGAACCTATCTAGTCTTGCTGCTGTATCGTAGTTGTCTCCTTTTCTCCATGTAAAACTACCCCCTATGAGAGGTGGATCTTCTCGTTCCATATCCTCAATAAAGGCTGAGAAGTCCTCCATGGCTTTAGTGATTCTGATGCAACTCTTCTTCTCGGAAGGGAATATTACAACATTAAAGTCCCCAGCAATCACCCAAGGGACATCAAATAGGCTTCTTACTGCTCCCAGCTCCCACCGTACCTCTTCCCTTTCCTCTCTGTTTTTTGGAGCATAAACACCTGATAAGTGCCAGCTAAAATCCTACGTTTTGCCCAGGAATCTAACAGTAATGCAATAAGCCCCCACCTCACAAACTTCTCCCTCCCATATACTGCTGTCCCATAGAATGATAATGCCTCCTTTAGTGCCCCTGGCTTCCAACTGTGCGAATTTCACCCTCCTGTTGGCCCATAGCTCTTTGATTGTCTCCCTTATGTCACCTTTTAATTTGGATTCTTGAAAACAGTATACATCTGCTCTCCATATATGTAACACGTTCTTAATCAATAGCCTCTTCCTAGGATCATTGAGGTCTCTCACATTCCATGACACTATGTTAACCTTCGTTAAGATTATTCACGAAACATCCCCCCTGCTTCTTGTTCCAAAACTAATGAAATTGCTGCTTGGTTCCAGATTTTTAAGCTCATTTGGAATCTTCTCTTTTGGAGTCACTGGCACTATTGCACCTGGAGCCTCTCCTCATGTTACTTGCCTTTTGCCATCAATTTTCATGAATAGGCTCAAGGCTACCTCCTCACAACCTTGAAAGTGAACTCCAAATTCCTTGCTTAATTTGATTATTGTCACACCCCGAGAGCACCCCCTAGGCGTAACACGGCGTACTTGACCCCGAAGGGGTCTTATACAATCCCTTAGCATATTCGTCATTGCATATAGACATTGAATAAAGCGGAAATTTGAAAACTTTTCAACATCAATGTCAAAGTGTCTCATAATAGAGAATAGAAAATAGAATGTCTAGACATCATCGTCTCTATGAAACCATCTAAGTACACATGAGAGTCTCAAATAGGGACCATAGCCCTTTACAATAGAATTGTCTCAAAATGACAAGTACATAAGAAGTCTAATAGTCTATTACAATATGAGGAACATAAGTGTCATAATGTGTGTCCTCGGGACTCGAGGACATACCAAAAAGTCTTGGAGAAAGTCTAAGTCCAAGCTTGAGTCTCTTAGTAGCACAATCACTTCCCAGAACCTACACTTAGTAGAAGAAGGAAGAAATATGGGTTAGCACAATAAATTGTACTAAGTATGGAAGCCATGCAATTAAAACCATTTAAATCATGCAAAAAGGGACCTTTAATTGAAAACATGTTATTTCAAGTTAAAAGCCATAATGCATATTCAAGGAACATGTAGCCAATTCACATTACAAGACAAAGAGACATTCATGATCATAACATGAAGTCACAACCCATACCTTACATATTTGAGTCCCATTTATATCATACCATCATAAGACACCACTCATAACCCCCTTTCAAGTTCACTTGTGCAATGTACATATGAAGTCCCATACCCCCCATATACACTAAGTAAAACCATTAAGAAGACACAAGTGTAGTCACATACAAAATCAACATCATAATACGTGAATCCAACCTTAACCTCATTCATACCTTACCACATATAAAGGACTCACACAAGAACTCCTCAAAGAACCCACGTGTGCAATGCATAGGTAAAGTCCCATACCCTCACCTATACTAAGTAGTATCCCTCAAGTAGTCCTAGTTAGAGTTCATAAGTCATTTACATAAGTCATGTTCACACCTTAGATCATCTTCTTAAAACATAGGGATATTAGCACTAACTGACATAGACCATGAGAGCTTACATGGAATCCGGTGTTCTACTCCCACACCGTAAGAGAGTGTTCTACTTGCCACGGTAGAACTAACATAATAGCATCTAAGTGTATCCACTAGCTAATACCTATGTGGGCAAACATAGTTAAGGAACAAGGAGATTGCTACTAGAAACCCGGACTTGCTAAACGTAGAAGGTTTCCATCTCATGAGACAACATATATATTGGGAACCCGGACTTGCTAAACATAGAAGGAACCCATATGGGAAGCCGAACTTGCTAAACGTAAAAGCTTCCATCTCATATTCATGTTCACTCGGTGCTACGCTCATATCCCGTTTAATGTAGTATTAGGCCTTTACTTACACATTAATTCAATAAGGAATTTATTAGGAATTCAACCCATCATTCTTCATATAGCTCATAAGTTCTAAGATGAGAATAACCTTTCATCATAAAACCCTCAACATATAATAATGTTCATTCATAGCATAGTCATATAGCGTTCATGAGATTTACCTTCTATTCATCATACCAACACTACCATAATCATAGCTTAACATTCATGTTCGTGTCATAGCATACTTGTCAACACTTTGGGGTTGTAGGAAGAGGAAACATAACTCAATCACTACAATTCATAATCAAGTAGCACCTCCACCATAAGTGGATCAACAATTCAATATATGAACATTCATCAATGTGACAACATTCATAGCCTTCAAGGATCCCATCAAGATTCAACCCTAATACATTGGTAATCATTCATCATATAGAGAAACATCATAATACAATAATGAATTCCACAATTACATATTAGATTCTCATCCTTCATTCACCATTAAAGTCATACTAGGGTTTAAAGTGAGAAAGAAGGGAAAATTCATGGGTCTTGTGGGGATTTGTTCAAAAACCAACAACACTACATTAATTCATCCATAAACCATAATATACAACCATAATTAATCACTATAAATCAAAGAAAACACATTTGGAAAGTGACCCATGAAATTGAGAGAAAACTAGAATTTGGGGAACTTTGAAATCCAATTTTGAGAGGGCCTCTTGGGGTCTATCCCAAGAGTGAAGAGCCACCATACCTTAGTTGATCCCTTGAGAATAAATGGAGAAACTCTTAGTAATTTGGGGAAGAACCTTGAAACCCTAGCTCCAATGTCTTCTTCTTCTTCTTTAGTTTTAGAGAGAGAGTTTAGAGAGAAGTAGGAGAGTTTTGATTTCAATTGGGGGTTGTGAATAATGACCAAAACTAATGAATTTAGACTTAAAAACCAATATATATTTAACCCCTAAAATACCCAAAACACCCCCACTTAATTTGGACTTAAAAGGAAAAGTCCCAAAACTCCTCATTTAAATGGTCCCCGTCAGGGACCACGGCCATCACTTCTTGAGTCGTGAAAGTGCACCACGGACCGTGGTGTTGTCCGTGGTGTTGGAGGCAATAGCCCCTCTGTCGTGCACAAGCTAACTTTTGGCCAAGGCAAGACCACGGAGCCTCCCACGATCCGTGGTGAGGACCACGGTCAGTGGTGATGGCCTTGGTCATGACTTGGCCTTGTGGAGGCAAGGCCTTCAAGCCTTGGTGCCAAGTGACTTTCACGAGCCCCCCCCCCCCCCCCCCCCCCCTTGCTCGTCAAGTGCACCACGGCCCGTAGTGGTGCCCGTGGTGCCTTGGGTAGTAGATACTCCTAACGCCCCCAACTTCCAAAACTCTAAGGGGACTCCACGCCCACCTTCACGAGTCGTGAAGTGGACCACGACTCGTGGTCCCTCTTGTGAAGGGTGAGGCAGTGTCTAAGACACTTGGAGGTCCCTCTCCCTTGGCCAAGGAAACTCCACGGAGCTTCCCACTTGCCCGTGGTCATGACCACGAGCCGTGGTGATGGCCGTGGAGCTTGAGGCAGTAGCTCCAAGTTTGGGGCAGCCTTGGCCTTTTGCCTTGGCTTGCCCCTTTTTGCTTGGCACTCCTCCCTTAGGCCTTGACTCATAAAACCCCCCATAGGACACCTAGATGGTCTACTAACATAGGGGAATTTTATTTCAAGCCTTCTTGACATTACGTTTAGGCTCTAGTTCAATCTACGATTTTTGGGTTGTTACAATTATGTTCTGCTGGACCCAAATGGGGATCATGTTTTCGTGGTCCATTATGCCTTCGTCTTTTGCTGAATTAAGAGGTAGAATATCCTCTAATGTGTCGTTCCCCTCCTCCTTCTCTTTCAACTGTAAATAGCCCCCTGTGTGTATCTCCATATTTTCTTTGTTCTCTGTATGGATAATAGATATTGCATCATCATCAACTTGCTCTTCTGTCGCAACCCGATCATTGCATGCCTCAGCAAAGGTTCCTGGATTGAGTACTAATTCAGCCTCTATCACCCTTGGTGTTGTTATGTTTGCTTCAATCTCAATTTGGAATGGGTCTGAGATCTTTTTTGCCTTGGGCCCACTTGTTTTAAAATAACTTCTGCTAGAATGGACCAGCGGGTCCAAGCCCAAATCTTGTTTGACCTTTTTTGAGTTTTTAAAAGGGCATTCACGTGACCAGTCACGTGTTAGGATCAAAAAGATTTGAGCTGCCCACATGCTCCTCTGTCTGTACAGCTGTTTCCAGTGCAGGAAAAGGTTTCTCAAAGCCTGATATTATCCTCTGGTTCAAAGAATTACCCACAACAGCCGGTCCGACAATCTCCTTCTCTTCTCCGACATAGAATTTCACTGGCGCCTCATTCCAGATTTGGATGATATACCCTATTCCTTCGAATTCGATTCTCACTTCTTTCGGAATGCTATTTCCTCCACCCTTCACTAGAATTCTCACCCATTTTAGGTGATTTCGGAGTTGTGTCTCCACAATATTCCCCTACCGCCTTAAAGACCTTGTCTGACCACAAGTGCAGGGGTAAACCTACCAGTCTGACCCAAGTCTGCTTGATGGCTGCTCTAGATTGGATAGCACCTACAGTTGGTGTCCACCATTGGAGTTGCAAGCTCTGTTTCTTCCACGACCAGCTACCTCTGAGTACATGTTCTGCAGCTTCCATGGAGGCAAACTCAAAAAGGAAGCAATTTTTTCCCATGTCATAGATGTTCAGACCATGGCTTTGGTTCCAGTTCGAATTGGCCCATCTGCGAATCTCCGAAAGGGTCGGTGAGTCGGACCCATTGGTTGTAACCTGACCATAAAGGCTCCTGCTCAAGGTCTCATTCTGAGATAAATTGGTGTCACTATCAATACGGATTATATCTCCATCTTGTTTTGTAGTTGCAGCCTCTATCCCCCTCGAGGTCCATTTACTTTTCCTGAGTGTTTCAGCATAAGGAATCTTCTTGTCAACCAATGTGGGAGTTTTATTGGTTATCCTTGTGTTTTTGTAATAAATGAACTTCTCAATTTTGTTTGCCAAATCCCACCAACCTACATTGAATGCTGTTTCTGGGATAATTAATACTGCTCTATTTTTGCCCTGTACGCTGATTATACTTGTATATCTCCCCCTATTGTTGAAATTTCTTGCACAAAAGAGCTGTGTTGATAGATCCTGTCGTTTCCATCTGCAAACAGAATTTCCTTTGACCTTTGAAGCTTCTTTGAGAGTCCTGCGCAGCCATTCCATTGTGTTCTGACTAAAACTTGGCCTGCTCATCCTTTTTCTTCCACGTTCAATCCAGTCATACCAGCTTTCTCCGCGAGCACAGCTTCTCGAGTTGTCAAAGGATTTGAATCCCATCGCAAAGTACATTATGTTGTTTTTCATGATATGGGACGAGGAGAGAGAAAGAAAGGGTTGATGGTTAACCACGTAAGGTGTTAACTGATGTAAGGGAAGGAAGTTTTCCGGTGCCGAGGCCACCGGAAATGGTGGTTCTACCCTCCTAGGAAGTAGGAGAGAGAACTATCTCGGTATTTGTGTCTGGGAGCATTTTTTTTTTTTACATTCTTTTATTTTCCTCTTTGTTTTCTCATCTTGGAGATGTGTTTCCAGACCCCTACACCAAGTGTATCCCTGCCCCTCGTTGGCCTCCAATGATCAAGAATACCATGTTTAGCTTTGATTGTATTCCTCCAGTACCTGCCTAATTCTGTCCAAACCTCCAAAGACACTTCAAAAGCACACTTTTGTTGTGTAGTTGTAGGTTCCTAATCATTAGTAGAATTAACCTGAAACATTAGTAGAACCATAATAGCAGGTGTAGACCTAAAATCAAATGGAAATAAGTTACTTATAATTTGTAGGATTCCATGCAAATCTAGCAAAAAATTTACCTAAAAGGAAGCGAAAGATCCATTAGATGGTATCAACTAATTGGAACTAAGGTTTAGTCATGATGCTACTCTTGCTCTAGGGTTCCCGTGTTTGTTAGTGGCTTTTGATTTTCTTGGAAATATTGAGAACCTCTAGTGTTAAAGAACCTCAATTTACCGAATATTATAAAGAATCGGGTCCATATGGGGCATGGGATGTAATGATAATGAGGATTCACATGGAAGACCTAACAAGGTTTAGGCATAGTAGTTGTTGTATTAACTTATGATTGGCAACATTATTAGCAAGCACATTAAAGTTCAAGTTATGGTGTTAATTGCAGGATAGCCAGGAGAGGTCAGCAAAGAAGCTCTTTTACAGCACCTGAATTTTTTTAATGCATATTATCTGTTTCCGAGCATTCTCCGTGCTTGACTGTTGGAACAATTGAATAAATTGTAATGTTAAACAATGATGTCTAAGGCACCTTGTTTTCACAAGGGTATAACATTTTGGTTTTTTAATGTTGCATTTGAATCCTTAAATTGAAGAACCTGCGAGGCTGTGTGTGATGCTCCGCTTATCTCATGATGTTAAAAGTTGAATGTGTGCAGCAGTATTTGAAAGAGAAGAAAGAAAGAAGGTACAATTTAGTCAATTAAGTTGTTAGAAAACTTTAATTTCCACAAAGACAAATTGTTTAGGTTTGAAGGACATGATCAAACTCATGAGTAGTTATTACATGTAAGTATGGCCTTGACGAGCGACTACAGATGATGGTGGCGAAAATCTTGGGTCCTGTAACCACCTCTAGTCTTGAGGGTGAAAGAATAATGGTGAACAGGGGAAGCGAAATGTTATAGATGAGGATATATAAGTTTCTCACATTACTTGTTGAAGCATGTTGTTTCTATGAAGAAATAAGTAGCAGGCATTACTTTGTGAGTAACCTATAATATTTATTCCACTAGAAGAAAGGGTTGATGTTGCGTGGAAGGTGATCATTACTATTTGCTTTGGAGATAATAATTACTATCAGAAGTTGTAGTTAGTTCTACCACATGCCTTCACCTCATCTGAATTTTAAAAATTCTCCCTTCATTCATCTACTACGCTCACTCAACCTTTTATTACGTCTTGGAGAGATTATTTTGCACCCTCATTTGTTTTTAGACAAAAGTATTGAAAATACTATTGAACTTGACATGAATAATTTGTTTTATCTCTGAATTATTGGTAGTCTTAAAAACAA
Source organism: Solanum verrucosum (assembly GCF_900185275.1). Taxonomy (NCBI): domain Eukaryota; kingdom Viridiplantae; phylum Streptophyta; class Magnoliopsida; order Solanales; family Solanaceae; genus Solanum; species Solanum verrucosum. Next base: position 2,355,611 of record NW_026020070.1, on the reverse strand, counting down.
TCATCTATTTTACTAAATCAAGTTAAATGCACATGTCATACACATAATTGTGTTGCTCACAAGCCTACATGTGGAATTTTCTGTTGACGTAACATTTATGTGTTTTATAATTTAGTTAGGCAAGTAGAGGGGTGTTTTTAAGACGGTCAAATAGTTTTGGGACGAAATTAATGATTTGCGTCAAGTTCATAGATAAAATTAACAATCTCATTTTTTTTTTAAAACAATACTATTTATTACTTGTCATTTTGTTATAGGGTGACCTAAAAAATCTACATCCATTAGACTTTTTCCTTGTAATCTATCTCCATTACATCTTTTCCGAGTTTTTTTGCTAAAATCATTCCTCAACTATGACTCAAATCTAATGTACATCCTTATATTATCTAAGTGAGCAAAAATCATTCTTATGCTATCGAAAAAATAACAAAAATCATGCTTCAGTCTACTTTTTTTTGTTAATAAACTGATTGAACCAATAAAAAATAATTTAATTTGATTATGTCTTAGCCACAACGAGGATATAGATAGAAAATGAATCTTTCATTCCCATAATTGATATTTAGTGTGTTGTTAGTTTATATGTTTTTTGCATCATCAAGTAAATTGACTTGCCACAATACATAAGTTTTGAAATATTTATATAGTAGATTTTGATGGTTAGAAAGATTATGTAAAAAAAATCATTTTAAAAATATTACGCTCAAACTAGTTAGAGATTTTCTTTAATAAAATATTTAGTATGTATGATGTTATATACAATGCAATTCACATTTTATACAATGTATAGAAATGCTGGAAATTTATAAATTACGTAGGTGTTTAGTTATGAAAATAAAAAAAATAATTACTTTATTTGAAAATTTTGAAGTTGGAGTTGTATTTGACCATACTTTTTGCAAAGAATATTTAAAATTTGAATTTATTTTGTCTGAATATGATTTAAACCCTCAAATTCTAAAAATTAGAAAAATCACCCAACTTGACTTGCTTAACAATGTGTATATATTTTCATTCGATTTGGCACATTTTTTGTTGGTGGCGTGATTTTCTTAAAAAAAAAAAAAATAGACAGAAGGATGAATCTTGCAACTTTTTTGATAGTACAAGAATGTTTTTTGTCCACTTATATAACACAAAAATGTACTTTAGGTTTAAGTCATACTTCAGGGATGATTTTAGCCAAAAACTTCATCTTTTCCTTATAATTTATTTGATACAAAATAATATACAACTCCCATGACCCACCTTTTTCTAAAAGAAAAAAACAACAACAAATCAAATAATCAAAAGATACAAAAAAACCTGTTTAATGAATATAACTTATTGTTAAATTATTTACTTTGGTGCAAATGCACAAAGATCAGCGATGAAGCGATGAGTTCAATTACCATCTTCATTCTCAATGAGTTAAGAATTAATCAACGATTTTTTTAAATTTAATACAAAATTCTTTCTTAAACATGCTGTAACTATATCTATTAATTACTATAAATATTTGTTATAAGAATTATGATTACATGATTATTTTAAAAAAAAAATTGGGTCATAGTGCAGATATAATTACTAAGGGCAAACTTACATAAATATATTATATTAAAAAAATATTTACCATTTATAGCAATAATTTTTTTTCACTTGATCATTTTTAATACATTTATAATACAGTTTTAATACATATTACAAAGAATTATTTATTATTCACATGCAATACAAGTTTTATTGATAGATAATACATTTATCATACATTTTAAGTCATTTGGTAGAGTGTATAAGAATAATGTAAAATAGGGTTAGTAATGCTTGCATTAGTAGTGGTTGCATTAATTATGCAAGCATTATTTCTTATACAATGTTTGGTTTGATGTATTAGAAATAACAAAACTTGCATAATTTATATTTAAAAATATATGTTTACAAAAATACCCTTCACACTTTATTTATTTTTACATTTCCTTACAACAAAGTTCTTTACTAAAACATCATTAATTCCTATTCTTTTTTTAAAATAATATTAAAATAGTTGTACTATTTGAGTCAAACTATTTTTGTGAAAAGTTGGCAAATAATTTTTTTACCAAATTATCGCCACAATAGTAAAATTTTCGATTAACTATGTTAAATTAGATTTAAAAAAAAGAAGATACTTAAGAGGCCATAAAGTCTATTAAGACACTAACAAATTAAAAAATATTGAAAAACAAATAAAAATAGAAATAATAACATATGACATGAAAGAAAATGAAAAGAAGAGAAAATGTATTAAAAAGGCTTTGAGGGTAGTTTTGTAATTATTTAATCTAATGCAAATGTTAAATGCTATGTATTACTAATACCTAAAATTGCAAACATGACAACAAAATTGGTCTCTTAGCTAGTTAGACGGCCATAGAAAAATAATATTGTCTGGCAATTAGCTACCTTGTCCCGATTACATAAAATAGAAAGTTTCATAATAATTCAAGGGTATAATTGAAAAGAAACTTTTTGTAGAGTTTTAATCCAAATACAAGATGAGTTGGGAAGCAATGAACCAAATACTTGATAAAAATATACCCTGCATTATTAATCCCAGCACTACTAATCCCTGCATTACTAATCCCTGCATTACTAATCCCTGCGTTACTAATCCCTGCATTATTTATTTTTCTACGAAACGACCCTTACTTATCGTTTGGTAGGAAGTATTAGAAGAAATAGTCCATGTATTATGTATGATATTAATTAGTACTATGTTTGGTAGAATTTTTGGGCTTAAGTATAACTAATCCATGGATTAGTTATACACCCTACATGGTATTATAGGATGTATTACTAATACCTTGCATTTGGTGGTATTAGTAATACATTGGATTTAATACCATGAGATTATCTATGTAAAGACAAAAATATAGAGTCATTTTATTTATTTTCTTGATTTTATATTTGTACTAGTAAATTTATTTTAAAAAACTTTGCTTAGAAATTTTATTATTTAGAAAGTTGTTTGTCGATAAATAAATGCAATGCATATTAATATAATATTTAAAATGTGGTTTGTTTAACATTTACTAGTAAAGGTCATGAATATATCACCACATGGCGTTTGTGATCTTAATTGAATATATTATTTGTTGATTTATATGTGGTTTCTAATTATTTGTATTTTGAACAATTTATAAATTGCATACGAATTAAAACTACAACTTGCAATTTTTATGTATAAATGTAGATGGTTTATTCGATTTTACTATTGTTTACCATTTTTGCGGTTTTAAAGTAGATGGTCTATCTATTCTAAATTGAAAACTAACGTTTCTTAAGTGATTAATTTATTAAGATGACAATATAATTATTTACCCTCTAATAATTCAAGTGAGAAAATTGCAAACATGACAACAAAATTGTTCTTCTCTTAGCTAGTTAGACTGCCATAGAAAAATAATATTGTCCGGCAATTAGCTACCTTGTCCCGATTATATAAAATAGAAAGTTTCATAATAATTCAAGGGTATAATTGAAAAGAAGCTTTTTGTAGACTTTTAATCCAAACACAAGATGAGTTGGGAAGCAATAAACCAAACACTTGATAAAAAATATAACCTGCATTACTAATCCCAGCACTACTAATCCCTGCATTACTAATCCCTGCGTTACTAATCTCTGCATTATTTATTTTTCTACCAAACGACCCTTAAATACACAAAAGAGTGTATAACTAATACTTGCATTAGTTATACATGTCAAGAAAAAGTATACCAAACAAGGTACTACTAATACACACACCTAATGCATGCGTTATAATTACAATGTGTCAATTTCTTACCAAACAAGCATAATATATTTAAGAAAATAATTATAATACATATATATTGCATACATAATTCACTTTTAATACATATTACAAATTTAACATAGTATTGCTATCTATTGCTATAAATAGTAATAGATATAAAATATCGCTAAAATCAGTAATTATTTATTAAAAGATATCCATCCACGTAATTTTTCCTTCTATTTACAAGGCTTCAAACTTTAGAGGTCCAAAAATAATTGACTTTGAAACAAACTTAATTTTTCTTTTCGACTTTGGGATAAACTTCAAAAATCTTTCTTTATTTTATATAATAAATATATTGATTGATTTTCAAGTGACAAAGTATTTAAAAATATATACTTGTACCGTTGTACGTTGAACCAAGCTCTCAGAATTCAGGAATCTTGCCCTTTATGGGCATTTGTACGGCTCGTGGAGGGTTATTGTCACGACCCTAGGTAGCCCCTATGCGTAACATGGCGTATAAGACCCCGAGATACCCCATACAAGCCACTTATCATTCATCATACAAGATAATAGAATAAAGATATTTATAAGACAGTTTCAACATATAAAAGTTTTATAGAGAAAAGCGGAAGTCTAAACATCGTCTCAAAGCCATCTAGTACATAAGAAATGATCGGGGCGTAGCCCGTACATCATGATCCAAAACTGAAAGTAAAGACAAAAGGGAAATCAAACTCGGTTCTCGAAACATGAGGACTCACCAATCTTCAAGTTTCTATATGAGATCCCTAGCCACGGAAGTGCAAATCTATATGGTCAGTCCCTACATTTGGGGAAAATTTAGGCAAGAGTATGCGTTAGTACAAATATGTACTAAGTAAGATAGCCATGCATGAAGCATAAACGTCATGATAAAGGGACATTTTCATAGTATGCAATAACCAAATTAAAACATGATATGAAATAGTTAGAAAATATAGTCATAAAACATGGTCAATGCAAGTAGAAATCGTCTTAAAACTCATGTGAGATACTTAGAAGTAACCTTGATTCATTAATGTGGGAGAATTACCTTTAACCGACATGTAAGACCATGTGAGCTGTTAACATGGAATCCATTGTCTCCCACAACGAAAATGGGTGTCCAACTTGCCAAGGTAAGACCATGAACTTCTAGCTTAGCGGATCCACTAGCTAATGTCTATCTAGACAATCTTATGTTGGCACATAGTTTACGGGATGTCACACCCCAACACATAGTTTACGGGATGTCACACCCCAAGTCCCATTGAGATGGACAGGCACCAGATGCCCTAAAGGCCCGAGAGAACTAACATATAACTCTTGCTTATCATACATGCAACAAATGAAGTTATAAATCTTTGATGAGTATACGTAAAATATCCTGATAAAATACCAACATAGATAGGCCCAAAATAAATATACTTGATTGGTCATTGATGCCTTAATTACTAGAAAACAAGATATAATCACGCTTCACTTTGACATTGGTCTACAAACCCTCTAAAAGATAGACACTTAGCTTATAACGGGACAGGACCCCATCATACCCCTTAACTAATATATAATCTCAAAAATATACTAGAGACTCGGAAAAACCTTGAAGCAACCTGGAGCTCACCAAAGGTCGTTGAATATCCTATGCTTATATTGAGAGATTTTATTAGCTTGAGTACCTGTACCTGTGGCATGAAAACAACATCCCCCAGAAGGGACGTCAGTACAAAAGAATGTACTGAATATGTAAGGCATAAAGTAACCATATGTAAAATAAGAGCTCAACTGAAATCAGGTACAAATGCACAATTATTCTGTATAGATAAGGATAAGAGTCAACCTTTGATCATACTTGTGGAATCACATACCTTACATTCTCTGCTTATACTTGAGGAATCATGTACATTACATTCACCTTTGCTTATACTTGTGAAATCATGTACATTACATTCTTTGGCTATACTTGAGGAATCATGTATATTACATTCTTGGCTTTAAGTTTACTCATCTTTTCTTTATAGACTTTGTAGCATGTGACACAATGACCAGCTGATCAGTGGTAGGAGAGGATGATCCATGCTAGACATTTTAACCCCTGGGATGCGCTCCTCATAAATACAAATCGGGATCGACCAATGCTAGACTTTTAGCTCCTGGGCTGCCACCCATCATAATATAGATTGGGATTTGAAACACGCTTGGACATTTCGCATGGGGGAATACGATAACTTAGCACTTAGTAGAGACTGTAACTTCTCAAATGTAGAGGTAGGGACTATATAAGATATGATAGCTAAACACTTAGTACATGATATCAAATGAAAGAGTGCATAAACATCTAAATTAATGAAGCCTGTGACAGAACCCAAATAAGGGTTGTACATTCCACGTAAGGGGACATAAAATGAACAATGGACATAATATGCATCTGACATATAAAAACCTGTAACATGTATAATGTAGGATCTAATTGACTCAATGAACTTCATTTGACTTGGTGGATAACTCATGAAACTTATGTTTAAAGTAACTTTGTAACTAGTACTTGGAAGAATAAACACACCAATATTGGATAATGAACACGTATAGAAGTAGTCTGACATATTTTGAGACTTGGACTGTATAAGGAATACCATTAGCTACATTGGAGATTGTACACCCTCACATTGTATCTTTTACCATGAGGATCACTTAGAGATCTAAATTTGTTGGTACACAGAATATAGGACTTCATGCCAAAAGATATGAGATCAAATAGCCTTACATATGTTATCTCCCGACCAATACTATGTGGTACCATGAATCAACCTTTTCTTTGAGGCGTTACTCTGCATTAATGGCAAGAATAAAGCTAATATTAACAGCTAATAAACAAGGTTGGATCACTTCGATTTATCAAAACTGTAGTCTGGCAGCAAGCTCAAAACCCTTCTACTAATGGGTGTTCTTTTCACTAATTCCTTTATCACCATGTTTACACCATTCATGACCTTCCCTTGAGGTCATCCGACACTACCTGGATTTACAACATTCAAAATAGTAAATACACACCTAAGGGGCAGCACGCCCACACAACCCACAATTCAAATGGTATATCTTCATTTCTTCCCTAAAACATTTCACATGACTTTCTCTTAAGGCTAGCCAATATTACAAATGATAATCTACAAAATATATTGATTACATCACAATCGGGTCAATAGGTCAAGTAATGCACCACTATGACATTCTGTCGAACACCTAGCAAACATAAAGCTCTACAATTCATAAATGGTGTTTCAACACCCAACAACCTCATACTTACAAACAACACTCTCACTACCATATTTAGGAATAAAACCATGCCTTTTACCACTAAAAAACCCAACCATCCACCTAGTACTTCTCCAAACTTCACCACGTATAGACAACCCCAAACCTTTCCAAAATAATCAATAAAACTTTGAATCACTGCTTCCGATCATTGTTTCATGAATTTGTAGTAAAATACGTAGAGAAATCTCACCCAATCTGATATCTATAGTGAGACAAAATGGGGCAGTAACCTTACCTCAAATTATGGAAAATTGTTCTCTTAACTTGTACTCCTTCAAGAGTTTTAATCACCCTTCACACTAGAACAAAATAAGAAGAGAAACTCTCTTAATAACATACACGAGCAGAAAACTTAGGGAAAGGTCTGCACCATATTTAAACATGAAAAACATGAAATCTGATGGGACAATCAAGCTAAACCATAAGGTTTCTACTTACCTTGAATGAAAATTAAGAGGGTTTCTTCAAGAACCCATGGAGTATTTTTGAGGTGGTTGTGATAATCATTGAGGGAAAGAGAGAGTGCTGGAGATAAATTCATTTTTTTCTATGCAAGAACTACGACATAAATGAGCCAAATATGACCCTATAATTGCTGGCACTCCACCGCCTCTATCTTCTTCATTTTTGTCCACAAATTGCCAAGTATGTGATCCACCTACTTGGCCATTTTTAAGCTGCTCAAATGTCAAACTAGGTGATGCAACTACTTCTTCTTATTAAATCTATTTAGCTATGGCAGGTGATGCAGCTACTTACTCTTATTAAGTTGGTCAAAAAGTCTAAGTAGGTGATGCACCTACTTGTCACCTGCTAGGTTAATTTAGCCGAGCAAGCACCTCACTTATTTTATCTCATTTTCCAAATTCTAATCTTTTAATTTAAACTTAACACTCAACTCTAAAATTTAAGCTTAATAACCACCTTACTTCTCGAGTTTAAAGACTTTCATCAATATTAACTTAGTCGTATAATGTTGAAATGTACAGGGTGTTATACGGGACATGGATAATCGCCACTTGTCTACTCGATTTAAACCTATAATATCAGTTTAAAAAGTATATGAGGTAATTCTAAGAATAGAAAAAATTAGTTTCCAATTTATATTAGTAAAAGGGATTTTAAAAGAAAAAAAAGTTCTTTTAAGAGCAATATTTTATTAGGAAAATGTGTTTAAAAAGAAAAAAAATGCTATGTTAATTAGGGAACGGGCATTTTTTTACCCAAAAGTAATAATAGGAGCTTTTTTAGGTCAAAATATTGACATCAAGAGTATTTTCGAATCAAAATATTGACGCACAATATTTTTGTTTAATTTTATACTATAATTTAAGGACATTTATGACCATTTTTGGTTTTAATAATAAAACCTTTGGCCATTTTTAGATTTTTTTTTTAAAGAAGTTCCTTTAATAATTTTTTAGTGCATATAGATGAACCTATACTCTACCTAACATGTGACTGTCTGCTTTTATATGGCTTCTTTTATTTTGTCCGTACATTAAACTATGTTGTCATTGAAGTTGATCTACCTTATAAGTAAAATATCTACACCTTTTTATAAAATTATATAAGTAAAAATACCTATTAATGGCTACACTTATAAGTAAGAAATTAAGTGTAGCCATGTTTCTAGTCTCTCAAACCACAATGTTGCAGGCATACATGAGACTAAATTCAATTTGCTCCATAGATTACTCTTTAATATATTTGAGATTTAAAGTGGATAAAACAAGTTCCCTTATGCCATGCATTCATAAAGATAGATTAGAGATTAGCAATTCAAAGTTTTACGTCGACCATTAAAATTATTTAATTTGAAATTTAAATAAATATAAGAAGCGAATAACAAAATAATTCAATATTTTCAAATTGAATGCAACTTAATTGAAAAGGAAATCAATCTCTATTGAAATTTATTCATTATCAAGAAATATTATGTATCTCATGGTAATTGTTGTGGGTGTAAATACATATCGATTTAACGATATGATATGAGTGGCATCAAGATGAATGAATTGAGTGTGGAGTGTGGACATTAATGGCATGAGAAAGTACAACTCAATTTTTACCGAGTGATGGAGTGGTAACTGATAAGTACTTCTTTATCTTTAATCAGAACTCTCGGATTCGTGTCCCTCTTATTTCTGAATAGAGAGTCACCTATATTTTTACCCTTCAATATTAAACTTTCTAATGAAAATTTAAATTTAATTGAAAAAAAAAACTCAATTTTAAAATGTAAAAAGAAGAAGATTGGGTTGAAAGACAGGTAAGATTTGGTAGGTGAATTAGATAGACTTACTAACAAAAATGGTCCCCTTCTATTTCGGATAAGTTTGAAACAGTCTTAATCCTAATCGTTTTACTCCTTTAAATTTGTTAAAAGTTACTACTATTTTATATCTAATAATACATTTTTATTTTTAATCAGTCATAAAAAAAAAAAAAAAAAAAATAATATATATATATATATTATAATTCTCTAATAAATCAACTTTAATATTCTCCATTTACCATTAATAAAATTATAGTCACACTAACTTTAAAGTGTGTTTTAGACCACAAAATTTATAAGCCTTTCTTATTTTTGAAAATTTTTACTCCACAAAATTTAGAAGGTAAGTGTGGGAATGGTGCAAGAAATTTAAAGGATAAAAGTTATCAATTTGGGGAAATAAATTATTTTGTGTTTGTCTTTGTTTATAGTTGGAACTAAAGAAGGGTTTCAGTAACCATGTTGTAATTTCAGGTATCTCTCTTCTTCTTCTCCTTTTGTTTTAATTTAATTTGTCAAACAAAAGGATACTACCATTACCTCTCCATTCTCAAAACTTAAAATATCTCTCTCTATGCTTTCTACTTGTAATTAATGGGTTTAAGAAGCTGTTGTAATTTAAACAATTAACTCATCACTACTTATTGTGGCACCACATCCATGCATCATTTTGATTGATTACTATGTTTTCATACATGATCTCTAAACTCATCTGCATGGTATATATCATTTTGATTATAATTTCGTACAAATTGGTTGATTTCATTTTACTCCATCGGTTAATTTCTCTTTCATTATGTTTATGATTTATGAATCCACCTATTCCCCTTCTAATCCTTGCCTAAATAACTAATTTTATCTCTCACTTTCATGTACATACACACTATCACAAAATCATTACTTGATAAACTCAAAAAACTTTATTATATGAAATAAACAAAAATGCCCTTTATTAATAGTGTGTCTATTTAAGACTATTATATATATATATATATATATATATATATATATATATATATATATATATGGAGGGAGTAGAGAAGAAGCATTTAATTTGTAGGTAAGTGAGAGTCTCCTAATTGCTTGCTTTTCGAAAAGCATAATTTATAAGTGTTGCATTATATTGCTTAGTTTTGTGGAGACAAACTAAACATATGCTATAGCATAGGTACACTACTTTTTGTGCTTTATTGGATGCTTACTTGTTCACTTTTTCCATCCCTTTAATATGATAACATTTGACAAGTTAAAGTTCAAATCCCTTTTATAAATATATAGAGTGAGTGATAAGGATATGTCATTTTTAATATGATAGAGTGAGTGATAAGGATATGTCATTTTTCTTTTAGAGTCATGATCAGTTGTGTATGTAAAATCAGAATATATATACCCACGTTAAAGAAAAGCAAACAGAATTATAAATAGAAAAAGTAGGCGATTATGAAGGATAGAAAAGATTGATTTTTTGCTTGTCTTTTTATCAAAGTTAATATCTTAAAAAGTCATTGAACTATGAGAATTTATCAAGTAAAGTCATTGAACTTCATTTTATATCAATAAAATCACTCAACTTAAAGCTTTTATCTTCAAAAATTACTCAATAACATTTATCATTAAATAAATTTAACAAGACGTAATAAATGATCAAAAACACATTATGTTTTTTTTTTCTAATTTATTATCAAAATAAATTTGTCATAACAAATAAAATTATTTTATATGCCATGTAAATATGAATTTCACAAATTGAAATTTTATATTTTCAACTCGCAACACATAAAGCCTGCATCATATCCACGTTGCTTCAATATTCATTTTCTACATTTTGCGCCACTGTTCGTAAACGTTTTTTTTGGCTAAAGTAATCATCTATTGATTACTTTGATTAGATACTCCAGTCTCCATATACAAACATATTAATTTAATTATAATATAAACAAATGAGTAATATAGTGTATAACCCAAAACAATTAATGAGTAATAACGTGTAGTTTTTATTTTCAATTCCTTGATGTGATTTATAGAATTTCATTACATTTATGTTGCTAGCTGGTTGCAATGTGATAGTGGAATATGAATTTTACACCCAAATTTTATTTTTTTTCATTTGTAACTGGAAACAAAGAACTGAATCATTGGTAAATAGGATAAAATGGCTTTTTAAAAAATTATTTATTTATGGGGTTCATGTTTACATGGCCTAAAAAATTATTTAATTTGTTATATTAAATTGATTTTAATAATAAATGTAGTTGGATGATTTTTGTAAATAAATATCTTAAGTTAAGTGATTTTATTGATATAAAACAAAATTTAATGACTTTACTAGATAAATTCTTATAGTTCAATGAACTTTTAAGAACTCCTTTTTATCATCATCATAAGAGAAACTTTTGTGATATTTTCATATCCCAAAGATGAGATTTTTATCTTTTGGCCTTGTGGTCCCAATTTTCTACGCACACCATTAGGCCATCAGACACAAAACAAAATAAATTCAATTTCCTTGTTTAAATCCTAACAAACATCATAAATTGTCTATCGCGAGCGGATAGCGGACTTGTATATAAATTTTATATTCATATTAAACTATCAAATACAAAAATATATAATTATTGTCTACGAACCCACCATAATAAATAGGTAGATGGTTGATTGCCCAACGAGTGCCTTCTTTTCAGAGTATGTGGGTTCAAAACCCACTAGAGACTCATTTGCGGATGTGCAATCATTCTTATCGATCAACTTTACTATTTTATCCTTAATTCATATTAATTAGTTTTTGAAAAAAGAAATTCTGATATCTTCAAAATTTGTATATTAATTGTTATACGGATAAAATGAAAAAAAAATACTAATTAATTCTATAATAAATGATCAAGTAATTAATATGGAGCAAATAAGGAGCAAGTATTATTTTTTGTTGGGCTCCAGACCAAGACTGAAACAGTTATCTTTTCAAAAAGATAATGGTCTATCCTTGTTCAAATTTTATAGAGTGGAGTGAAGAAGAAAGAATAAAATAAATTTTATCTTGTTTCTGGTGGACCCAATTATCTGTTTGTTCTGGTTTGATGCAAAACATAAATTATGGACCCACCCTTGTTTAATCAAACCCATTTTAGTCCTCAATTTTATACTTTTGACTTATATATTTATTTATTTATTCAGAGGTTGGAGTGGGAATTGAGAAGTGAGAAGAAGCACACACCCACCCTATGGATCAAAATAGAAGGCTGTTGATAGCACTCATTGTAGCTTCTACTGCATTGGGACTAATCATTTTATTCTGGATTTATCACACAAAAAGATTTCACACCTCAGGTACCTACTACATACATACAGTTCTTCACACAATTATAATTATATAATACTCCTATGTTTAAATTAATGATGATTTTTGATTCTGAAGATGTTGTGAAGGGGATGTGTAAATTAAATTTTTCCAAGTCCAGGAAAACATTGGTTTCTTTAATGGACTACAACATACTTGAATCAGCCACCAACAAATTTCAAGAAACTGAGATTTTAGGTGAAGGGGGTTTCGGATGTGTATACAAAGCTAAATTGGAAGACAATTTGTATGTAGCAGTCAAGAAACTAACCCAAAATTCCATTAAAGAATTCGAGGTAGCTACCATCATTATCAAACAATTTATAACTTGTTACTCTTTCTTTCTCACAAAAATATTAAGTAATTGTTATTTGCAGACTGAGGTAGAGTTGCTGAGTCAAATGCAACATCTCAATATTATTTCATTGTTGGGATATTGCATCCACAGTGAAACAAGATTGCTTGTGTATGAACTCATGCACAATGGATCACTAGAAACTCAATTACATGGTAATTAATAAATTTGAATTAACTCATGAAAATTAATTACTCTACTAGTTTTCATTTTCTTGATTTGATAGGGCCTTCCCGTGGATCAGCATTAACGTGGCACCGCAGAATAAAAATTGCCCTTGATGCAGCAAGGTAGACTAGTTAGTTTATTAGGAGTAATTTGAATGATTGACATTTGATGATATTAACATAACTGTTTGAGCAGAGGAATAGAGTATTTACATGAGCAGTGCCATCCCCCAGTGATCCATAGAGATCTGAAATCATCTAATATTCTTTTAGATTCCAACTTCAATGCAAAGGTAAAACTTTATATAAAAATTATACTAGTACTAGTTTTCCCTCTATTAATGGTGTGTTGTGTTTAATTTTAGCTGTCAGATTTTGGTCTTGCTGTGTTGGGTGGGGCTCAAAACAAAAATAATATCAAGCTTTCTGGAACTTTAGGTTATGTAGCCCCTGAATACATGTTAGATGGTATGTATTATCAACTCTCTCTCAGCTTTTACTTACTCTACAAATCCTATCATTTCCTTTTTCTATAGAAATTACAATCACTTTTCAACAAAAGGTTGAAAGAGTGGTAAAAAGACAAGTATTGAAAACACTTTGAACTTCATGCAAATTATTAGTTTCGTCCTCAAACCATTGACAGCCTTAAAAACATCCTTCTACATGACTAACTAAACTTAAAATACACCCCACCCCTGATCCCCCTTGATTTGCCACATGACATTGCAAGTGTCTCAAACTCGTGTAGGAGCATGAAACTCTTAATAAAAAGTTGAGAGAAGTGTTGAAAATATCGTAAGCTTGGCAAAAATTTAGGGGTGTATTTCACTCATGTTGCAAGATCGGGTTGTATTTAAGTTCAGTTAGTCAAGTAAAAAAGTATTTTTAAGGCTGTCAATAGTTCGAGGATGAAACTAATAATTTCCGCCAAGTTTAGAGGTGTTTTCGATACTTCTCTCTTTGTCAAAAACAAGAAGGTATAATTATAACTACTTTAACCAATTGAGATCCTTTTAAAATAGTGCCACTTTGATTTTCATTTTCTTCTGTCTCTCAAATCAATGTGAAAGAGTTGGGAATTTCTTTCTTTGTTTTATAGGAAAATTAAGTGATAAAAGTGATGTTTATGCTTTTGGAGTCGTACTTTTGGAGCTGTTATTGGGAAGAAGGCCTGTAGAAAAAGAGGAACCAACTGAATGCCAGTCTATAGTCACATGGGTAAGTAATGGTTTGAGATCTATTTTAATTTATGTTTTGAAAATAGAACTTGTCTAAAAGTATTTATGGAATTGTAGGCCATGCCTCAGCTGACAGATAGATCAAAGCTTCCAAACATTGTGGATCCTGTCATACAAAATACAATGGATTTAAAGCATTTGTATCAGGTTTATCATACTTAATGTTGGATTTCATTTAGGGTTCAATATTAGCTGAAAACTTGTTATTTTCAGAGCTCTGAAATTGAGACTGAAGGGTGGTAATGTGTAGGTTGCTGCAGTTGCTGTGTTATGTGTTCAGCCAGAGCCAAGCTATCGTCCCCTAATAACCGATGTATTACATTCCTTAATCCCCCTTCTTCCCACTGAATTAGGTGGGACGCTCCGAGTTACTACACAACAGCTGCCGCCTTCTGACAGCTGATTCCAATTCCAATTATATATGGTGTCTGCAATTCGCCTCATCACTTCTCTACACATTTTTGGCTATTATAATACAACTCACCCCAGGGGATGTATACTATTAACCATGTGTTAGGTATAAATAATTGTTTATTCAATTTTAATACATCATATATTTGTACTTCTATAGAAGATGATGATTTAATGTATAGAGTTTTTGTTTACTTCATGATTTAGTGTTTAGAGTTTTAGCTTATCCACAGAGGGTTAAATCACCAAAGTTTTTGTTCACAATCTAAGATGAGAATTTGGACAAACCATCAGTATGATTGTTATAATTATCTTATTATATGTTTTAGGATTGAACTCTCTACACTATTAGACTAAACCATATGAGCAAGCTTTATCCACAAATTTGAATCTCTTTTTCAGGAACTACATTTTCTACCCTCACATGCTACACGACCTTTCATGTTACAATCAGAGATCCAATGGATTAACCGTTAAGAGAACAAGTAAACTGAAAATGCAAATGACGAGTGTGGCTGTCGGGGTAGGTTTTAAATCTCAACAAAGCAGGCAGCATATCCACAAATATGAGAGAATTCTTTGCAAAATTTTGGGTGTAAATTGGTACAGAGGAAAACATTTTCTCATGTTTATGCAATGTAATGTTACTTCCTATTACATCTC
The DNA here is from genome assembly GCF_900185275.1 of Solanum verrucosum. Taxonomy (NCBI): domain Eukaryota; kingdom Viridiplantae; phylum Streptophyta; class Magnoliopsida; order Solanales; family Solanaceae; genus Solanum; species Solanum verrucosum. The sequence continues at coordinate 2,340,066 of NW_026020070.1, read as the reverse complement.
TACAAAACTTTCAAAAGAGAACTCAGTCTAGAATACTTGTCTAATGTTGATATTGATTCTAGAAGTCTTAATGTACTCCAACAAAGCAGAATCCTCTTCATCAGAAAACAGCAATTCAAGGGAGGATATCTCAGCATTTTCTTTATCAGTGAAGATCCTAGGGACACCTGCAAAGCACAACCATCAACAGTGCATTTCAAAAAGTATAAAGGGTTTTGGCATTTTTTTTTCCTCATTTCCAGCACACCTCCCGACAAACCGAAACAATATGGCTTCTATAAAGGTCAAATGGGAAACAAAACATATAACCCTGACAATGTTTTCAAAAGCGAAAAGATTCAATGAATCGACCAGTTCTCTATTGAATCACTTTGCTAGTCATTCTTTCGAGCACACTTTCCGAAAGCTCATTGCTTCAATAATCCCTTGGAAAATTGAAAATCACCCCCTCGTTTTAAACAAAATTATATTTTTTAGCAACACTAAGCAATGAGAACTTCCAGTAAGCAATTATACTACATATAAAAATCACAGTGCCTACTTGCCACATCCAATAGAGTAATCTTATATCATTAACTTAAGGCATTTTACTCCCTTGTTAAACTCAAAAAGCACACTGCTAGAGTTCTGACAGAGGAAGTCATCAAAAATACAGAGATAGAAACCAGCTTGTAGAAATGAATCTTCAATGAGAGTAAGATTTAGTTGATACTTTTCAATGGCATTTCTCAATAACCTCTGTGTATAAAAAACCTGACGATTTAACACTTTCCAATGACCTTCTGTACCAAAAGATTTTCGTTGACCTTATTGTCGGTATATTAGAATTTATTTATTTTTTCTTTCGATGGTGATCCGTCAAAAAATTAAAATATCTGATACATTATTTTACCTTTTCGACAAACAGGCCGTAGAAAGCTCGATGTGTTGAAAAATATTTTGATTTTTTGACAGTAGGGTCGTCGAAAAGTGTTACATTTTCAGAAAAATGTTTAGCATTTCCAATGTAAAAAAAAGAAACTAAGGGCCCATTATCAATACATATTTCGTTGTTTCAGCTTTAACTTGAAATGGTATTGGGATTCTTACATGGTCTGGCTATTAGGAAACATAAAGAACACATTTTAGCCCCAGATATAAGTAATTACCCAAAATAGCAAATGCACCAAAGTCGTTTAGCCCCATTCTGAGCTACTACCCAAAATAACAATTGGACCAAAGTTGTTTACATATTGATATTTGGCTCAAAGCTTAAGCTTATATTACATTGATTATTACCTCATATCTTGTACATACTTGCGCAGATTACATTTTTGGTGGGGGATTTTGAGCCCATTACGTATTATATGTGTAGGAAGAGCTTTGGACGAAAGCGGGCAGGAAGGGATGATTTAGTGCAAGTCGAGTCAAGAAAACTAAGAACTGAAGAAGGTTGAGGGCACCCCACCTGCTCATGTCACGGCTTCGGAAGATTAGTGTAACACCTCGGAAGTTGGAAAGTCGAAAGGAAAAGGATAATGCAGCAAATTTGTCTGAGACTGATTTTACGAGTCCAACCTATGGACCGTAGGAAGTCCTACGGGCCGTAGATAGGGAATCGTAGACCTACGGTAGAGTTTTGGGAAAAATAAGGTTTCAGTACCTCATTCGACATTCGACGGTTGACCAGGATGGCCCGTCAACCTTTGTACAAGTCGTAGATAGGTCTCATAGGTGGGTCCCAGACTTGGTGAAATTTTGAGGGTCAAGTTGAGTTCAACAGTTGGGGTCTACAGACTGTAGAAGGTTCTACGAGCCGTAGACCAGACTCGTCAAAGTTGGTCCAATTTTATAAGTTTCTGAACTTTTCTAGGGTTGACCAGTACGGTCCGTAGAAAGTCCTACGGACCGTAGGTCCAAACCGTAAGAAGGGGTTGGCAGTTATTTTATAGGATTTTAGGTCTTTTCTCTAAGTGATTAGTGTCTAAACTAGGTTGTTTTGATCCTTATCCTAAGCCCTATATAAGTCCTTTAAGCCTAAAAACTAGCCATTCTCCTAAATTCCCTCCAAGATCACCCCTAAATTTCCTCTCAAAAGCTAAGGAAGGAGAAAGCTAGGGTTTGGCTTGAAGAACTCCAATCCACCATAGATTGTGGGCATTGATTACTAAGGTATGTTAGTATTCACCTATGGAGTCCTTTCCTCCATAGGGTTCCTAAATTCTCCAATTTTAAAGTTAGATTCTAAATGAAAGTTAGGATTTTATCCAATCTTCATGGGTTCTTATCAATCATGATTCAATTAATTGTTTTCTATCTTTTTATGCATGAATTGAAGTAATTACATGATTTTAAGTTTGTGAGAAATATAGGAAAAGAATATTATTGAATTGTTGTTGTTTACATTATTACATTGAGACCCTATTTATAGACCCTAGAATACAATCCTTTACCAAGTAGGATACTATTTAGTATTCCTATTTCTATTTCTATTCCTATTCCTATTCTAATAGGATTGTATAAACTTATTCTTATTCTAATAGGATTGTATAAACCTATTCCTATTCTAATAGGATTGTATAAACCTATTCCTATTCTAACACTCCCCCTCAAGCTAGTGCATACAATTCATGTACCTAGCTTGTTACAAATGTAATTAACATGAGGACCGATGAGGGGCTTGGTGAGATATCTGCAAGTTGATCACTCGACTTCACAAATTTGACAATCAATCTCAATGGGCTTGGTCTTCTCATGAAATACTGAATTTGATGCATAATGCCGATAAAACAGAGAGTGATAAAATTACAGTGTTGAACTTCCCAAACCAAGCTTGCAAAAACTATTTCAGACCATAGAGTGACTTACGTAATCAACATACAAGGCTACTAAACTCCCCCTGAGCAACAAATTAGGTGGTTGCTCCATATAGACTTCTTCACAATGCAACGGTCGCCGGAAGTGCTCAAAATCTAGTATAAAGTGTATGGATCATGTTGGAATCAATAGACGTGTCAATATTTAACAAGAAAGTCACCGAAAAATTGGCCGGAACATGCTTATATGCCGGAGTATTGATTTGATGGATAAAAGTGGTCACAATCTAAGAAATAAAATTATATGGCTAGGGTTGGAATGATGTCACGACCCAACTAGAAAATAGAAATTATATAGGATAGTTCGAATTGATGGAATGACCCCCATTGAAAAAGAGAAATAATATGGGTAGGGTCAGAATGATGGCACAACCCTAATGAAAAAGAGAAATTATATAGGTATGGTTGGAATGATGGCACAACCCTACGCAAATCAAATTTGGGGAGTCACCGGAAAGACGAATGGAACTATGCAAATCAAATCTGAGGAGTCACTAAAAAGACATGATGCTATGCAACTCAGATATGAGAAAGTAGTTCGGTAAAATCCACGGTACTACACAAATTAATTATGAAAAGTAGTCCGGAGAGATGCACGGTGCTACGCAAATAAGATATGCAAAAAAAGGTAGTCACCGGAAGGATGTCACGGTGCTACACAAATTATATATGAAAAAGTAGTCACTGGAATGATGGCACAGTGCTACACAAATTAAATATGAAAAAGTAGTCACCGGAATGATGACACGGTGCTACAAAAATTAAATATGAAAAAGTAGTCACCGGAATGATGGCACGGTGCTACACAAATTAGATATAAAAAAGTAGTCACTGAAAAGATGGCACGGTGCTACAAGTTAGATATAAGAAAGTAGTCACCGGAATGATGACACAGTGCTTAAATAAATCAAATATGAGAAAATAGTCACCGGAAAGATACATGGTGACCCAACTTTTGCTAACATAATTGTTGGCCAGACGGGCGGCATATATGAGTAATAGCCGCCCGCCGGCAGCGGAATCACTTTGATCGTTTACCAAGATCGTAGAGGCTCTGATATCATGTGAGAAATATAGGAAAAGAATATTATTGAATTGTTGTTGTTTACATTATTACATTGAGACCCTATTTATAGACCCTAGAATACAATCCTTTACCAAGTAGGATACTATTTAGTATTCCTATTTCTATTTCTATTCCTATTCCTATCCTAATAGGATTGTATAAACTTATTCTTATTCTAATAGGATTGTATAAACCTATTCCTATTCTAATAGGATTGTATAAACCTATTCCTATTCTAATAGGATTGTATAAACCTATTCCTATTCTAACAAAGTTGAATTCATATGAACCCATGCATGATCCATGATTTTTAGACTATAATCATATGATGAAGATTATGAACTATGAAAGATGAATTTATGAAGATATGCATGTTCTTTTATGAAATTAATATAAATGATTTAAGGATATTTTGAGAGTAAAACATCAATGCTGTTGTTCTAAAAGGGTTTCTCACAAAATGATTAATAAGGTTGAAAGGTTTACTCACCTAAGTTGAATCGAGATTAAGGAGCTCTTCTAAATGAACTTTAGCTTGGATTAGTTGCTAAATTGTGTCCTTCCATGGATGATGAAATGAATAAGATTGATGACTATTCCGTAGGATTTTTGCTTAGCACCGAAAGGATATTGAGATGGAGGCTTTCCCATTAGTAGAGGCCGGGTCTCTAGTAGCAATCTGCTCATCCCATAACTATGTGCCACCATAGGATGATTGTCTTAGATAGACATTAGCTAGTGGATCCACTTTAGCTCAGATTTATGGTTCTTACCTTGGCAAGTAAGGGCACCCCTTCTCGATATGGGGTAGACACTGGATTCCATGTTATAGCTCACATGGTCTATGTCGGTTACATGGTAAACTTCCCATAATATGAACTAAGGTTACTTTTAAAGTATCTTCATAGTGATTTAAAGATCTTTAGCTTGCATTGACCATGATCATGATTTATGTTTTCTAACCCTTCTTATCTTCTGATTTAGCTTGGTCATTGCATGTCATAAGTCCTTTTTAGCATGATTTCATAACTTTTATGCATTGCTATCATACTTAGTACGTTCCATGTACTAATGCATACTTGTGCCTACATTGTTTCACTAATGTAGGCCAGACGCTCCTACCTCTCACACTCGTGGCTAGTTGATCTTTGGCACTCAAGGATTGGTGAGTCCTCATGTTTCGAGGACCGAGACACTTTTATTGCTTTCTTTATTTCAATTTTCAAACTTGTATGTGATGTATGAGTTACGTCCCAATCACTTCCTTGTAGTAATAGATAGCTTATTGAGACTTATGTTTAGGGGTGCGCATCGGTCGGTTCGGTTCGGTTTTAGGTGTTATTGGTTCGGTTTATCGGTTTTCGGTTTGTAAATACTTCAAACCGATAATCAAACCAATAACATATTTCTTATCGGTTTTTGGTTAATCGGTTTATGGTACTTAACGGTTCGGTTTTCGGTTTAACCAATAAGAAAATGCTCATATATATTATATACACGATAAGAAAATTTTCAAATAAACCATATGATTTTTCCAGCATTTGGCATGAAAGTAATAATCATAAAAGTAACAATCATTTTTCTTGCAAGTTTAGACACTAAACACATTCAAAGGAAAAAGTGTGAAAGTAAAAATCGTTTTAACCATTAACAAAAAGTGTGAAAGTAACAATCGTTTAACCATTAACAATAAGACTAGTAAATTTAGTATAGTCTTATTGGGTTATCGGTTTAACCATTAACAAAAATTATAAAACCGGAAACCGAACCAATAATCCAATAAAAATTTTTGCAAAACCATTTAAAAACCGTTAGCCCAATAACCCAATATCAATAAACCAATAGTGTTTTTTTCGGTTCGGTTTATTGGTTAAATCGGTTTTTGCACACCCCTACTTATGTTAGACTTCCACTTTTGTCAAACTCTTTAAATGAATTAAGACTTTTTTCTTGAAATCTTTATTTCTATTATCTTGTATGATGTATGCTAAGTGACTTGTGTAGGGCCTTTTGTGGTTCTATACGCCATGTTACGCCCGGGGTATACTTTGGGTCGTGACAACGAGCCAGGGAAGTTGGCCAATTTCAAAGCACTGAATCAAGGGGTGTCGCGAGCCCCATCGCAACCAAACCTGAAATTTTGTTGAGGAGGAGCTCATCAACCCCCCTCACACTGTGAAGTCCCTTGATGAGCATCTCAATTTTTGATACCATAGTTTTGATTTGCATGAGCCGAGTTTTTATTGGCATGAGCGACCTCTTACACACCCTAGGCCATATATAAACCCCAAGAAACGTCTTTTGAGGGGACACTATTTTGGAGGGCAAGAACCACACCAGAAGCAAGGGCTAACGATATTAAGAAACGAGTTTCCTATTTCTCCCATTATTTCTTGTTGTTTATGAATTTTAGTATTGCGTTTTTGAGTAAAATTATGAGTAGCTAAATTTCTCATCTAGGATATTGATAGAAACATTTATAGGATGATTTCTTGCCAGTGTTCAAATATAATTGTCTATTTGCCAGGAAATTGGCATAGTTGAATTTGTATGAGGTCAAGGACATGTGTCATGATTTAATAGCTCGATTATTAGTAGTCAAATGTGTTCGTGTATGTAAGTAAGAAATGAGATAAAGATAATAAATTAAGCAAAGAAAGTCATATGTATCTGACGGTTTCTCAACAAGAAAAAAAGTAAGCAAAGAAAGTCATATGGAGCAGTGGATCTCCGATATGTTCGTTTTCACGGGCGTCGTTATCGGACATTGCAGGCTGAGCATCTATTTCTCGTATATCGTTCCACACCGAGAAGAGGGATGTGTACCAGTGATGTTTGAGTGTTCTTAGCTTCAGATCCAAGAACGATTAAGTAAATGCTATAAAGTAGACTTAGGGTATGTTTGGTATGGAAGAAAACATCTTGACCGTTGTTGCCGGAAAATCCCCACCTCCAATAGAGTCTCAAGCACATATTGGAAAAAGTGGATTCACTTGATTTGAACAACAAGACACCTGTTAGGGATACTATTCTATTCTAGAACATTGTACTGAGGGCAGAATAGTATTTGTAACTTGTATATATTTTTCTTTCTGCATTTTATTTATTCAGTCAGTTAGAGAGTTTGTTAGATTATGGATTGCCTTCCGAGTTTTAGCCTGTATAAATACACCATCTCTTGTACAGAAATATACACAACAAATAGAGATTTATCACTGCGAATCAGTCTCTTCTTTACAGCTTTTCTCAACTGCTAAATTTAAGACCGCTGAGTGTGTGTGTGTGTGTGGGGGGGGGGGGGGGGGGGTTATTGTCTCATTCAAATGGTGGAGGTATTTTTCCCAAACCCAAAAGGTAAAAGGGATTTACTCGAAAAAAATAATCTTTTCAACAGCTTCCTCCAGCTACTATCAGTGGCAATCAAACCACTAACCACCCAAACACCCATTTGCCATCAAAATATGCTCTGAGCCCAGTCTCAGAATGGCATAAGATCACTAATTATTTGAGCCTTCTGTAGATGAACTTGAAAATGAAAAAAGAATAGTCTTGGCCTTTTATTTTCTTAATTTATTTTGGTACCTAAGAATGCTAAACCTCAGCATAAGCTAGTTCTTCAAGTAGTTCATGTGTGACCATCCTAGATCATCAAAAAATGGGAACAAGACCATTTATTCCAAGTAAAATCAGCTGAATAATGTAAAATACTTCTACCAGTAGACCAAGAATGATTTAAAAAGTTTTACGACCTCCAAATTTCTGTCAACTACATGTAGATGCCCAATATTCCTACGATAATCATCACCTACTTCTAGCATACCACTAACAGAAAACTAAAACATAAGTAGTCAACTAACCATGGAAGCATTCCCTTGCTTGTCCTGCCATAAGAATAACATCACCACTTCGAACAAACATTGCAAGAGGTGGAACCTCCCTAGACTTTCCCCCTATAAGGAAAATGCCTTTACAGCCCAAGCTACAGAGAAAAAAGAACACTTCAGCCCTTGGTAACGTTTCCTACATATCAAAGTTTGAACTTAATTCAAGTAGAAAGAGCTGTAAAAAATCAGCACATACCTCATGCTAACAATAGGCTTACTCCAATCCTTCTCCATGTCATCAAGGTGGCCACCAAGTGTGTCACCTTAAAGGAGTAGAGAAAACTAGAATTAGCAAATAAGAAGTCAACTGTAATGGCTCCTTTTCATATACACTTGGTATAGGTATAGATTCATATGCTTAAGACCTAGAAGACAAATATTTGAGAACGGGTACCTAGACCAAAGTAATTGACAATTGCTGCTTCTGCCTGGAACACTTCACCTAATGGAAGGGTAGGTGCTGCCATTCTTTCAGCCAACAGGCAAAGTGCATCAGGTATCTTGTTGTGAGGCAGAGAAATATTATAGCTCCGCTGAGCAAATGCCAGGAAAAATAAATCAGAATTGATACTAATCAAGGAAATAAAAAACTATGAAAACACGTCCAAGGTTAAATAAAATCAAGCACATAAAAAGAGAACAAAATATACTGTACGGAAGAAGGAAGGAATGATGAGTGTACAATTGCTAAAAAGTCTCATCAGCAGGAATAGACACAAGAAACTAATGTTAGTGCACAATGAACAAATTATTCAAAGACAATATATCGTCAGTGCTTAGCTAAAATAACAATAAAATTTGTGGACTTAGATAAGGTCATGAAACAAGTTGAGAAGGAAGGAATGTACAATTCCTATTTCATTGGTACCAGTGAGTTTTAACAGCAGTGAAGAAACAAATGGTACCATAATAAGAATCACATGATGGTATTCAAAGCCTACATAACTAGTTTGGTTCACATATGAAATAAGCCCAACTCCTATGAATACTTTAAAAAGGGTGTTATGATGCACAAATGAGAAATATTGAATATCCTCACATCACTAGGACTGTATGCAAATGGGCAACAAGCCATGTAAATGAACCTTTGAACAATATACTGCACTTTATGAGGAGAAATTCAGCAAGACCTTCGACCAGTCAAACTGCATGCCAAGGGTGCTCCACCGTAACTTACGAAGCAAAACAGAGGCTGGCACTGATTTGCATGTACCTCCTTTGGAAAATGCACCTGATTGATCAAAAAAATTCCATGTGGGAACATTTATGTCGTTCTGGATGATTTCCACCTCAGAATTATTGGTTCCACAGTACTGCTCCTCTTGAATCAAAACTTTATTATCCTTGGCAGCAGCAAATAAGTCCTGTAGAGGCCCATAAATTGCATTGTGGTTGGTCCTGTTAGGAGGTTGAGGAAAGCTTGTTAAACTCTCCTTTATCCATCGGCATTGCTCCTCAACGGGTAATGCTCCAGGAATGAAATAAAACCCTGCAACAATCAGCACAAAAGCTTCAATGTCCCGCATGCTAACAACAGAAGATTAATCGAGAATTAATGTCATCAACTGACTATGCCTCAACACATAACAAAGTTGCAGCCTGCTATAGTCGTCTATAACCATTCACTTTATTCAAGACCAAATCATTCCATTGCTACTTTGCCTGTAAATAAATTTCCTTCAAGAAAAATATGAGCTGTAAAACTAAAGGTTCATCAACGTTCACAACTATCCTATACTTAACATACAAGTCAGGACTAAAAAGATAGTGAAATAACGTATTGGGACAATAGTTGTTCAATAAGTACATTTTTAATTTATAATTCACCTTTCAATTCTATGCATGTAAATTATGGAGAGTATGCTGAGAAATAGGGTGTTCAAGTATTAGTTTCCTATCTCAATGAGCTTTACAAATTACATCTTGTTTGGATGGTTGCTACCCGTTATATTGTATTGTTAGTTTAAACAATGTTTGTTTTGATTATTACTTAAATTCTATTGTATCGTATCATTTAAATCCATCGTAGGTAACAACGAAAAGACCCAATTTATGTAACGACCGATCGAGTGTGATTGCGTCGTCACCTTAATATTTTCTTCTCATTTTGTCTTTATTTATTATTTAATAATTATATTTCATCTTTTAGCCTACTTTTTGATAGTAGCTCTACCTGTAGTCTACTTTCTTGTAGGTTTATCGTTCAAATTATGAATGTGTGACATTATGTAACGACATAGAACGATGCAATCTATCCAAACATCGTATTCATTAAAACAATACAATACAACCATCCAAACAACTGTCAAAGGTCAGATCTTTTTGATAAAAAGACCTTGAATTGTTTACTGATCAAATAGTTTCCAAGTTGAAATAGAAATTCTTGATATACAAGTCAAGTCGAATGGAAATTGTGCAATAATAACATGATAAGGCATACCGGGATGAGTTTCCAAGCAGAAGATAGGAGTATGGAGATCGCATTGAATTGGGAAAATGCCTGAGGGAAGTTCACCATTTCTATGGTAAGACTCTGAAATTGACTTGAAATCAATAACGTCGGACAAATCTACTGGTCTGGGTTGCTTTTTCCTGAGTTGAACAACAACAAGAAGAACAGATTAGTGTGCCAATTGCCATTAACGTAAAAGAGATGGAACTATTCTATAAGAAACTTACTTTCGGGTATTGTCGTAATACAGCTTGTATTTCTTTTCAGCCTTCCTGAAAGCGGTTCGCTCTGCATCTTCGGTGGAACCGTACATCTTCTTCTACCCCGAAAAACAGATAAATCTTTCAATTAGGGTTCACGCTATACGTAATCGCCTTCGATCACAAAATTTAACTTTAAGCTATCAATCAACTTTTCAGGTTTAGGCCTGCTTGTTTTCATTAACATCATCTCAATAATTAACATTTGTTATATATATAATTTTTTAAATACATAAACACAATATATATTAAATATTACATTAAGAAAACATTTAAAAAATCGTCATTTTTTAAAATATTAAGATATTTGAATTTATAAATAAATATTTTAAGTTTGATAAAAATAAAATGAACCTACATATATAAATTACTATAATAAAAATAATTATTAGAAAAAAATATAGTCACCATTTTAAAAAAAAAATTCAACATAAGTTAAGCGTCAATAATCAACATGAATAATCACACTATTACAACACCTAGTTCTATCACAATTAGTATTCCTCCTATTTTTTTTAAAAGTTGATTTGGACTCTAGGTCCTTTATTCCTTCAAATCATTGGGCTCATCCACTACCAAACAACAAAAGAAAACCTAGTCGCCCAAAAAGTGACCAAATCAGGATATAACAAGACCCTAAGAAATAGGGTTTCCTAAGTGAGTCTTCAGCTTCTTCTTTCCCTAACCCTTTCGCCTCTCTGAAGATGCTCCACCTTGTGAGCCCCAATAGTGGTCTTCGCCTCCTCCTCCTATGGATGATCAACATACTACATCGCTAGTCTTCTCTTATACTATCAAAATCATCTTTCAAAGGTACTTTTCCATTTTCTTCTCAAATCTTTTTTTTTCTTTTTATTTCTCTGTTGATTTATCTCATCTTGTAGGTGTACTACCCGGTTTGGATGTATGAGCTCTTGCTGAGCTCGGAAAAGAGTATGAACCCTGCATTCCAGCTTTGAAGATCCTTGTAAGTAACTATTTTCTCCCATACCTTGTGTGACCTCCTTCTTCCTGTAGTTGAAGCAAAAGAGGAGAAAACCAAGTTACTCCCGTGCGTTCTCTTGATCTCCTAGCTGGATGCAAGTTAAGAATGCATATCTGATTCCTCGATTCTCATGTTTTGCTTGTGCATGCATAAATTTTTGCTGGATGTCGTAGCTTCGGATAAATAGTTTCCTTATAATTTTTTTGCTTCTGATATAGATATTACCTAACTTGTAAACAAAGTTGTGGAATTCTTTGGCGTTCACTACTTAAAAACTGCTAAAAAGCGACAGACAACGTCGCTCCAAAAAAGCGACGGACTAAGAGATGCCGTCCGTCGCTTTTTAATTAAAATAATTATTTTTATAATTATTTTACAAAAAGTGACGGACTGCATCTCTTAGTCCGTCGCTTTTTTTACGGATTTTTGCGCTAAATATATATAATTAATAATAATTTATTTAATATATATAGAGACGTCGTCCGTCGCTTTTTATTAAAAATAATTATTTATAAATTAAACAATAACCACGCTATCCGTCGTTTTAATTTATTTTATTTTATTAATTAGTTTTTAAAAAAGCGATGGACGACATCTCTTAGTCCGTCGATTTTTGGTCAAAATATCTAGTCAAACATTTTTAAAAAGCGAGGAACAGCGTCTCTTAGTCCGTCGCTTTTTAATTAAAATATTTATTTATTTATTTTTTTAAAAGCGACGGACGGCATCGCTTAGTCCGTCGCTTTTTTCGCGTATTTTTGCTAATTAATTATTTTTTATAGATAGTGACGCAATCCGTCACTTTTTATTAAAAATAATTATTTATTAATTTAAAAAAAGTCACGCCGTCCGTTGCTTTTTATTAATTTTAATTGTTTAATTATTTTTTAAATTAGCGACGGACAACATCTTTATGTCCGTCGCTTCTTGGTCAAAATATCTGGTCAAATATTTTAAGAAAGCGATGGACAATGTCTCTTAGTCTGTCGCTTTTTGGTCAAAATGTTGGTCAAACATTTTTTTAAAAAAGCGACGGACATAGAGACGTTGTCCGTCGCTTTTTTAAAAATATCTGCACTAGCAGACACGATTTTCCCCATTTCTCCATATAAAAAACAAAATTGAGAAATATTTTGATTTAATTTTATTTAAATCGTCTTCCGGAGAATGGTTTTGTGTAAAATAAAAAACAAAAAAAATTATAATACCGACTTTCAGATGTCGGTAAAATTAAATAGTATGTAATAAATTAATATTTTCAATTAACTTTAAATAAATCGTCCTCCGAATGACGATTTTATATAAGTTAAAAAATAATTTAATATAAAATACCGACCCCCCGATGTCAATATTATTTAATTAACATGATTACTTTTTATTTATCTTAAAATTTAATGTGATACCGACCTCATGAGGTCAGTATTTTTTATTATATCTAATTACTTTTAATAAAAGCGACATCCGGAGGTCGGTATGTTTAAAATATTCCTATTAATCATAATTTTGCTATTGTGCATAATATTAAAATTTCATTTTACACCTACGATTAATTGTTCAAAAAGTACAATTTTGTATACTTTTACAAATAAAATGTTAGAATTCGTGAAATAAATAAATAAATATCTATAATCGATATTTAGAGTATGAAACTACGTTGATATCAATTAGGAGATAATTATACTTATATTTATAGAGTAATGTACAAATCCTATCAGTCCGTCGTCTAATCATAAACTTAATATCTCATGTCATGATGTAGTAGAGGTGAAGAGCTAACATATAATCCATTCCAGTATGAAATGCGAGATAGTATTATTATATACGTTCGATCTTGAATGGATGTCAAGTGTAGTGATCACCTCTTAATTATGATGACATGTAAAGGATACTTCATCGGAGTATGAAATACGTTGATTAATTATATATATATTCCTCGAGTAGTTTAACAAATCAAGTCTTATATACTAGTGGTTCAAATATGAAATACATTATCAATTAAAGAAATACCGATTATCAATTCAAGGAGATTTATATATTAAATTTGATATTGATAAACTTTTGTTGATCAATAAAATTAAATTTATATAATTAGAAGGTATATAATTTAAATTTATAAAATTAACTTGATCGATAAATTAAATTTATTAAATTAAACTTTTGTTGATGTGTAGTTAAATTATATATATATATATATATATATATATATATATACAACCCCTCTAACTTGTCCACATTTTTCATTTTGGCACTTTATCTTAGCCTTGTTCCATTTTAACCCTTGAACTCCATTTTTTATGTTCCATTTTAACACGAAATACTATTTTTATGATTTATTTATTTATATATATATTCTTCAATTGCAACTTCTTATTTTAAATCGACATGTGTCATTTAATTTTAGTTAAAAAATTAAAAATTAACAAAAAATAATTCTTTTTAAAAAATAATAATTTATTTTTAAGAGTGTTATGTATTTTTGTGTGAAAAATAACCGACGAAATTGTGTTGGTTTTCTTTCTTTAAAATCACTGACAACCTAACAAAGTCAGTCGAGTTTTAACATTGTTTAGTAGTGTTATTAGCAATGAACAAGAGTCTTTTTTTAGTAGTGTTATTAACTAAGTCAGTCGAGTCTTTTTGAAGATGGGTTTTTTTATTCGTATTGATTTATATTAAAAATTAAAAGTGAGTATTTGCGTTAAATTTAGATAGCCTAGATGATAAGAAAAAATAAATAAGTAGTGTTATTTAATTTGATTGAATGTTTAAGAAAGAAAATAAAAGAACTTTCGTCAATTTATTTTCATGCAAAAATACAGAGAAATATAAAAAAATAATATTATTGTTTGAAATTTTTTATGTTCGTTCGCGAATGTTTAATTTTTTTAAAATAAGAAATTGCAATTGAAGAACATAAATAAAAACAAATCATAAAAATTAGTATAAGTGTTTAAATGGTACATAAAAAATGGAGTTTAAGGGTTAAAATGGAACAAGACTAAGTTGGAGTGCCAGAATGAAAAATGAGGACAAGTTTGAGGGGCTGTATATGTGTTTGGCCTATATATATACATATATATATATATATATATATACATATATATATATATATATATATATATATATGTATATATATATGTATATACATATGTATGTACGTATGTATGTATTTGTATATGTATATGTAATTTTAATTAATAAAATCAACCTCAAAAGGTAAGTTTATATTAAAATAAATTAATAAATACCGACCTAAAGAGGTCGGCATATTTAAATAATTATTTTATTTAGATAATATCGACTTCACGATGTCGGTATGTTGACACCCAATTTTGACAGACCTATAACCCTTTCAGAAGTGTTATTTGGTTAAATACGTGTTTTTTTTTAAAATATTCCGAGTTTAAATTTTTAATCGATTTTGTCTAAAAATTATATATTTTAGTTTGCATGCTTTATAAAATTATTGTAAATATTATTAAAATATTTTTAAAATTATAAGTAAAACTCAGAATAATTATTTTATTCAAATGTTTTAAAATTTAAGTGTTTTTTATTATATAAAATGTTATAATATTTGTAGTATTTTAATTGGATAACATTTCTTTAATTTTTCTCGAAATCATTTAATTTTTAGCCCATTCTAATCTAATTCCTTTCAATTTTAGCTTTTTCCTTATTCAATTCATTGCAATTCTAGCCACCTCAATCCAATTTCGATTTTCAATTATAGCCTCTTATATCAATTTTAGTTGCAATTTTAGCCATTCATTCATTGCAATTATAACCCTTTTTGTCCAAATCTTGAAACATTAGTTTAAATCTTAACCGTCCATCCTTTAAGTGAATCCTAGATCAAATCCTAGCCGCTCATCTTAACTAATCCAATGGCTCAAATTAAATCTACCTAACCTTCCTATTTTTGACCTAAAAAAAGACCAAACCCTCTAATTTTGAAAACTCATTCTTTTCTTCTCTCTCAAGCAGCCCAGCCTCCTCCCGTCGCCCTCCTCCCATCGCCCTCCTCTCGTCGCCCTCCTCCCATCGCCCTCCTCCCGTTGCCCTCCTTCCGCCGCCCTCCTTCCGCCGCCCTCCTTCCGCCGTCCTCCTCTTCTTATCTCTTCTCTCCTTGCTCCCTCCCGTCTCTTCTCACTGGCGAGAACGGCGAGACAAATCGCCGCCTCTCTCTCGTCTCTCCAATCAGCGAAAGTTCACTGCTCTGTCTCTCCCTCAACTGCTCCGGCCAGCGAGCTCCAAGCAATCAACATCAGCAGCCGGCGAGGAGAGCAACAACATCTCCGGCCAACTGACCCTGACCT
Organism: Solanum verrucosum; assembly: GCF_900185275.1. NCBI lineage: Eukaryota > Viridiplantae > Streptophyta > Magnoliopsida > Solanales > Solanaceae > Solanum > Solanum verrucosum. The sequence continues at coordinate 2,324,245 of NW_026020070.1, read as the reverse complement.
CGATCCACTGCCCTTCTCCTTTAATTGAAGGTTAGGGTTTCATAATATTATTTTTAATTTCTTTCAATTTGAGTATTGAATTTATTAATTAGTGTATTGAATTAGTTTTTTTATTGATTGTTAGTTTGAGTGATTGTTAGTTAGTAAGTGAATGATTTAGGGGCTTTTGATGGTTAGTTTGAATTAGGGATTATTTGATTGTTAGTTTGTGTTTGTTGATTGTGAAATGAAAATTTTATTGTTGGGGTTTGTTTGAATTAGGGTATCTTAGGATTTGTTTGAAATTTGGTATTTCTTGAGTTAATTAGTTCGATTTTGGAATTTTAAGATTAGATTGAATTAGGGTATTTAAGGAGTTGTTTGAATTTAGGATTTTAGCACTAGTTAGATTTTGAGATTTTAGGACTAGTTTGAATTTGTGATTTAAAGACTAGTTTGAATTTTGAATTTAGGACTAGTTTGAATTATTATTGAAGTTGAACTTAGAATTTGAACATGAACTTGAACTTGAACTTAGAATTTGAAGTTAAACTTAGAACTTGAACTTGAAATTAGAACTTGAACTTAGAACGTGAACTTGAACTTAGAATTTGAACTTGAAATTAGAACTTGAACTTGAACTTAGAACTTGAACTTAAACTTAGAACTTGAACTTGAATTTAGAACTTGAACTTGAACTTGAACTTAGAACTTGAACTTGAAGTTGAACTTAGAACTTGAACTTGAAATTAGAACTTGAACTTAGAACTTGAACTTGAACTTGAACTTGAACTTAGAATTAGAACTTGAACTTGAACTTGAAATTAGAAATTGAACTTGAACTTAGAACTTGAAATTAGAACTTGAACTTAGAATTAGAACTTGAACTTGAAATTAGAAATTGAACTTGAACTTAGAACTTGAAATTAGAACTTGAACTTAGAGCTTGAACTTGAAATTAGAATTTGAACTTGAACTTAGAACTTGAACTTGAAATTAGAACTTGAACTTGAACTTGAACTTGAACTTGAACTTGAACTTAGAATTTGAAGTTAAACTTAAAACTTGATGTTGAAATTAGAACTTGAACTTGAACTTAGAATTAGAACTTGAACTTGAACTTAGAAATTAAACTTGAACTTAGAACTTGAAATTTCAGTATTGAATTTGTTAATTAGTGTATTGAATTAGTTTTTTTATTGATTGTTAGTTTGAGTGATTGTTAGTTAGTAAGTGAATGATTTAGGGGTTTTTGATGGTTAGTTTGAAATAGGGATTATTTGATTGTTAGTTTGTGTTTGTTGATTGTGAAATAAAAATTTTAATGTTGGGGTTTGTTTGAATTAGGGTATCTTAGGATTTGTTTGAAATTTGGTATTTCTTGAGTTAATTAGTTTGATTTTGGAATTGTAAGATTAGATTGAATTAGGGTATTTAAGGAGTTGTTTGAATTTAGGATTTTAGCACTAGTTAGATTTTGGGATTTTAAGACTAGTTTGAATTTGTGATTTTAAGACTAGTTTTAATTTTGAATTTAGGACTAGTTTGAATTATTATTGAAGTTGAACTTAGAATTTGAACATGAACTTGAACTTGAACTTGAACTTAGAATTTGAAGTTAAACTTAGAACTTGAACTTGAACTTAGAACTTGAACTTGAACTTAGAATTTGAACTTGAAATTCGAACTTGAACTTGAACTAGAACTTGAACTTAGAACTTGAACTTAAACTTAGAACTTGAACTTAAACTTAGAACTTGAACTTGAAATTAGAACTTGAACTTAGAACTTGAATTTGAATTAGAACTTGAACTTAGAACTTGAACTTGAACTTGAACTTGAACTTAGAACTTGAACTTGAAATTAGAACTTGAACTTCGAACTTGAACTTGAACTTGAACTTAGAATTAGAACTTGAACTTGAAATTAGAAATTGAACTTGAGCTTAGAACTTGAAATTAGAACTTGAACTTGAACTTGAAATTTAACTAATTTTAGAACTTTTCGTGCTAGGCAACTGAGGAAGCAACTGAGGAAGCTCAACATCTAAAAAAGTTGATACAAGATTAAATTGCTTCTTTTATCAAAGTAGGAGATAAGGTTGGTGCTTCTAAATTTCTAAAGTTCAAGTACAATTGTTTTCAATAATGTGTTTGTGTCCATCTAGTATTGATATTTAGCTTTAATTTTATGATAATATTTTTGTGTCCATCGATTGTTTGTTAAGCATAAGTACCAACACTAGTTGATCCTATTGATGACAAAATTGATTTTCTTGCAAGATCGATTTGTGTCCATCTAGTGTTGACACTTAGCTTTAAATTTAGAAATAATATATTTGTTAAGCATGAGTACCAACACTAGTTGATCCTATTGATGACAAAATTGATTTTCTTGCAAGATCGATTTGTGTCCATCTAGTGTTGACACTTAGCTTTAAATTTAGAAATAATATATTTGTTAAGCATGAGTACCAACACTAGTTGATCCTATTGATGACAAAATTGATTTTCTTGCAAGATCGATTTGTGTCCATCTAGTGTTGACACTTAGCTTTAAATTTAAATAAGTTGAATTAAAAAATGTGGTTTTGTTGATGAATTTAGTTGTTGGAATTAAGTCAAAACTAAACTAGTTAAAGTTGTTTAAATAAGTTAAATTAAATAATGTGGTTTTGTTGATGGATTTAGTTGTTGGAATTAAGTCAAAACTAAACTAGTTCAAGTTAAAAAGTTGTTAAGTTGTTTAAATAAGTTAAATTAATTAATGTGGTTTAGTTGGTGGATTTAGTGTTGTATTAAGTCAAAACTAAACTAGTTAAAGTTGTTAAGTTGTTTAAATAAGTTAAATTAAATAATGTGGTTTTGTTGATGGATTTAGTTGTTGGAATTAAGTCAAAACTAAACTAGTTAAAGTTGTTTAAATAAGTTAAATTAAATAATGTGGTTTTGTTGATGGGTTTAGTTGTTGGAATTAAGTCAAAACTAAACTAGTTCAAGTTATAAAGTTGTTAAGTTGTTTAAATAAGTTAAATTAATTAATGTGGTTTAGTTGGTGGATTTAGTGTTGTATTAAGTCAAAACTAAACTAGTTAAAGTTGTTAAGTTGTTTAAATAAGTTAAATTAAATAATGTGGTTTTGTTGATGGATTTAGTTGTTGGAATTAAGTCAAAACTAAACTAGTTAAAGTTGTTAAGTTGTTTAAATAAGTTAAATTAAATAATGTGGTTTTGTTGATGGATTTAGTTGTTGGAATTAAGTCAAAACTAAACTAGTTCAAGTTATAAAGTTGTTAAGTTGTTTAAATAAGTTAAATTAATTAATGTGGTTTAGTTGGTGGATTTAGTGTTGTATTAAGTCAAAACTAAACTAGTTAAAGTTGTTAAGTTGTTTAAATAAGTTAAATTAAATAATGTGGTTTTGTTGATGGATTTAGTTGTTGGAATTAAGTCAAAATTAAACTAGTTCAAGTTAAAAAGTTGTTAAGTTGTTTAAATAAATTTGGGAAAATGCATAAGTACCCCCCCAGCCTATACCCGAAATCCCAGAGACACACCTAACCTTTACTAAGGTCCTATTACCCCACAAACTTATTTTATATGTAATATTCTACCCCTTTTTGGCCTACGTGGCACTATCTTGTGGGCCCAACTCATGTTGACATTTTTTTCAAGGATAGTGCCACGTAGGCCGAAAAGGGGTAGAATATTATAGATAAATTAAGTTCGGGGGGGGGGGGGTAATAGGACCTTAGTAAAGGTTAGGTGTGTCTCCGGGATTTCGAGCATAGGCTGGGGGGGTACTTATGCATTTTCCCAATAAATTAAATTAAATAATGTGGTTTTGTCAATACTAAACTAGTTTTAGGACTACTACTAGTAAAATTATTATTAAATTTTATTTATAATATAATCGAATATCTATATTTTTGTAGATGGATCATCGTTTGTGGATGTATAATATGCATTATGAAATTGGTGCTGGTTTGAAACCTGAGTTTATTGACGGTGTTAGAAATTTTATTGAACATACAATGACACTTGACATTTTCAAGATTAATGGATTGGCTAGGTGTCCTTGTAGTGCATGTAAGTACTTAAATTTTTTTAAACCAGATAGAGTTATGGTTCATTTGCACCGTAATAGATTTAAGCCTAAATATTTTGTATGGATTGATCATGGAGAAAGTGATGGATTGGATGGTATCTTTTATAATTCGATGCCTACTGATGTATATAATATGGTTGCACCACATGGCCAAATTAGGGTTGAACAAGTTAGAGTTGAACATGATAGAGTTCATGAAATGATCAATGATGCTTTCGGGGTTCAAGGTGGGATGGAACCGGAACAATATTTTGATGAAGCTCCTAATGAAGAAGCAAGACGCTTTTATGATCAATTAGAAGAGTCTAGTCGTCCACTATGTGAAGGGAGTCCGCATTCTGCCTTGTCAGTTGCGGTTAGATTAATGAATATTAAATCAGATTGGAATGTTCCTAATGCTGCTATGGACTCAATGGTTGATCTTTTGGGTGAACTAGTTAATCCGGAGTTTAACATACCAAAGAACTTCTATCCGGCAAAGCTTTTGGTGTCCAAGTTAGGATTGACGTATGATATAATTCATTGTTGTGTTAATGGATGCATGTTGTTTTACAAGACTGATAGTGAATTAGAAAATTGTAAGTTTTGTGGACATACTCGTTATAAGAGGACTCCAACTGGAAAGATGGTCCCAGTTCAGGCGATGCATTATCTACCTCTCATTCCTAGGTTAAAGAGATTGTATGCATCGATGAGGTCTGCCCCACATATGAGATGTCATTGTGAATATAGAAGGTCGCCGGGTGTCTTGTCTCATCTATCAGATGGTGAAGCATGGAAGCATTTTGATAATGTATATCCTGATTTTGCTAGTGAACCAAGAAATGTTAGATTGGGGTTGTGTTCAAATGGCTTCACACCATTCTCTAATAATGCTTCGCCTTATTCATGTTGTCGGTATTTCTTACTCCGTATAATCTTCCTCCTGAAATGTGCATGACCAGTCCCTACATCTTTCTAAGTTGTGTTATTCCAGGTCCCCAGAATCCAAAAAGTTTGATTGATGTCTATCTACAACCATTGATAGATGAGCTCAAACAATTGTGGTTTGAAGGCGTTTTGACTTATGATATATCAACTAAGCAAAATTTTATCATGCGTGCTTCTTTAATGAGGACTATTAATGATTTTTCTACATACGGGATGTTGTCTGGTTGGATGATAGCTGGAAAGCTTTCATGTCCGTATTGCATGGAAAATAGTAAGGCATTCACTTTAAAGCATGATAGAAAAAATACATGGTTTGATTGTCATCGCCAGTTCTTGCCAATGGACCATGAGTTTAGAAAGATGAAAAATGCATTTAGGAAAAATAAGGTTGAAAGTGACCCCCCACCTCCATTACTCACAGGGCATCAAATTTGAGAGAGACTTTCTCAATTACCTAAAGTTACAGAAGCTTCACCTTCTAGATTTCCTGGATATGGTGTTGAACATAATTGGACCAAACAAAGCATATTTTGGGAGTTGCCGTATTGGAAGGACAATCTACTACGACATAATCTAGATGTGATGCACATTGAAAAAAATTACTTTGACAATTTGTTTAACACAGTGATGGATGTTAAGGGTAAGACACAAGACAATCCAAAAGCTAGAATGGACATAAAGGAATATTGTAGGAGAAAATAGTTATGGCTGCAGGAATTACAGAATGGTAAAATAGTTAAGCCCAAAGCCAACTTTTCATTCACATTGGATGAGAAACGTGAAATTATTGAGTGGGTTAAAAATTTGAGGATGCCAGAGGGCTATGCTTCGAATTTAGGAAAACGGGCAGATATGAATGAAGGAAAATTGATGGGTATGAAAAGTCATGATTGTCATGTGTTCATGGAAACTTTAATTCCTATCGCTTTTAGCCATCTACCCGGAAGGATATGGAAATCAATCACAGAGATAAGTCTTTTTTTTAAAGATTTGTGTTCTGGAAAGTTGTTGGAGAGTAGTTTAGATAGGATGGAGGAAAATATTCTTGTCACAACTACTAAGTTGGAGAAGATATTTCCATGTGGTTTTTTTGATGTGATGGAGCATCTTCCAATTCACCTTGTACAAGAGGCCCGCCTCGGAGGTCCGGTTCAAACAAGATGGATGTATCCATTTAAGAGGTATCCATTTGAAATATTCACTAAGTTATATATATTCGCCAAGTCTTTTATATATTAACATATATATACATATATGCATGCAGAAAAATTGGTAGTTCGAAGTAAACGATTAAGCAAAGGGGAAGGATTAAAGGATCATTTGTTCAAGGTCATATTGGGAGAGAAACAAGTGATTTTTATTCTTATTACTTTGGTCATGATGTGTCATGTAGGAGAAACAGGCCTAATCACAATGATGAAGGCGATACTGATCCTTTATTTCCACCGATATCAATTTTTAATCAAAATGGTCGAGGATCTAAAAAGCGTAGAAAGCGAGGCTTCACTGATATGGAAATGCAATCAGCTGTGACACATATTTTGCTTAATTGTGCATAGATTCAATCATATGTCAAGTAAGTGTTAAAAATATGTTATTAAATTACATACTAATAAGTGATCATTAACTAACGAAATACTTGAATGTAAAATGATCAGCTTGTTCGTAAACACATGGGGTAATTAAGCCATCTATACATAATTTTCCAAATGACTGAGGAACTATGTAAGTGTGCAATCACTAAGTATTTAATAATATATTCATGTTATACTAAATTATACTACTTGAAATAACAATCGCGTAGGTTTACGATGAATACTCAAGTGTCCAACATTTGCAATTAGTGAAAGAAGTAGCCCTTGGACCTGAATCTCAAGTACTAGCAATGAATAAGTATTGTATCAATGGTTTTAAGTTTCAAACTGAAGAAGTATCTAGGAACAAGAAAACAAATAATAGCGGTGTCTATATACAAGGTGATGTTGATGGTACTGGTCAAACTATTGAATATTATGGTGTCATTCAAGAGATTATTGAAGTGAGGTATTCAGGTTGGCCTAATAAGAAGATTGTATTGTTTAGGTGTGAGTGGTTTGACCCATCACATAGAGGCACAAAGGTGGACCATCAACATAATATAATTGAAGTTAAGCACACCAGGAAATACAGAAGTTATGATCCTTTTATTATTGCACAACATGCTAAACAAGTGTATTACGCTTCATATCCATTGCGTAGAGACAAAGTTGATTGGTGGGTTGTTATAAAAAGTAAGCCTGTGGGAAGAATTGAAATTGACAATGTCTTAGATGTGGCGTATCAAAATGATATTGCAATTGTTCAACAACAAGTTGATGTTGAATTGGAAACCACACTACAACATCCTCAACACATATTAGAAGAAGTATCTGATGATGAGATATTGAATGTTGAGGAAGAAATATCCGAGAATGAGAAAATGAATCATTTGATGACGAAGAATGGGACGATAATGAAAATGAAACAACTGAGGAGGAAGAATGGGAGAATGATGGAATTGAAACAAGCGAGGAGGAATAGTGTAGAATGAAAGCTAGCTAGTACATATGTAAGTGTATTTTACTAATTTTATTTAATTTATGATTTTTATATATATTATACATGTAAATTTGCATATAGATGTCATCAGGTGGTGACAGTGATAGACATCGCGAGCATCTTGGAGTTAGCCAGACTAAACAGGCTAAGAAGAAGAAGTCTAGGAGATCGACAGATCCTGAGGATATTGCAGGATCTATTTCTTCTGCGCCAGAGCGCATCAGCCATGATACTCATTTATTTGCTGTTTCGTTTGGTACGGCGGATCCTCGACAATATTATCCTAATTATCGTCGACCAGTCGGTGCTTCATCTACTTCATAGGCATTGCCTTCACGACGCTATGAGGACCTACCTTTACAGGCTATTCGTTGAGCACGACCCTTATCGGCAGGTACTCCATCTCCCACAGGTACATCTCCTCAATTATCTGCCATGAGGCTTGGAGATTCTAGTAGCGACCAGTCAGATGGTATGGCCGGTACGCCTCTATTGACTCAACGTTTTGTGCATCCTGATGTATCACCCTCGTCTACAGCTGCACCTAGTGCTACACCACATGATACGATGTTTGCTCTAGCTCCTGGCCAGAAGGACAGACTTGGTAGACCTACCTTTACAGGCTATTCGTTGAGCACGACCCTTATCGGCAGGTACTCCATCTCCCACAGGTACATCTTCTCAATTATCTGCCATGAGGCTTGGAGATTCTAGTAGCGACCAGTCAGATGGTATGGCCGGTACGCCTCTATTGACTCAACGTTTTGTGCATCCTGATGTATCACCCTCGTTTACAGCTGCACCTAGTGCTACACCACATGATACGATGTTTGCTCTAGCTCCTGGCCAGAAGGACAGACTTGGTAGAGTCATGATTGAGCCGGATAGATTATCGTAAGTTTGTTTTGTTATCTATTTGTTAGTTTATTTTATTTATTTCTTATACTTTAATATATTATTCATGAACTAACATATTTATTATGTGTTTTGCAAGTGGCATCCTGCAAAGGATGCTGCCCGGACTTTAAAAGAGTGTGTTAGAAGACTCTATACACAAGCTTATTACTCTTGGAGCGAGATTCCAAACATTATACGCCAGACAATGTTTAATAACTTTAAAGTATATATTTTTTAGTTAAGTTTAGTATACTTTATTTTTTTTACTATCGCTTTAATTAACGTTATTCAATTTTTTTTCCAGACTATGTGTACTTGGGAGTCGAGGTACAATTTGGTCATTGGGACCACATTTGAGAGGAAGGCATCCGCCAGACTGTCTAGCTGGCTAAAGAGCATTCGGGATAGTGGTGAACGTCCCGATTGGATGTTGCCTCATGTTTTTGATGAATTGGGTCAGTATTGGAACACATACAAGTTTAAGGCAATATCAGATCAAGCCAAAATGGCTAGAGGCAGTCTTAAAAGTGGCTCGTTGCACACCGGAGGTGCAAAGACGGTTGGAACAGTTGCACGAGAGATGGTAAGTTCTAATTCAAACTTTTAAATAAATAATTAGTTGATATATATATATCGTTATAAATTTCAGTTTTTATTTATAGGAAAAAGTATTGGGACGCACTCCCATTGAACCAGAGGTTTTCAAAAAGACTCATGGAAGAAAGAAAATGAGTCGGATCCGGATGTGTGGGTGGAGGAAAGGGCCGAACGAACTTTTGTAAGTTATTTAATATGAATAATATATATCAATAGTGAATATATTTATGATATGTATATATATTGATGTCAATATTTATATTTAATATGCATAATGACTTTCATAAATACGTCGCTGAGAATCTAGATAATTCGGTTCAATTGACACCTGAACTGTCCACTCAGATTTGGAAAGAAAAAGTGGTAGGGGGGACACACAAGGGTCGATGCTATGGTCTAGGCTCTCGCAACAATGTTAGATACCTTCAGTTAGGCTTAGAAGGTATTGGATCGTCACATCAAGCTGAGGCACTTGACGATGTTCATATTGCTGCTATGTCGGATCAAATAGCTTAACTTACAATGGCACTAGCAGAGTTGGAGCGGAAAAGAGTAGCTGAACAACAAAGCATGAGTGAGACCGTTCAGCAAATCAAAGAACAAGTGATGAACCTCGCTCGTCGACCTACTACTTCGGCTCCCGATGACACCGACGACGAGAGTGATGAGGATGATTATGTAGATCTCACTCCCTAGTTTAGTTCTTTGGACATTTATGAGCTTTTTGAAATTTTAAAACAAATTTTAAAAGACTTTATAAGTCTTTAATTTATGATTTAGATACTTTTGAATGTTATTTTAAGTTTGTTGTTTTATGTTTTGTTTAGATTGTTTATAATTGTGTGTGTTTGATTGGGCTGAATAGTGTAGAATTGAATTGAATTGCATTTGCAGGTGGGCAGCAGAAGCTGCGAGCTGCTACAGTAAAAAATATTGCAGAAAAAGCGACGGACAACGTGGTTTAGTCCGTCGCTTTTTTGAGTTTTAATTTTTTTAAAAACCTAAAAAAGCGACAGGCAGCGTGGTTTTGTCCGTCGCTTTTTTGGGTTTTCAAAAATAAAATTTCTAGAAAAGCGACGGACAGTGTCCTTTTATCCGTCGTTTTTCTGGGATTTTCAAAAAATAAATTTCCAGAAAAGCGACGGACTGCGTCGCCTTTTAGAAATTAAAAAAAATGAAAATTAAAATAAAGCGACGCAGTCCGTCGTTTTTTAAAAAAAAATCAAAAAAATGAAGTAAAAAAACGACTCAGTCCGTCGCTAAAAGAGACGCAGTCCGTCTCTAAAAGCGACGCAGTCCGTCGCTTTTTTAAAAACGACGTTGTCTATGACTTTTTAGCGACGCAGTCCGTTGCTTTTTGAAAAGCGTCGAGCTAAAAAGCGACGGAAGTGACTGCGTCGCTTTTCTGTTGATTTTGACCAAAAAAGCGACGTAGTCCGTCGCTTTTGGCCGTCATTTTTTAACAATTTTTTAGTAGCGGTTTGTTCTGTATCCAAGCATGTTAGTCGTTGTTATTGATGATAATACTCTTTGTCTTGAACCTTATTAAAGGAATTTGTTGCTTGTCAATATTATGGATTCTCTTTTCCCAACTTGACAACTGATTATAGTTCTGAAATTTTTGTTTTCCCTCCGTTCCAATAGCTACATTAGCAATGAAGTCCGCTAAATGATTTGCTTCTCTAGATATATGCATAATTTGAACATTTACGTACTTCATGATCTTCTGAGTATCTGTCACTCTCTCAACTATTTCCTATGGTATTTTCCAATTCTTGATTAGCATGTTTCTCAGACTAAGCAAATCTATCTCAAGGGGACTTGTTGAAATCCATTCCTTAAACAAAATTGCAAAGCCTTCCAAATAGCCATTGATTATGCTTTCATATTTGTAGCCACCCCAATGTTTTCTCCTTTTGCATACATTAGATATCCATCACTATTTCTAATAAAAATCCATATGCACTCTATTCTGGATTACCTTTACTAGCACCATCAGTGTTGCATGTGATTCATCTTTCCTCCGATAACTTCCAATTCACTATATGGTAATAGAGAGTAAGTTTATATCTCTACAACATGTCCACAATTTATTTCCATTGGTATGGAACATTCTTGAGTCGGGAGAACTTCCCTTCTAATCAACTGATTCTAATCAACTGATGTATTGTCATCTAACACTGATGGTTCATTCAGTTGAATGAATGTTCCTTTTCCATGTCTTCTTGCATTCCTCCTTTTCCATAATTCCCACATTATGATAGATGGGGATTGCCTTCAATATTTATGTCAACTTGTTTGATGCCTTGCGTTCCCACCATGGGATAATGAGTTGTTGAAGATGCAACCCTTCAATGTTTATACATGTACATGAAGCAAACTGTTTTCATAACCTTTGAGCTATGGAAGCTGTTAGTAAAAGACGTGTGTTTGTTTCCATTTCTCCATGCTCACAACAATAGCATTTTGAAACCACCTTCAGCCTCATCCTTTTAAGATTATCATTAGTAGCAACTCTCTTATTTCATACTCTCCAATGAAAGAAAATTTTAAAAAGATGACCCTTGATCCAATTTTTTTTTACCCATTCTTGTTCCATTCTTCTTCCCCTTAAGTTGTTGAAAACTGACTTCGTTGTGAACCTCCCTTTGTTGTCTCCTATCCACCAAGCCTTATCTATGCTATCCACGTTTAGGCTTTATGTTTGCTATAATATGGTTGACCATCTCCTCAGATATGTGATCTTTGAGTTTGTTAATATATCCCATATTTCATTTATAATGAAATCTTTAACCTCCAATTTCTCTTCTCTTATCACATCATCTTCAGTAAAGTACATAGCCCCTTGTCTAGTCTAGTTGTCAAATCAGAAACTAGAAGTTTTTAGCTTTAAGTTGCCACCAAATATCGTGCTCCACCTCCTTCCTCACATCGGTCATTTTTCTCCAAATATGAGAGACTTCAGTTATCCTCATTCCTTCCTTATTTTGCAATTTACGAAAAATTATAATTCCAGTATTAATTCCTTAGCACACCATCTAGTCTTTTCATCAACATCATATCTCTTTCATTGTCACGACCCAAGGGTACACCCTAGATGTAACATGGTGTACTTGATCTCGAAGGGGTCTCATACAAGCCCTTAACATATCATAACATAACATATTAGAAAAGTACGGAAAATTTAAAAACTTTATCTATACAATAGAAGTCTTTAATAAAAGCAAGCGGAAATCTTACTACACTTTGTCTCAAACCATCTAATACAACTTTGAATACTCTTGGGTCATAACCCATACAATAGTCTCAAAACATGAAAATAAAAGACAAAGGAAATAGTGGTTTTGTCCTCGAAGCTATGAGGACTCACCAAATCTTCACCTTGCTCCTTAGAAACCTATCCTCAAGAATGGAACTCAAATCACCGAACCCTACATTTGATGAGAATGTAGGCAAAGTATGCATTAGTACAAAAGTACAAAATATGATAGCTAGCATAACATCATAAGAGCATAATATCATAAGGGTTAGTCAACATAAAACATAATCCATAAGCATAAGAAATACTTCATGAAACATAAAATATAAGCATAAGAGAAAATATCATAGCCATAAGCAAAGTCTCCAACATAAGCATCATATAAGCATTATTCCACCCTTAGTCCTTCATATCATAAGAGAACTACTTCTCAAGTAACCTCAAAGCATACTTGTGCAAGGCATATCCAATCTAAGTATCCCTTTAGGTCATCATAAACATAGTCCATATACATAGTCGAGTCTTAGACTTTCATAAGTAGCTTCAAGTCATACTTGTGCAATGTATGGTAAGATCCCATAATCCCACTCACACTAAGTACCACCTTAGGCCATCATACATACTTACCATCTTTAATCTCATCCTTAACTTACTTCTTTTAACCAAGGAATTCTCTCACGTTAATATAACATAATAAGGAAGACAACATAATAAGGAAGGCAACTATAGCACAATCCTATATAAACATACATCATATAAGAGAACACTTTCTTAGGCAACCTTAAGCTATACTTGTGCTATGCATGAATAAGACCCCATAATCCTACCCATGCTAAGTACCACTTTTAGGTCCTCATACTCATTCTTCTTGATTTGGAAACTAGTCCCTCTCTTTAAGACATTGGAACTCTAGGAGATACTTCTTTAAGCACATCTTAGTCCCTCTTCTTTACTTTTGAACACTATGAAATACTTACTCAAGCATATCTAAGTTCATTATGTTTGAACACTTGGAGATGCTTCTTTAAGCATGTATTAGTTCATTATTAACTTGGAACACTTTGAGATACTTACTCAAGCATGTCTAAGTTCCATAATAATCTTGTACTAATTGGGAAAATAGCCTTAACCGACATGGGACCAAATGAGCTTTCACATGATCCCCTCTGATGTTACCCACACTGAGAAGGGTTGATCTACTTGCGTAGGGTAGAACCGATTTGTTAGCTTAGTTGGACCGACTAGCTAACTTTCCTACGAGGCACATAGTTATGGGATACAGAGATTCTACTAGGAAACCCGAACTTAACTTGTGAGGGACTCCATCTCATGAGATATACTTTGGGAAACTCAGACTCTACTTGTGAGAGTTCCCATTTTGGAAGCTGGAATCAACTAGGTAAAAGCTTCCATCTCAATTCAATATCCACTTGGTGCTAGGCATGCATCCCACAAGATAGCTTATTAAGTTCTTACTTAATTCATGACTCTTGGAAGGATGCCCTTGACAACCAATCCATGATTCTAGTGATTCTATCACTTTATGAATTTAAACAATCTTAATTCAACATATTATCTTTACTCTCAAAGCTCTAACAATCATCATTCATGACTACACAAGCCTTACTCTCAAAGCTTTACATCTTACCATCTTCTTTCATACCTAGATTTCAAGGCATTCTAATCACATTCTTCATTATTAGGTGGTTCTAGTCATAAATCATCATAAAGGTTCAACTTCAAGCTTTACTAGCCATGATCCATTATATATACTACAATCTAATTCAATTCATGTATATAAGCTTTCATTCATGAACAATTACTATAGACATCATCAATTTTAGAAGATCATCTCTAAGTCTTCAATTTCACCTTTCATGGCATAAACCTATATAATATCAATTTCATTAATTAGACTAGGGTTAACCATGGAAAATATATAAATTCATCATAATATCATGATTCAATACTAAAAAAATCATAAACAAGTAATATCTACTCAATTGGATTCATACTCAACACTAGTAAAGCTTGAAGTTGAACCCTAACTAGAATTTGGGGTTATCTTCACAATTGGGGGAAATCTAGGGGGTTACATGGATGGAAGAATCCAAGGATGAATAATCTATCATACCTTGATTATAAATCCCTCATAATGCTTGCAACAATGGAGGATTTTGACCTAGATTGCTTCTCTTCTTCTTCTTCTTTTTCTTTGCTTCCTAGAGAGAGAATTTCTTGGAGGGAATTGGGTCTCTTTTGTGAATCTAAAATAATGATTTTGGAATCATCTAATTAATGGTCTATTATATTTATATAGGTGGTCTAATTACTAATAAAATGACCCTACTTAGTAACTAATTAATTCTAGAATATTCCCTAAGTCCCCAACTTAAAACAACTTGAAGCCAACACTGCCCAACCCACGAGACCCCGACCCACGGGCCGTGCTGGTCAATCGTGGGTGGTGGTCTGGGGGTCTACTTTAGGGATCTTTACCCACGACCCCTTCCCATGGGGCGTGGGTCCACCTACGGGGCGTGAGTCCCATCCATAGGTGGCCCCTTTTTGGGCAGATTTTAGGGACTGTTTTGGGTCCCCCTCAAGGACCCTTGGTTGGTCCTTGGGGGGTCCTACCTTGACGCCCTAACCCTAAAACCTTCACTCTAAGTACAGAAAGTCATATATACAACTCTAACCCCCACATAAAGCTCTAAAACCCTTACGTTAGGCTCTAGTTAAGTCTACAAATTTCTGGATATATATATATATATATATATATATATATATATATAATAATAATAATAATAATTCTATCACAATTAGTATTCCTCCTCATTCTTTGTTCATTCCTTATTTAGCACTTCTTGAAAAATTATAATTTTAGTATTAATTCCTTAGCACACCTTCTATATAAGTATGAATGTTATTAAAAAATTAATATCGTAAGAGTTGTGAGTATGATATTTAATCAATATTATTTATATATGAAAATTTTAAAATAAAAAATAATGATTATATACAATCAAATCATATATAAATTTTAGAACACATTAATTATGGCATATTATATAAATATATTTTTGTATATAAAAATATTATCATTCTGCACATAGTATAACTGTCAAATATGTTCATTATATATTCATAATATATGAAAATGGCATACTATTGGATGTTGAAGTGCGATATTTACATATGTGCGAGTACAATTACATATAGATATAACATATATATGCATCATTGATGGTGTGATAAATTTTCTTCTAGACAACCTTTGATAAAAAAAATATATGTTAAATTTTAATTAATGATTAAACATTAGTATTTCAATTATTTGATAAAAAATATTCTAACAAATTGTGATAACAATAATTCTATTATAGAAATATTGTCACGACCCAGGTGTACCCCCTAGATGTAACAAGGTGTACAAGACCCCGAGAGGCATCATACAAGCCACTTAGCATATCATAACATAAAGTAATAGAAATTACGAGATTTTAAAACATTTCAACACAATAAAAGTTTTTATAAAATGAAGCGGAAGTCTAATACACTTTGTCTCAAACCATCTAAAACATGAATATCTTTGGGACACAACCCATACAATAGTTCAAAAAATAAAAAGAAAGAACATAAGAAAATGGTGGTCAAATCCTTGAATTATTTGAGGACTCACCAATCTTCAAATCTTGCAGGACAACACTTACATCAATTCATAACATAAGATTTACTCTCAAAGCAATTAATATCATAATCATCATATAAGCTTCAATCTCAAGCAATCTATAATGTACCATATCAATTCTATATGAATACATCTATATCCTCAATTTCCCCTTTCATGGACTAAAACCCACATACATCAAATTTATCATAGAATCATGGGTTATCCATGGGTACATGTAAATCCATTCTAAAATCATTGAATCTACTCAATTTAAGCATAAACAATCATAATCCACTCATTTGGATCAACATTTATCAATACCCACACTTTTAGAAGAAATCCTTACTAGAATTGGGGAATTTATACTCCTAAATTGGGGAATCTTAAGGGGCTTCATGGATGAAAAACCATCATACCTTGATGACAAAGCCCAAAAATTCTTGAGGATTGGAGACCTGACCTTGATCCTAGCTTCAACTCTTCCTTCTTCTTCTTCAACTTTCTAGAGAGGATTATTTTGGAGAGAAATCCAATTCTTTTGGTGAGTTTGAGAGAATGACCTGGATGATTGAATTTAGGGGTTAAAATAACTTATATAGGTGTCCTAGACTTAAGGTAAAATGACCCCACTTTGATTTAATTAAAGTTAGAAAATACCCATGTGCCCCTAAAACTTAACTGCCATTATGACCCAAGAGACCCCACTGACGGACCTTGGTAACGGACTGTCCTGCACGGCCATTGATGCTGGTCATAAAGTTGAAAATAGGGGCCTTGGATTACGGACCCCAACCACGGAACGCGGTCTGACAACGGTCTGTTGGTCCGGCCGTGGTTCCTGCCCATGGTCACTGTTTTGGGAGGCCAGTCCACGGACCCTTCTACGGTTTGTGGTTCAACCCACGGGCCATGGTTGTTTCTTCGTGGATGGCTCCCTGCAGTTCTGAAAAATGGCAGCTCTTCTCTAACTGGAATCCAAGGTGTTACATTATCTCCCCCTTGGGAACATTCGTCCTCGAATGAGATTCTAGGAACCTTTTTAAACGAAAAGACTCAAGACTAGCATCCCATTATGCATGCAACCCATCAAATGCACATAATCAAGGAGGAAACATCAACTCCAAGCTAAACATACTAAATGCATCATAAGGAAGTAGGAACTACATCTAGCAACCCAATATGAATGAAATTTCTAAATTACTCATGTTCAAGGAGGAACTACCTTCTCCAAGCTACAAGCATGCTCAACATAATCTCATGGACCTATATGCAATTCATTCTCAAAAAGCATAGCTAAAGCATGTTCAACAATTATCTCATGAAGTCTATATGAAACTCATACTCAATGCACAACAACATGAGGAAAATAAATCATATAAGTCATTTTCTTTCAAAACTTAAGCTTTTTCATGAACATGCATATTAAGGAAATCATGGAAACAGATAAAACACATGACTCCAAACATAGAACAAACCAAGAGGAACTTATTACCTCAAGCTAGAATAGGAGTAGAAGGAAAATAATGAGGATACCAGGACATCATATCAGCCTCGGCCTCCCAAGTAGCACCCTCAAATAAATGATTCCTCCATAACACTTTTACGGAAGCAACTTCTTTGTTCCTCTATTTCTTAACTTGCCGGTCTAGAATCTCAACCGGAACTTCTTCATAAGAAAGGTTCTCTTTCACTCCCAAACCTTCTATGGGGACTATGGATGTCGGATCTCCAACACACTTCTTTAACATAGAGACATGGAAAACCAGATGCAGCGATGCCAATTCACTTGGAAATTCAAGTGCATAAGCAACCTTACCAACACGTCTCAAAATTTGATATGGGCCTACAAATTGGGGACTAAGCTTCCCTTTCTTACCAAACCTCATTACACCCTTCATGGTGAGATTTTTAAGTAAAATACAATCATGCATATCAAATTCAAGCTCTCTCCTTCTAACATCAGCATAATACTTTTGTCGACTTTGGGTGGTTTTCAACCTCTCTCTAATGAGTCGAACTTTCTCCATTGCCTCATAACTAGCTCGGGTCCTATCAAGGCAACTTCACCCATCTCAAACCAACTATAGGGGATCTACACCTCCTACCATAAAGAGCCTCAAATGGAGCCATGCCAATACTTGAGTGATAGCTATTATTATAGGCAAATTCAATCAAAGGCAAATGTTCATCCCAATTTCCCTTGACGTCAATTACACAAGCCCTTAACATATCTTCCAAAGTTTGGATAGTACACTCCGCTTGCCCATCGATTTGTGGATGAAAAGCCGTGCTAAGCTTAACTTTAGTGCCAAGACCCTTTTGGAAAGATTTTCAAAACTGAGAAGTAAACTGAGTACCTCTATAGGAGATAATGGACAAGGGCACACCGTGCAACCTCACCATTTCCCTCATATACAACTTAACATAATCTTCCGCCGAATAAGAAACCTTGACGGGAATGAAATGGGCCGACTTCATCATTCGGTCTACTATAACCCAAATCTAATCATATTGTCTCTGAGTACATGGCAACCCTACTATATAGTCTATATTCAAATCTTCCCACTATCAAGTAGGAATACTAGTGTCTTGGGATAAATCTCCCGGTTTCTGATGCTCAACCTTCACTTGTTGGCAATTAGGACACTTGGCCACAAATCCCACAATATCCTTCTTCATCCCATTCTACCAATAGACCTCCCGCAAATCACGGTACATCTTGGTGGCTCCCGGGTGAATAGAATACCGAGAACTATGAGATTCTGACAAGATCTGCTCCCTTAGGCCATCAACTTTAGGAACACACAAACGACCTTGATATCTAAGGGCACCATCTCCCCCTTGGGAGAAAGCCTCTACAGACTTCTTAAGCACCACTTCTTCCAATTCAACTAAGGTCGGATCAAGACATTGCTTTGCTTTCACATTTGTCACAAAAGACAATTCTGACCCTTTATGAACCATAACACCACCCTTGGTAAAGTTTACTAACCGAACATCCAATCGGGCCAATCTATGAACATCTCGAACTAACTATTTCCTACATCATTAATATGAGCAACACTACCCATAGAAAACTGACTCAAAGCATCCGCTACAACATTCACCTTATCGGGGTGATAAAGAACACTCATATCATAATCTTTTAATAATTCAAGCCACCTTCTTTGGCGAAGATTTAGATCCTTTTAGGTAAACACATATTGTAAACTCTTATGGTCGGTGAATACATCAACATGAACACCATATAAATAATGCCTCCAAATCTTTAAGGCAAATACCACCGCCGCTAGTTCAAGGTCGTGGGTAGGATAGTTCTTCTCATGGACTTTAAGTTGCTTTGAAGCATAGGCAATAACTTTCCTATTTTGCATAAGCACACATCCTAACCCAATTATAGAGGCATCACAATACACCACAAAACCATCCACACCTTCCGGTAAAGTCAACACCGGAGCGGAAGTAAGTCTATCTTTCAACTCTTTTCACAAGCTTCGGACCATATGAACTTAGCCTTCTTTTGAGTCAAAGCCGTCAAAGGAGAGGCAATCATAGAAAATCCCTCAACAAATCTTCTATAATAACCGGCCAAACCCAAGAAACTTCTAATGTCTGTAGGTGATAGAGGTCTAGGCCAACTCTTGCCGCATCCGTTTTAATTGGATCCACCTCAATACCCTTACCTGATATGATGTGACCTAAGAAAGCCACATACATTAACCAAAATTCACATTTACTAAACTTTGTAAAAAGTTGTTGGTCCTTAAGAATTTGCAATACAATCCTCAAATGATCAGTATGCTCATTCTCACTCCTTGAGGAAATCAAAATATTATCAATGAACACAATCACGAACATATCAAGGTATTGTCTAAACATCCTATTCATCAAATCCATAAATGCCACTTGAGCATTAGTCAAACTAAAGGACCGTATCGGGTTCTAAAAGCGATTTTCAGAATATCTTCTTCTTTCACCCTCAATTGGTGATAACCTATCCAGAGATCAATCTTGGAGAAGTAACTTGCCCCTTGAAGTTGGTTGAACAAATCATCTATTCTTGGAAGAGGATACTTATTCTTAATGGTCACCTTGTTTAATTGCTGGTAGTCAATGCACATACGAAGTGAACCATAATTCTTTCTAACAAATAGAACATGAGCACCCCATGAAGAGATACTTGGTTGGATGAAACCCTTATCCAACAAATCTTTCAATTGCTCTTTCAATTCCTTAAGTTCTGCCGGAGCCATTCTATAAAGAGGAATAGAAATAGGTTGCATATCTGGGAGAAGGTAAATATCGAAGTCTATTTCCCTTTCGGGAGGAATATCAGGTAGATCATCTCGGAACACTTCCAGAAATTCATTCACAATGGGGACCGACTCAAGAATAAGTGTTTCATAATCCACATCCCTCACCTTAACTATATGGTAAATACAACCCTTAGAAATCACCTTTCTAGATTTAAGATAGGAAACAAACTGACCTTTTGATGTTTGCGTAACCAATACACAACTTCCGATGTAAGTGTCTACGATCATACAATATTTTAGTAACCCAACCAAGGGTTGGGATTGTTCCCAAGAGAGCGGTTTGGAGAATTAATAGAAAAATAAAATTTAGTTCTAACTAGTCGTAGCTAAAGACATCAACAATTAAAACCATTGTAAATAAAAAGGGAGACACAAGAGTGACAATTAACAATGGGGTTTTGTCACTAGTGAGTAAAAACATCAAAATAAACAAGGGTTTCTAAGTAATGAGAGGGGATCCTTGGGAAGTGACAGGAACATGAGTTAAGCTAGATTTTTGGGTACATGCTTTCGATAGAAGATTCATAGAATAACTGTGACTAGGCTAGACTTTAAGGGGGATAAGCTCTCTCTCGAGCAACTTACCCCGTTTCAAATACGTTCCTCTCGAACACCCACTTGCCGCATGAAGACCAGCCTACGCCTTAACCCACTCACTCTCTCGAGCTGAGTGTGTGGACATGGGACTAGGGTTCACTCTCTCGAGCTGAACCTAATGTCGACTAACTCACACTGGCCATCAATCTAGTGGTCTTAGTTTTACGACCTCTCTCTCGAGCAAGCCGAAAACACATAAATAAACTTGTATTTGCAACTACAAATTCATTAAATTCATCCACAACCACTAAACAAAATCACATTTAAACTACCAATAGACTATTAGCAAGCAAAACCCAACAATTATCTTAACCCATATTCGCTAAATCACACCCTAAGAATTGGGGTTTTTTGGCACACATGTATAAGCGATAGAAATTTATACCAAATTGAACTTGCATTCAACTGGGTATAAAGATTTAAGTCTTGATACATGCCAAAATTGAAGAATCCAAGAGACCCAAATCCAAATCTTGAAGATGAAACCCTTTGGAATTTCAAGTCTTCAAAACCCTTTCAAACTTTGAGAGAATATCTCAAATAGTACTATTCTATATGTAAATTATAATAGTTGTTCCACTCTTAAAACTACAACTCTAACTAGTATTTATAGCTTTCATAGATTTGTGCTGCAGCGGATCATTTGGCGTCGTTAGTTGGAATCGCCGATCAACTCAGCAATTTGCCCTTTGGTGTAGTTCATCGCCGTCTTGCACCAACCTTTAGCATCATCGTGCTCTGGGTCATTGGGAGACATGGTACTGCTTCGCGAAACTTCTCGGCGATGTGGCAAATGCTCCCTTTTTTCGCCGACTTGATCCTTTCCTTCAAGGCTCAGCACACTGGAACAATAGGCAAAGTAAGACCCTTTGGTGACTCGCCAAGTGGACATGGTGATCCTCCGGCCTTCATTTCTTCGTTCTTTTCAGCCTTTCTGTTCCTTTTTACGACGTAGTGTCCATGATTTCCATCAAACATCTAATACTTGAAACTTAAGAGTTTTCATTTGATATTGAGATAAAATAAGCATTTGAGGACACAATATCTATTAAAATATAGCCCTATATGACTCCAATTTGTGGACTCATCACCTTTAGGTATAGAATTCCCCCCTTCCACTCTAGGATAGCCTCATTCGGGAACTGAAACTTGACTACATGAGTCCTACAATCAATAGAAGCATAACAAGAGTGGAACCAATCCATACCAAGGATAATATCAAAACCTAGCATATCAAGCTCTTCCAAATCAACAAGAGTAACTCTATGGGATAAGGAAACGAGACAACTACCATAGATCCTCTTAGCCACCACAGAATCGCCAACATGGGTTGAGACAGAAAAAGGTTCTAACAACACATCGGGGGCACATCAGACCTCATAGCCACATATGGTGTCACAAAAGACAAGGTAGCACCGGGATTGTTGACAACAAATTTTGGTCTGATATTTTTAAAGTTAATACTTTTAAGTATTTTATTTTTTAAATAGTTCAAAATACATGTTTTGCAATTTTAATGCAATTTGTTGATAATTATCCTTATTCTCAAAATATTAGGATTTTTATCGGTTAATTCTATTTATATTATTTTGGCACAGCCGATTCAATACGTTCAAATATTTGTTCATTTCTTATAAAATCATTATTTCTATTAAATTGCAATTTTTACGTGTCATTGGTTACGTTTGTTACATTTTTTTCTTATTCATTTTATCTATTACATTTGTTAATATTCATTTTTGATATTTTGCACAGTCCATAAATTCATTCTGATATGGTTAAGATTTCATACACAAATATTTTATTAACCGGTGGTTTTGACCCACGATTTTAAGATAGTGGTATTGTATTATTGTTGGTTTTCAATTCCCTATTTAAATAATAGTTTGCTCATTAAGTTAAGGGGTGGTGGATAAAATTTTAGGGGTAAATTTTAGATATTATTCAATTGTTCATTTTTATTTTTCCGGTGACAAGCTCATTGGAGTTCCGTCGGAATCCGGTGAGTCCTCCACCCAAAACCCCATATCCGTTCATTACATTTTTTCCGGTCAACAACTTGAACCCATCGTATCTTCCTATACTACTGCTACCATCATTTCCAGAACTTCAAACAACTAGAAAATCGTCTCTTTCCTTCACTGTTTTGACCAGACGTCAAACCAACCACCAAAACCCCTTTTTTTCGGGTGAACAATGAGTTCTAAGTTCTATTTCCAGCGAGGAATGGTCGCTAATAGCAAAACCCCACCCCAAGACCCTCACTATTTAAACATCCGACGACCCTAGACAACCCAAAACCAATTCTATTTTCTCCATTTTCTCAGACCCCCATCACTGGTGAGCCCTAAGCTCCAACGGGAAACAACAACACCAAAATGATCCTCTTTCCCGGCGAAATCAGACGCCGAAACATCACCCAACCCACTAGTTGTCACCTCCAAACAACAACCAACAAAACCCTACCACCAGACCACCGCCAGTCCCTTCCCTTTTCCCCCCTTTTCGTTTTTCTATTCATTTTGCAAGTCATCGGCGAGCTCGAAGCTCGCCCCACCACACTGCCCTACTACAGTGGTTGTTTTTCCAACTCAAGCAACATCCACAAACCAAAAATTCGATTCTAACGGAGGTTTGAACTCCAACAATGTTACTGTTATTTTTATTTCTAGTTTTTAGATTTAATACATATTTGGTAGGCCATTTTGGTTGTGGTCTCAATGTTTTAAAAATGGTAGTATTTATTTTCTGGGTCTTGTTCATATTTTATTTATTTATTTTTATTCTTTTCTATTCTTTTATTGTTGACATGAGTATTATATTTCTTTATTGGATTGAGTGTCATGCATTTTTTTATATTTTTTATATTTTGATGTTGGGTAACATTTTTAAATAGATATGTTTTTTATTGTTCTTATAAGATGGTGGTTAATTTTGAATAGTATTTGGTTTTCTATTGATAATTATTTGAATTTTATAATGGACTATTATATTGATTTGAATATTATTAATGCTGATTGTTTATCCATTTCTCTTTGTTACTTTTTCGCTTATTGTTGATGTATTGTTTGTTTGCCCACTGTTAGTGTTGTATTGTTTCTTATTATTTTACCCTTTTATTTTAGTTTTATTATTAGTCTTAAAAATGGCCAATGAAAAAATCTATCCGTCGGTTTTAGAGGTCTCCCCTATGTTAAAAGGCAGAAATTTAGTTTAAGTTTATATGTTTTGTATGTTAAAATTGGCCGATTAAGAAATTATCGTTGATTTCCAAGGCCTCCCATATTAATAAGACGGATTTTTATTTTTAAGTTACTATTTGATTTATTCATATTTATTCATTACTAACACTTTTACTAAGTGTCTTTATAGGTACACGGAGTTGCTTCCCATTGAAGCTATTCGAATGAAGTTCGAGTTATACTCTTTATTCATTATCTTGTATATATCGATGTTAGGAAAACCTTAAGTCATTTCTTACATTATTGTTTTATTTTATTACTTGTGTATATCACATATTTATTATACTTGTATAGTTGTGTTTATCTCTTCCTCAATTTGAAAAAATAAATTCAGTCAGGACCCACAATTATGGATTTTGAAGGATACCTAATATATTCCCTTCAAAATAACTTGAACCCCTTACCTATAATTTGTTGGTTTTGTAGACATTTTTTAAAGTTAATTAATTAATTGGTTTCCTAGTTTTCCTAAAATTAGGTGACGAATCCCTTTTACCCCTTTTCCCTTTTTAAAATTCTTTTAATTGTTTTTTAGATTGAATTATTATATTTTTTGATGAGTCACCGCGACGTTGCGCCCTCTCAAAGGATGTCAACAGGGATCAAGTAACGCATAAACATCAAGTTAGAAAACTTGCAACATACTGGTAATCACATCACGAGAACCCTCTTGTTCACCTCTAGTCTGGAGTACACAAAATCGGTTTTGCTTAGGAGCATTCACACCCAAACCACTTGGACCGGATGAAGGGTAAGGTTGAGCCCTACGACGAGTATCTCCTTCATTCTTAGCAACCGAAGGAAAATTCCTTATCTTGTGATCCATCTTACCACAACCAAAGCAAGCATTGGAACCCGCTAGACACTTACCCTCTTTGTCTCCCTATATCTTTCCTTAAGCTTCTCCTCTTCATTCTGTTGGGCATGCACCATAAGACGAGAAATGTCCATGTCATGGACAAACATAGCGGTACGACCTTTTTTGACTACCATGTCGGACACTCCTGACACGAACTTACTCATCTTAGCCCTACGATCCGCCACTATAGAAGGAGCATATTTTGACAATTGAGGGAACCTCAAAGCATATTACCTCACACTCATATTTCCTTGCCGAAGATTAATGAACTCAAACACCTTGACTTCTCTCATCTCTAAAGGGAAGAACCTATCAAGAAAAACAGATTTGAACTTTTCCAATTCTATCGGACCCGCTTCCTCCTGCCTTGCCTCCTTCCATTGATTGAACCAAATCTGGGCAACCCCTTTGAGTTGATAAGCGATCAATTCTGCCTTCTCTACCGGAGTCACTCCCATGATAACAAGTACCTTATAGACCTCATCGATAAACTCTTGAGGATCTTTCTCAATTTTGGAGCCATAAAATTCCAGAGGGTTCATCCTAGTAAGTCCCTCACTCTTGACGCCGTTGTACCCACATTTGGGTTCACAGGGACTACCACCTCTCTATTGGCTTGGGATGTCATGACTTGAGCCAACACTTGAAAACATGACCTAAATTCCGCATTTGTTACATTCTCATCCAAAAGCGTCAATCGGGGATTGATGAGGTGCTTGAGGAGGAGCTTCTTGAACCACATTGTCTCCCTCATTCCTTCTAGTTCCCCTTCTAGTAGTCATATCTTGTAAACCATAGGGTAAGGATTATGAGAGAACCTTATAGAGTCAAACTCTATCGCATGACTTAGAGTAATGAAGAAGTGAAGTTTCCTCAGCATCTAATAGCCTCTCATTCATAATTATGGTGCGCTTCATACTTCTGAACAAGACTCTACTTGGCGTGGTTTTGAGATATCCTAGAACCATTATAAACCTTGTGCGCTGATTACCAAGCTTGTCACGACCCAGGGGTACCTCATAGATGTAATAAGGCGTACAAGACCTCGAGAGGCCTCCTACAAGCCACTTAGCATATCATAACATAAAGTAATAGAAATTACGAGATTTAAAAACATTTCAACACAATCAAAGTCTTTATAAAGCAATGTGGAAGTCCAATACACTTTGTCTCAAACCATCTAAAATATGAATATCTTTGGGACACATCCCATACAATAATTCAAAACATAAAATGAAAGAACATAAAGAAATGGTGGTCAAATCCTCGAATGCGATGAGGACTCACCAAAATCTTCAAATCTTTCTCTACTATGATCCTAGCCACGGGGATGAGAGTCGATATCGCCGGACCCTACATTTGGATAAGAAATGTAGGCAAGAATATGTGTTAGTACAAACATGCAGTAAATATGATAGCTTGCATAAACACCAACATAAGCACAAGAGTTGGACAATATAAGTCATAAGCATAATCAATGCACATAAATCATCATAATAATGGAGGAATACTTCTCAACAAACCTCAACTTATCCTTAGTCAAGACTTAGGTCATCCGCCTCTAGTCATACTTACATCACAGAAGGCAACTCAAGCAACAATCGAAGCTGTAAGGACCCTAAAAATGAAATAGTGAAACTAGAGCCTAATAACTTTGTGTTGAGTTTGTAATGAGGTTTCATGTTATGTAATGTTGTACCGAGCCTTGTTTGATGGAGTTTAGTGAGTCAACGTCAAGGTACGTGATAGAATCAGTAGTGGAAAGACCCTTTGTAATGTTGGTTAAGGGTTGGAAGGGAAAGTGCTAGGCCAAGGGGGAAAGGCCTAAGCCAAAGGCCAAGGGGGAAAGGCCTAAGCCAAAGGCCAAGGCTGCCCAACCTTGGCCAAGAACTATCTCAAGTCCACAGACCACTTCACGGTTAGTGACCTTGACTATGGTCGGTAGAAGTGGCTGTGAAGGTCACTTGGTGGCAAGGCAAGCAAGGCAAGCAAGGCAAGCAAGGCAACTTGGCCAAGCCACTACCTCAAGACCACGGGCCACTTCACGACTAGTGGTCATGACCACGGTCCGTAGAAGTGGCCGTGAAGATGACTTGGCCATGTGAAGGTTTAGCAAGGTCAAGGGAGATACTACCTAGAGGATCACAGGAACCACCACGGACCATGGTCCCCTTTCACGGTCCGTAGAAGTGGACTTGGTCCCTGACGGGGTTGCCTAAGTGAGGGGTTTTTAAGTAATTTTGTTTTAATGTTTTATTATGTGGGGTTGATTTTAAATTGTTTATATCATAAATATAAATAGTTTCAAGTCTTAAAACACTTCATTTACTTCTTTATTTAAAACACCCAAATCAAAACCCCAAAGTTCTTCCCCTCTCAATATCTATCTCTCTAACTCAAGGAAGAAGAATAAGTGAAAGCTAGGGTTTGGATTCAAGGCTTTCTTCATCAAATTTCTTGGGGAATCTTAGTAAAGGTATGGTGATCCTTCATCTAGGGTTAGTTTTCACCCTAGAGTCAATTTCAAAGAAGTTTTCAAAGTTCATGAAAAACCAAAGGTTTTACTCAATCTCATGGGTTCTTTCTCCAAACGATTTCAAATGGTTTCTAATGTCATATATTGATTGTATTGATATTTAATTGATGATTTATGATGAAAATATTCTATGAAACCATGATTGTTCTCAATTCCTAATTTGTGCCTTTATGAAGTGTGTTTGTTGATTATGAAAGCTTATGATTGAAATATGTCTAAATTGCTTTGGGCTATTTAATTGTATCATTATCTATGCCTTAATTATGGTAAATTGTTGGTGTGTTGATTATTTGAGATTTATGGTCTTGAAGGCAAGTTTTGACTAAATTACTTTTTGAAGTAGAATTGTGTTAGAGATGTTGATCCACTTGAAAGGTGGAGGTGTTTACTTACTAAGTATATGAATGTGAATTAAATGAAGTTAAGGTGATCATGTTGTGAATGTAAATGTGTTATTATTGAAAGGCTATTTTTCAGTTTGATACTTATGTATGATGATGATGGAATGTGAAGTGTTGTCTTCTATATATTGTATATCTTGAATTGGTACGCATAGGCACCTTTTCTTGTATAATGAATGTGTCTTGACTTGATGGTTATGAATTGATAGGCTTTAGGCATTCTTTTCATACATGATCTAATGTAATGAAGACTCTAGAATCGATATGCTAGTGGCATTCCTTTCTTAATGAGTCAATGTACCATGAATCGATAGACTAGTGGCATTCATTTCATGAGTATAAGCATGTAATGAGGGACCATGATTTGATAGGCTTATGGCTTTCTTTTCATGAGGACCCTAGAGCTATCCTTGAATGTACCATGGATCGATAGGCTTATAACATTCTTTCCTTGGAAATGATGTATCATGGGTCGATAGGCCTATGGCATTCCTCCCTAAATACACTAATGTAATGTGAATGAAATAATCTATGGGAATGTAGGATAAGCACCGAGTGGATATGGTTAGATGGAAACTCTCCCAATGTTAGGTTAGAGTTCCAAGGAACATCTTTCTATCCCATAACTATGTGCCCACATAGGATATTAGCCAGCGGATTTCATCCAAGCTAAGGATTCATCCGAGCTAATGTTATCGTTCTACCTTAGGCAAGTGGAACACCTCTTTACGGTGTGGGGCTATATGACACCGGATTTCATGTCTAGCTTTCATGGTTTATGTCGGTTAAACGGTTATTCCCATCATGTGAGATGTGTATTATGGTTTCTTGAAAGGTTCTATGAAGTGTAGGTGGTAGTATGGGATGCCATCTATACATTGAACTAGTAGGCTTTGATAGGATCATAGTGAGTTCTCTAAGTCATAATGACTATTGTATGAAAGTCCTCTAAATGAAGCAATTGAAAAATGTTGACTCTTAAATGCTTAATGTGATATGCATGCCATACTTGGGTTATATTATCAGTTATTTTCCTTTGTCATGCCTTATGAAATGTTATGTCTCTTTTATATGGATATGGTGTAAAGGTGAAAAGGAATGGATGGTAAGTTCACTTTTGGTGATCTTAGTGTGGTGCCTTGGTGTGGATGGTGGTATGGGACGCTATCCATACATTGCACAAGGTATAGCATGAGGGTTACTTGAAGTGAAGGTCTAAGGTAAAGGTACTGGTTTACATGATGATGTTGTCTAAATGTGGTATTATGACTTGCATGATGATTATACTTGTATTGTATGTCTCTTATGCTATTGTACATGATATTTCCAAAAAGTGGCATAATGCATGGTTTCCACCAAAATGTCCCTTTTAAAGCATGTTTTTGCATGGTCATCATACTTAGTACATCTTTTTGTGCTAACCTATATTTTCCTATTTTTACTACAAGTGTAGGTTCCGGCAAGTGATTGATTCTAGCTAGGATTGAAGTGCTTGGATAGAGTTTTCCTCCGAGACTTGGTATGTCCTCATAGGTCGAGGACAAAGACTCTTGTTGTTTCTAGTTCTTTCTTATTTTGAGACTATTGTTAAGACTTCAATTGTAAAGGGTCGTGACCCTATCTTGTTAATGTTTTGTCTAAGATGGCCATGTGAGACTTAGTCTTCTGCTGTGTCTTTTGAAAGATTTCTATGAGTATTGAATGTTTTGATTCGTATGGTTTTAAATATAAAGTTTTAAATTCTACGCTATTTTCATTATTGAATGCAATGAATGACTATGAGGCTTGTATAAGACCCCTTCAAGGTCGAGTACGCCGTGTTACGACTAGGGGGTGCTCTCGGGTCGTGACACAAGCTATTCATTCTTCATAACATAATTCACATTATGCATGCTTACATATAAAGACATGGGAATTCGCCTCTTTGCCTAACTACAAAGGCTAATGGGTATTCGCCTCTTGCTTTACTTACTTTTGGATCATGGGTACTCGCCTCCATGACCAACATCATATGACACGGGTACTCGCCTCCATATCATTCTATAAGAATCATGGGTACTCGCCTCCATGTCCAATCATCATAATAGGAACGTGGGGAGTCGCCTCTTATTCAATTCTAAGGAGTATGAGAAATCACCTCACATCCTTCTCAGATGGAGGTCAAGGGTAGTCTCCTCTAGCCTCATCAATTACTTAGTCTTTTAGTCTAGATTCATTTAGGTGAGAAACCCTTTTAACCTAGAATCATTCAATGTGAGAAGACCTTTCACATTCATACATTTATACTTAAGCAATTCATGTGAGAACTATCCCTTCCGCAACACTTACATCAATTCATAACATAAGCTTTACTCTCAAAGCAATTAATATCATAATCATCATATAAGCTTCAATCTCAAGTAATCTATAATGTACCATATCAATCCTATATGAATACATCTAAATCCTCAATTTCCCTTTTCATGGAGTAAAACCCACATACATCAAATTCATCTTAGAATCATGGGTTAGGCATGAGTACATGTAAATTCATTTTAAAATAATTGAATCTACTCAGTTTAAGCATGAACAATCATAATCCACTCATTTCAATCAACATTCATCAATACCCACACTTTTATAAGAAACCCTAACTAGAATTGGAGAATTTATACTTCTAAATTGGGGAATCTTAAGGGGCTCCATGGATGAAAGGAATCCATGGATGAAAATAAATCATACCTTGATAACAAAGCCCACAAATGGTTGAGGATTGGAGACTTGACCTTGATCCTAGCTTCAACTCTTCCTTCTTCCTCAACTTTCTAGAGAGAGGATTATTTTGGAGAGAAACCCAATTCTTTTGGTGAGTTTGAGAGAATGACTTGGATGCGTGAATTTAGGGGTTAAAATAACTTATATAGGTGTCCTACACTTAGGTAAAACGACCCCACTTTGATTTAATTAAAACCAGAAAACACCCATGTGCCCCTAAAACTTAACTGCCAGCATGACCCACGAGACCCCACTGACGAACCTTGGTCAGGACAACGGACCTTCCTGCACGGTCGTTGATGGTGGTTAGAAGGTTGAAAATAGGGGCTTGGACTATGAACCCCAACCGCGGACGTGGTCTGACCAACGGTCCATTGGTCCGGCAGTGGTTCCTGCCCATGCTCACTGTCTTGGGAGGCCAATCCACGGACCCTCCTATGGTCCGTGGTTCAACCCATGGGTCGTGTTTGGTCCTTCCTGGATGGCTCCTTGCAGTTCTGAAAAATGGCAGCTCTTCTCTAACTTGAATCTGAGGTGTTACAAATGTTGACTTATCTAATATCATACTAGAAATTTTTTTCAACCCTCACAAAAAAGCAACAGACGAAGGCATCCAATAACATCAACAAAAGAGTGTCAAAGATGACATTTATTGGTAGCAGCAAAACAGTGCAAAATATGATATCCAATTGCAGCAACATAGGTGATTTCAACTGATCCCAAAATAACAGTAAACATGTTTCACATGTACTTCAACATAATAACAAACATTACATCTAATAGCATTATAGAAAAAAATTCACTTTACGTGTCTCTAAATTAGTCGTTTAAGTGTTTGTGTAGTTTAATGTAAATAAGATTATTTGCATGACTTGGACATTTTAAAACTAATGTTAAAATTTGTTTAATATAACATTCACCAAAATAATAAATATAAAAAGCTTGTTCTAGAATGAATTCTTGGAGACTAAATTCTTGCTTCATGACTTAATTTATATATATATATATATATGATAAGCCTCAAATGACATTGATGACACTATTTGGTGAACTATAAATTGATAGATCATAATTTTTAGATATTTTTAATTAAAAAGTTGACACTAAATTGAATGAAATAGAGAAAGGAGGTGAAAAATACAGTTACTACAATATGAAAAAGTCTATATTAAAAAGGAAAAGGAAAATCAAATTTGAAAGATGAGGTAAGAAAATTGTATTGATATCAGAATGTGTAGAATTGTGTTGTGTCATTCTGTGGTATATAAGAGAGAGATTGAATGCTGCCAAAAAAATTAAGCAAAAAAAAGGAGGAAAAATCAGATGAATAAAAATAACATTATGATTTTTTAGTACGAAAATTGAAAAAATAAGATTTTTATGAATGTACAAAACAGTTCACATACATATTAATTCTTCTTCAAGGGATGAACTTTAATTTTCATGATATGTTTGTGGGAGGATGTATTGCATTTGTTTGTGGGGCTTTGATGTTCTTTGATAACACTCAAGTATACGTATTATAATTCAATGTATACATGATCGTTAGCTATAAATAACCCAACGAAGAGTTGAGCCGAATTCCACAAGAAATGATAAAGCTAGACTTCAATCACAAAGTACACCCATAAACTAATCTCTTGTGAATTGCTTAATCGACGTTAACATAAATATAAATTCAAGAGATTTCAAATTATTAATAATGAGTTTGATTAACGAATTGTTAACAAAAGCAAAGGTCAAGATAATTTCACAAGTGAGAAAGGAATCCTAAGAGTGTGCATAATTGAGTATCAATTTTGGTTTGAATGTGAGCAATTGTGTTGCTCAATAACAGATTCTTAATATGTAGTCTAGATTATCAAATATGATAAGCATTTATCAATCACAAATCATTTTTCATGAGACTTTTGTCAAACCTCAACATGTGTATCATACGAAGCTACTCTAATACCTTAATATAACTTCCTCTTTCAAGCAAAGCTAATAATTGAACTTAATCAACAATTATCAATCAAATCATTCATTCTAAGCACCTTTCACAAGCAAACATAGAGATTTAAAGCTAGATTTGAGTTTTCAACATTAAACTATACATGAAAACATTATAACATAATTGAACCTATTAAATCAACATTTAATTGACAAACACAAAGACCCATAAATAATTTAGTACCAAATTACATTACACACCCCTTGAATTATGGGATTTGACACTCATGCTAGAAAAGAAAGGAATTATACCAAACAAATTGTTCTACATTGAATCAAAATGAGCTTCAATCTTCATTCCAAAATACCCTACTAAAAAACCCAATAATCCCAAGTCGTACAAGTCAAAAACCCAAAAAATCTTTAGAATGTTCTAAGTTCATATGTTCAAAGCAGTAAATGATACATTTTCTCTCTCTTCAAATCATTAATACCTTCCAAAAGTTTGGCCAAAATTACTTTTCAGATGCGATTTGACAACGTTAGTCGGGATGGATGACTCACTCGGTGATTCATCGAGTTGCACAGTTTCTCACTTTTGAGCTTTATTTCAAGGCTTTAGGTGTTGAACTGTTTTGGCGAGCCCAAAAAATTCCACCAATCATGTTCGGTGAGTCACCGATTCTACTTTTCACTCGCTAAGTTGCTTTCAGTTTTAGCAGAGTTCTCAATTTTTTTTGACGATAACACCAAAGCTCGTTGATAGGTTTTAAGAGTCGCCATTCAGTTCTTTCCTCGCCAATCTGCTTTGAAGTTTTTAGTAGGCTTTTTAGAAATATTTGGCGACTCATTTCTTGTTTGGCTAGTCACCGAATAGACTTGGTGAGTGGCTGAATGCACTTGGCGAGCCTCAACTTCACTATTTTCTCTACTCTTTCATGTTTTTGACTTCGTTTTCCTCTTTATTATACTTGCTTTGTCCTCACGCCTTCACAACTGCAATTTAACAATTTATCATTAGAATTTGACATAAAATGACATTGAGGACACTATTTGGTGAATTATAAGCCTTAAATGAGTCCAAAATCTCCAAATCATCAACACCCTAACTTAAACTTTTGCATGTCCTCAAGTAAATCAAAAGATCAATTAGTTCAACAATGATGTCTACAAACAATGCTCCTTGAGAGCTAAAATGCAAGTGCTATCACAAGGTTACATCCAAGGCATGCATTTTCAATAATGTACCAAAAGCTTCAAATGATTACTAACTATTATCAATCAAAGTACATGCTTACAAATACTCACTAAGATGCAAAACTATGCTCAACAAGTGTATTCAAGTGTCTTCACACCAAGAACGATTCTGTGTTCACACAAAGCCAATCAAGGAATAAACTTTAGGAATCAATACAAACTCTCACACTCCCAAAGAGAAAAAACATGCATGTTTCTACCCATATGCTTGCTTATATTTTCCAGCCGATCAATAAATTTGCTCTTGCAAGATCACAAAGATTTTTCAAGGCTTATAACTAGGCTGAAAGGCATGGTGTGATCATTTAGGTTTATAGTGACTCCACATTCTTGAAGCTTTTCGACGACTTCACCTCTTATACTTCTCTTTCCTCATTTTTAGCATGAAACTCATCCACATTCTTGTCAAAACACTTTATTTCTTGCTCAGCTCATGAGAGATCCCTTTTATTCAACTATTCAACTTGAACAACCTTTTCATTATTTGATATATTCCCTTTTTTTTTTCTCTTTTTCTTTTTAATTTAGAGGGGTTTCCATCTTTTTTCCACATGGATACAAGAATGAGTTTCACAAGTATTTTACCTGGATTCTTTCTTCCTACCTTACCAGACCCTCAACTTAGGCTTTTGGCTTGAGTTGGCTATTCGCACAAATCAATGCTTCAAGAAGGCTTTGGGTGAGAAAGGAAGGTTCTATTTTAGAATTGGTTAAGGCTTAGAGGCTCATTTCATTTTCAAAGAAAAGAGTTAGTCTCAATGGTGACAAGCTTGGTACACACTCTAACAAGGTGGCCACAACAAAGGTTTTAATGAGTAGACCCACTCTAAACAATAGTGCCTAAGGTCATTTCTCGCATTCACAATTATCAAACAATCGGACCAATAAGCAAGTTCCGGGTATAAAAAATGCACGAATTTCAAGTATAACTTACCACACATAGCACTCAAACACAATTCCGAACACAATTATACAAATCTGGCTCGCTTGCAACGATCATTGCAAGTCTCACAAGCGATACTCAACTAATCACAACAAAATGGTGAGTGTACATGTAGGTATTATGCCACTCAAATTACCGCATTAAGCTTACACAAGCACACTTCTCATCAAAATCACTACACAAGTTTATCGATATTGATCACAATCGGTACTCAAATAATTAAAATAAGCATGCAAGCGTTGCAATGTCAATTAACAACCAACAACCAACTTTGAAACAAATGAGAAAGGGAGAGATGGATCACAACCAAAATAAAATATTTTACTAATAAACAAAACAAAAAAGTTAATACTGCATCATCCTTAAATTTAAATACAACCCAAACGTCTAAACAAACACAAACTGAATTACAAGCAAATAGGAATAATTAGCAAAGCCCACCAAAAGTAATGAGAAATGTTCTCAATGCTAGGAAAGATAATAAAAAAGAAAAAAAGAGAGCGAGTAGAAGGATCCAATTGTCAGGCTAGGTATGGGGAGAACTCTAGCTCGTTGGAGCAACCTTAACTGGAACATCAATGCTTGGTGCATCACAAGAGTAATATGCACTAGAGGATGAGTCCCACTCGGTTTAACTGTGGAAGTCTCTCTGAGAGAGTTCTCCATGGCAAACTATATGAAATTATCCTCCCAATCCTCTAAGCTAGCATATGTTTCAGCCTCTTCTTGTGTCTCAGTCCTCTCAAGATCATCCTCATCAGTCTCTAGAGCATCAGAATCACCATCCTCATCAACCTGGGTTGCGTCAGCTAGTGGCCCAACAACACTTAACATCGGGGACAGAAAAATCTTAGTTATCAAAACATCAGGTAAGGGTACATCACTCAGAAACATGGATATATTTGTGTACATGAGCTCATCCACATCTCTCCTAAGTAATATCAACCTTTTAGGCTGTCACAACCTCAGAACTACACTCAACTTTCTCATGCTCCTCAACCCGAGCGGCAAGGGTATAAGTCTGAACCCATAATCAGTCAAAGAGTACGTTGTCTTTCCATATCCACCTCTATGGGAGCAAGGGAGACCTCAATGGTTGCAGAGATCATCATAGGAACAACTTCATCAAGTCTAGAGGCTCTCACATCCACCGAATGGGCAAGATTGCACATCCGGTAAAGCATGGCCTGTGTCAATGGGAGTCAGGATGTTGTCAGATGTGTAGTAGAAGTAGAAGTCATAGAAATATCTGCAGGCTCAACTGTAGGAGCAGAGGGTGTAGG
This sequence comes from Solanum verrucosum, assembly GCF_900185275.1. Taxonomy (NCBI): domain Eukaryota; kingdom Viridiplantae; phylum Streptophyta; class Magnoliopsida; order Solanales; family Solanaceae; genus Solanum; species Solanum verrucosum. The sequence continues at coordinate 2,288,106 of NW_026020070.1, read as the reverse complement.
GTCAATCAACAAAGACTCTATGTCGACCATATGAGTAGAATCTACAAGTGCCGATTTACTCCTTGCCTCAAGATCTCTCAAATAATTAGCCACAATCCTGGGGATATCATTGGAAGAAGCCGTGATGACTCGAACAACAGTCGCAACTACAAATGAGATCTCAGCCTTCTAACACAGTTTTGTGATCAACACATGAAATAGAAGTGATGTGTGGTGCTGTGTCACAACCCAAAAATAGATGTGATGACACTTGTCTATTCCCTTGAAGGCAAGTCAGCCTCAACCCAAAAAAATGGAAGAAATATAAAATAAGAAAAAGATAAAGGCATAAAACTTATTCATTCTAAACAATACCCCAAAACATGGTTGTCATGTGTACAAGCTACTAATGAATATACAAAATTTGAAAGGTAATTACAAGTCTTAGTCTTTGTTTCTCAAGTAGAACAAAGACTAAAGAAAAGGACAGAAGGGCCCGACAGGATCATAAATAGCTACCTCTCAAGTCCTTTAACGCACCTCGACAGTCAGGAGAAGAATAATGAGATCACACCGGTCCGGGCTCGAAAACTACACAAGTGTAGAAACAAGAGGAGTACCAATAACACGGTACCTAGCACACAACCTAAAAAACAAGACATCTAGCTAGAAAATGAATTTCCCTTACACTCCAACCGAACCTCCTCAAACTACAACCTGCACAGAAATCAGCCTAACCTAACAACTCTACAATACACGACTCACAAGGCCCAAATCCACTACTCAATAGTCATAATCAATAATCGAACAAATCAACGACATGGAAAACGTCGAGCTCATCGAACATGTAATTTATAGCCCCCATCCCAAATTTCACAAATTTCCACCGAGAATTCAACAACAATCAATTAGTCATATTTATACATAAATCTCAAGCTACCCACAATTATTCAAACACCCCAAGTACTTAGAATTTCCCCTAAATCAAACAAGAAACAACAAAACGATGACTTGCCCTTAATAATGATGTCCCCCAATCTATCATTGGACCAAATCAAGTCATTTCATTGAATCCAGGCTACTCAAATTTCACCCAATCAACAAGAATTCTAGACGCAACAATATGCACCAATTAATTTAAACAAATCATCACCCAACACCCACAATAATCAAGCCCACAAGCAACAATTTAGCAGAACAAAATTTAAGGCTATCTATGAATACAATATCACTATAATAATTCCAATTCAAAGCATAAATCAATACAAATACGTGGCCACAATCAATTCATTCTCATGATCAAACAAATTTAAACAAAATGGGGTAAAAGTAAACAAGAAAATCAACCTCCAATTAATATAGATGAAACAATTGAGACAAATGGAGAGTGTTATTGATGCTTAGGTCATTGTCAATGAGTGTTATTGATGCCAACGTCATTTTTGGTGAGTGTTATTGATGCTGAGGTCATTTCCATCAAATACTTGGACTATGGGTGTTCCCCATCAGTCCTGATTGATATTTGTGCATGATAATCTTGATACTTGTACTTGATTGTTGTGCTTGATGACATACATGTGATTTATGACTTGATATGTGTGATTGATGACTTGATACTTGTGTTTGATGAACTATAATTGTTGGACTATGATTATGGAAACCTGTGAAATGTGCTTATGAACTGTTAGGTTGGGCTAATTTCTATGCAAGGTATAGTTGAGGCGGTTCGTTTGGGATGGTAGGGGTAATCATATTCTAGGTTAGTTATACATTACTTAAATGGTTGCTTGCTGAGTACCGTGTTGTTTGGGACTCACTCCTTGCTTTTAGACATGTGTAGGTTTTGAGCCTAGACCTGTGTGATATTCTTCTTTATCTAATTTTTTGAGGCTTTCAAAGGACTTTGAGAGGTAGCCACTTGTCATCTTGGCGGATCCTCTTGTTCTTTACTTTACATTTCGTGCTTTTCAAGAGACAAAGACATTGAGACTTGTAACTATCTTTCAATTTCATATTTTAAACATTAGTGACTTGTACACATGACAACCAGATTTTTGGAATAAATTAGAATGACTAAGTTTCTGCTTTTGTGTTATTATTGTCTTCTGCATTTCTTTCGTTTTGTTGGGTTGAGGCTGACTTGTCTAGGTAAGATTAAATGAGTTCCATCATGTCCATTTTTAGGTTATGTCAAATGGTATCAGAGCCTAGGTTTATAGGTCTCACGTGTGTACAAGACTAGTTTGAGTAAAGTCTCAAGGATCAGTACAGAGACGTATATACTTATCTTAGAGAGGCTATAAAGACTTTTATGAAACATCTTTTTGTTCACTCTTTCTTATCGTGCGTGGTTACCTTCACTAATGTAGAGTTTCTGCGTGTTTTTTGGCAGATGCTGAGGACCAGAGCTTCTATTTCTAGTGGTAGAGGGGAGACAGTCCTTGAGGCAATTACTAAGACCCCAACTAGGGGTAGGGGTAGGGCCTGAGCTGGAGGCTGTGCTCATGGAGTAGAATTGGCTAGAGGTCGTGCTGGTGGAGCGGTACCAACTGGAGGTCGAGCTAAGGAGGTCTCTCTTGAGCTACAAGTTGAGGTTTTGAGGATAAAGTTCCTCCTAAGTTTGAAACTCCTTTGTTTCAGTACACTTTGTTGAGGATGCTGGGTTTACTAGAGAGCTTTTCTCTGGGTAGTGCAATAGGCACACCGCATGTTCCTCTGATGGGAGTGGGGGCACAAACACCAGGTCTCCATCATAGTCCGGTTATTCTTGATCAGGTGGGCCAGCCACTAGTGGTTCCTGTCTGTTAGTGCATAGATTGATCCTGAGGTTGTTCTGACAGTTGATGATCAAAAAAGTTTTGAGAGGTTTAAGAAGATGAAAACACCCCGTATTAGGGTGGTAAGAGTGAGGATGCTCATGAGTTCTTGACTTTATGCCATGAGATTCTTGAGGTAGTGGGTATGGGCTAATGCATGTGGTGTTCATTTTGTGGCACTTCATCTCCTAGACCCGCTAGAGAGTGGTGGAGGACTTATGTGAGGTCTAGGACAGTTTGATCTCCTTCGATTGAGTGGGATGCATTCCCAGTTCTTTTTAGGACCGCTTCATTCCTTAGAGCATGAGGGAGGAGAGTTCATTGAGGTTTGAGGGATTGACACAGGGCAGTCTGTATGTGACTAAGTATGAGTCCCATTTTTGCGAGTTATCCAGGCATGCTATGACTATTGTTCCGGATGAGGAGGAGAGAGTCCGCATGTTCATGAAAGGTGTGACTTTTTCCATCAAGTTTTATATGTTCAAAGCAGACATATATGGGGCTTCCTTCCAGTCCATTGTGAGTACTGCCAAGTAGGCGGAGTTGATGGTTAGAGAGGAGTTTGAGGACCTTAAAAGGGCTCGATCAACTGGTCAATTTTTTGTAGCCTCATCTTGAAGTAGAGCCTCACACAGAGGTTGTAGCTCTTTCCAACATTGTGGGCCTGTTCATGAATCCATGCCAACACTTGAGGTGGGCAGATATCTCGGGGGTCCTACAGTTCTAGCCAAGGTGGCCATAGTGGTTTATCTCGTCTATCACATCAGTCACCCAAACTGAAGTCTTGTTTTGGATTTGGAGATCCATATCATATGATTCGGCAATGTCCTTTACAGACTCACTCAAGACCCTTATATACTTATTTAGCTGCTCCAGCTCGAGAGTCAGTGTATTCGGCTATGGGTCAAGGAAGAAGTCAGACAGGTAGAGGTGCTAGAGCTTCTGGTAGGGGTGCTGCAGCCCTGCTGGGCGGGGGTCGAGGTAGTGCTCATACTTGAGGTGGTCGAGAGGTTAAGTGTTATGCATTTCCATGGACATCAAAGGTCGAGAGTTCTGATTCTTTGATTACAAGTCTCATTTTAGTTTGACATCAACATGAATCTGTATTGTTTAATTCAAGGTCTACTTTCTCATATATGTCTACCTATTTTGCTGTTGGTTTGATATGATGCGTGATAGTATACATGTGCCTATTCGTGTTTCTTCTCCGGTGGATGAGTCCTTAGTTGTGGATCGATTGTATCGATCCTGTCTTGTTTCTCTGGCTGGGTATGATACTCATGTAGACTTGATCATTTTGGTATGGTACACTTTAATATTATTTTGGGTATGGATTGGCTCTCTTTGCATCATGTTATACTTGATTGTTATGCTAAGATTGTGAGCTTAGCGATTCCAGGTGTTCCAAGAGTTCAGTGGATGGGTGCTAGTGGTTCTTACCCTAGAAAAGTTATCTCCTTCATTCGAGCTCAGAGATTGGTTGATAGAGGGTATTTTTCTTATTTGGCCTATATTCGGGATACTAGTGTCTATCCACCTGCCATGGATTCTGTTCTCGTGGTTTGAGATTTTTCGGATGTATTTCATACTGATCTTCAGGTGTTCCTTCGGATAGAGATTGATTTTTCCATTGACTTGTGATAACACCCAAAATACTGACAAAACAATTAAATGAATAAGCGATCATTAGTTATATAAATACCCAACAATTGAGCCGGGGTTGAATCCCACAGGGAGTGATATAAATCAAAGAATTCATTAAGGAAATTAAAATTTAAACTAATCTATTATAGCAATTAGGACAAATGGGTGGATGATTCCACCAAATTTCAAACAAGAGTTTGAAATCAATTATCACGATTCAACTAAAACGAGCTTTAAACAAGTAGAAGACGATCTAGGGGTGTGGGAGTCTGTTTCAACATGAAATAGGGGATGCAAGTGCTTGCTCAACAATGATATACAATCATAGATATGCTAAGTAATCATAAACGACACAAATGTTCTTTCAATCTCAGTATGTCATATCACAAAATCTTCTTTTGGTCTCATCCATGTGAAGATACAAATCAACCCAATACCTTACAAAATATATCTTTCAAGCAGATTTGACAATTAAAAATGAAACTATAATTTCTCTTTTGAGCAAACTATAACAATCAGATCCGATTTGCAAGTATTAAGCCATTTACCCACTCCAAATTTAATCTCTTACGAGCATCAATCAAAGATCTAAGCTAAGACCCAGTTGAAACCTTAACCTATAAATTGAACACATGCTAAATAGCTCAAGTCCATGAATAACTAGAAGAAAAAAAGAGCAAGACATTGGACCCACTAAATTAGTTAACACCTAACTCCATAATCACACCCCTAGAATTGGGGTTTTAGCCAAGCATCATAAAAGTAAAATAAATTATACCAATTATGCTTTTAGCCATCAAAGTATTGATAATCAATATTAATCTTCAACACCCACTTTGAATTGAATCCTCGATTGTCCAATACAAAATTAATCGAAACCCCAAAACTAAGAAGATATGAAAAATGTAAGAGATAAAAGATAGCAGATCCGATAGATGATCCATCCTTTTTCTTTCCTTTAGCCTATTTATAATTTCCCCCAAAATTAGTCTAAAATCCCAAGGGTGACCTGATTGGTGACATTAGTGTAGCTCGCCTACTTGATCGGTGGATTGCTGTCTTGTTCTTCAGCTCTCCCTTTTTTGGCTTCAGACTTCAGGTGTTTGAATCTCAGTTGACAAACTTGATTGAGTCCACCTTTCACATTTAGCGAGTCACCGATGACCACTGATTGTTTTGACGTAATCAAAGACACGACTTCCAATTCGGGTGTCAACGATCGCGTGTAGTAATATAACCCAACCTAATGGGTTGGGGTAGAGTCCCAAGGGAGTGGTTGCAAGAATTAATAGAAAAGTAAAATCAAGTTCTAATAAGTCATAGCTATAAACATTAACGAGTAAAACCATACTAAATCTAATAGTGACACGAATGTCAATTATCAATGGGGGGTTTGTATTCAACTATTGACAAAGATAGCGAAAATATAAAGATACGAGATAACGGAGACGGGATTCTTGGGATGTGATAGGAATATGGGATAAAATATACTATTGGGTAAATGCTATTGATAGTAAATCACTAAACATTTGTAACTAGGCTAGACTTTAGTGGGGGTAAATTCTCTCTCGAGCAAATTACCCCGAATCAACTTGGTTTCTCTCGAACACCGAGTTGCAGCACTTAAGAACAACCTCCGCCTTAACTCATTCACTCTAATGTGTGGGAGAAGGTCTAGGATTTACTCTCTTGAGCTGAACCCACGACGACCCAATAACCACCGGCTATCAATTTAGTAGTCTTAGTTTTAAAACTTCTCTCTCGAGCAAGCCAAAAACACTAAGATGAAATTGTATTTGCAACTACAATCCCATTAAGTTCAAATGCAACTACTAAATGAAATCACATTTAAACAACAAATAGACTAACAATAAGCAATACCCAACAGGAAATTTAACCCATATTCACAAAATCACAGCCTAAGAATTGGGGTTTTAGCTAGACATGAAAAAGAGATAGAAATCAATACCAACAAGTGTTTCCATCAAGTGGGTACGATAGAAAATGTCTTTAAACACATCTATGATGAAGATTCTTCGAGACCCACTTCCAATTTCTTGGAGTTGAAAACCTTCAAAACCTTCAAGCTCAAGAACAATGTCTCCCAAAAACTCTAAGAACTAAAAATTGAAAATATTCTAAGTTTCAGTAATAATTCTCTACAACTTGATACTAAGCTACAAAATTAAATAGGTATTTATAGTTTTCAAAAATTAGTGCTGCGAAGAATCATTCGACGCAGTTATTCAGGATTACCGATGCACTCGGCGATCCTCCCTTAGGTCTGGTTCATCGCCTTTTAGCTTTTGCCTTTAGCATCTTCGCGTTTTGAATCATTGGGTGATATGGCTTTGCGGAACTACTCAATGATGCACCAACTGCTCTCTTTCCTCGCAGACTTGATCTTTTCCTTCAGGGCTCAGCACACTGGAACATTAGGCGATATTTGAGGCCTTTCAGTGACTCACCAAATTGATTAGGCGATCTTTAGGCTGTCTTTTCTTCCTTCTTTCCGCCGCTTTGTTCCTTTTTGCTCGATAGTGTCCATGCTTTGTCTCTCTAGTTAAATACCTGAAACTGAAGGGTTTACATAAGATATTGAGAAAAAATATGCATTTGAGGACATTAATTCAATCAAAATATAGCCCTAAATGAGTCCAAATTGTGGACTCATCAACACCCCCAAATTAAACTTTTGCTTGTCATCAAGTAAAACTTAAGTTTAGCAGTTCAAAAAGGATGTCTCTAATAGTTCTATAGAAGACTGAATCATGAATGTACACAACAAGACTCAACTTACTCATGCAAGGATCCATTGTATACTCAAAGACTCAAGTTGTGACACACCATTATCAAAGATTCTCAGGCTCACTATACTTGCTTCAAATGCAAGTTCAAACTTAACAAAGGTATTCACATACCCTTCACAAAGAATGATTCCATTTCCACACACAATGGTTTAATCATTTAAAGTTCCGAATTCAAATGCAACACTCACACTCACAAAGAAGAACATGATGCATGCTTTCACACATAGGTTTGCCCGTATTTTCCAATCAACCTTTGCTTCAGCTCACTCAAGATCAAAAATGTCTTTTCAAGGCTTGTAATGGGGCTGAGTGCAAATGTATGGTCATTCAGGCTCAATGACTTTTATCCTCATGAAATGTGGTGCTCACAACACATCCTTTCCTCTTCTTTCATAATTTTCTTTAGTGCTCATAAGTCATCCCATTATTCACTTTCCATGGACTGTTCAGAAACCCAATTCCTTTTTGCATTTTCGTAACTTTATTCCACGACTCTTTCTTTTTCGTTGTTTTTTTTTTTTTTTTTGTATGGAGGGATTCCATTTTTCTCAACACCATGTGTTAAAGGAGACTTTTCTTGCACTTCTTGACTTGCCTTTTCTTTTCACCACACCCCCAACTTAGGCTTTTGGCCTAAGTTGGCTATTTAATCAACCACAAATCAAGAGGATTATAGGTAGTGGATTAAGAGAGGTCATGTTTCATCAAGTTTATTCCAAAGAAAGGTAAGTCTCAAAGGGTGTTCCAAAGAGGTTCACACACACTGACAAGGTAGGCAACAAAAGCGGTATATGTCAAATTGGCTCACACACTTCGAAGTTGCCTAAGATCATATCAAGAGATAGCATCACTTAGTCAACTGGACCAACGGGGTAAATTCTAGGTGTCATCATGCATGGTTCATGGTAAGCTCATCACACAAGGCATTGACAGCAAAGTCAAACAAGACTCCATATTTTCATTAGTGTGCAACGTTCATCACAAGAGACTCAATTCGATAATTGGCTAGTCACAACGAGATGCAAAAAGTTCACATATTTTCTATGCAACTTTAATTGGACTCGTTATAGCCGCACATTCATGTTCGTTCGATTATGAGCACTATTTGAGTCATCGATATTGGTCAAAACTAAGACTCAAATTTGCTAAAGAACAGCCACATTCAAGTACATACAAGAGTGGGCGAAAAATTTGGAAGGGTCAAAAATCATTTACAATTAAAGCACATGGAGCCATAGGCTTAAACATCCGCTAAAAGTAGTGCAAAGCACAATTGTAAGCATAATGACCCAAATAAATAAACAAAACATCAAACATCAATATTCACACAAAAGGTGGGCCTCACCCCACCATAAATAAAAAATCATTTGTCCTCAAATGCAAATGAAGTAAAGTATCCAAAAAGTGAAAGAAAGTAAGACAGAGAGGGAGGTAAAGAAGGGAACCTGTCTACACAGTCTCTCCATCTGTCTGGGCCTCAGTGCCCGGTGCAGTAGTCTGGACTAGGGCATTAGTGCCCAGAATCACCTCATAAGCAACAACTCCACTAGAGACAGCCATGGAGGTCTCTGCCAGTGATGTCTGCACAGCCGTCCCTGCAAGATCTGGCAAATCTCTAAATATGTTCTCCTTCTATACCCCAATCTGCTTCTCGTCGGTTTCAACATCCGACTCCTCAACTGCAGGCTCATCTCGGTGTGCATCGCCAATAGTATCTAAAGGAATTCCTGAGGTCTCAGGAGTATCCATGTCATCTATAGCCTGAATTAATGAAGTGAAGTCGGTAGACTTCAAATAGTCTACGTCCTTCCTCAAATCTACTACCTCGACTTTCAAAGTCGGAACCTCAGAGGTCACGCCCTGTCTGCTCTTACAAGCCTCAGCTCTCATAGTGAGAGTGTCAATAGAAGTCTGCAGAGGGGATAGTGCAGCTAGAATCGCAGCCTCAATCATTAATGGGACATCTCTCTCTAGTCTTGTAGCTCTCACGTCAGCTGACTGAGCAAGATGCCCCATCTTCAAGATCATTGCCTGAGTGATCTTGCTCTGCTGGGATGAAGAGGGTGTACCTGGGGCCTGTGAGGAGGAAGAAGGAGCAGAAGTACCTGAAGGCCGAAGTAGGCAAAAATGCCTCTGCAAGTATAGTGTCGACATCCACCTCTGGAGAAGTATCTGTCAGGGCTTCTCTCCTCCTGTCAGCCTCCTCTCTAGTGTACTCGGCCTCAATACGCCGAATATCAGTGGAGGAGGAAGGGGTAATCTCAACATCCCTCATATCATCTCGGGGCACTTCTGCTCGCCGGCATAGTTCGGTGATCAGTACTGGGAACGACAGTGAGGTTTGACTCTGCTTGGCGCTCATAGCAATCTCTTGCTCAATAATAATCCCCATATTAATGCTCTTCCTAGAAATAATGGATCCTAGAAAGGCTGCCTTAGGAAGACAAACAATTGACTCATTTTGGGAGGGCATGATGGAGCTGCTGATAAATCCAAACCAATAACGTGCAGCGACACTCAAGTCCCTTTTTTCAATTGGGACTCCCACCTAGATCCACCTCGTGGTGGTGTCTAAAATGAGAGGTGCCAGCCAGCCTTTTAGTTCATCCAATGAAGCTGTAGCGGTAGTTAGGTTGGGGTAGTCAAAGTCATGCCCTCTGTCAAGCAAAGAGTTGATGTACTCGCTATTGCATTGAACTTCCTTTCCCCGAACCATGACTGACTTAATTGGTCTAAACTCACTCGCATTCTTTTTTCTCTTTGGGACCAACTCACCATATGCCATATAGAATTCCCGGACCCATGAAAAAATTAAGGGCCTCGGGGCCTGGTGAACTGCCCAAATCTATGAAAGTTAAGGGTGTCTCTTACATTGAATACATGCTTGAAAGGCTTTCTGTCAATAAAATCTTCTCCTCGAGAATAGTTCGTAGCCCATCTCCTTTCAATTTATTCAGAATCCTGGGAGGAGGAACGACATGGAGCACAGGGGTTACAGGGGTGGCCTGAGCTGGCACTGATTCTGTTGCAAGAGGAGTGGCAACTGAGGGGAATCTGGTGGATGTGGTTTGAGATCTAGCCCGGAGCTCATCCCTTCGGGAAATCAAAGGCTGCTCGTCTTCAAGCTCAGACAAATCAGCCCAGGTGTCAACAAGCACTCTCTCAAATGTGTGTTTCTTTCCTTTGCCTTTGTCTCTCGGTGGGAGTTCTTACCTTCTCTTCTTTGGAGGATTTGATCCCCCTTCGTTTATAGTAATACCCCACGCTTTCTTCTGGGTGGCCTATCTAGATTTGTTCGCACCATATCTGCAAAACATTAGAGAAAAGTTAGTAAATATTCACATTAAAGCACATAAAGTTAACTGCAGAAAGACTCGTCGATCAATTCGGTGATTCACCGAATCTCTTTGGCTAGCTAAATCGGGCTCGCCGAAGGGATTGGTTTAAAGTTCTCAGCAAGTTGGCGATGGGAGGTCCCTTTCGGCGAGCAAGGGCTAGCCCTCCGAAAGGTCTAGTGCAAAAGGGCTAAGTGGTGCAGACAAAGGGCGATAAAGAAGACTTTTGGCGAGTCGCCGAGTGCTTTCGGCAACCTCAGGCTTCTCGCCGAAAGTTACAAAGTCAATCACCAAATAAAGCATGAAATTAAAGGCGAGATGGGGACATTAGGCGATCCGCCAAGTGATTCGGCGAGCTTGTCCAAGCTCACCAAACGACCAAATGTGCCTATTTTCAACACAACTTCTCGAATTTAACCCCGCAACCCCTGAAAACAGAATCAAAGCATGCATCAGTTAAATTAAGTTCAGACCCATAACACCTATCACCCTGGGATACTCATATTTCTCTCAATTTTGCCAAATTTGGCCATTTGACGACTTTTTCCCTTAAGAATGGTGTCACCCACTCTATCATCGTGCAATTTATGCCATTTAGCACAAACACAGGCTACTCAAACTTCACCCAACCAGTCTAACCAACATGCAAGCACAACCCCACAAAAATCTTAATTTATTTTAAAGCGCAAGAATACGGGATTTCAACAATCATAACAAAACGGGAAAGTGTTTCAAATTAAAAAATAGGCATATTCAAAATAACTCAGATCAGGGAGGCCTAGCACACATCACTAAGATCAGATCATCTGCAAATGACTACAAAATGTGATAAAAATGAACATGGGGTTCGGAAAACCAAGCTCTTATGCCGAACAATACAAAATTTGAAATACTAGGTAGCAAAGTTTTCCAACTCTAGGCACAAGTCAATGAATACAACACTTAGGAAATGCAAAAATATTCAAAATACTAAATAGGTGCGAGATTTGGAAGATTAAAAGCGAGGGAAAGTGAAAGAGTTGGAAGTTTAAACCATTAACCCTTTTTAAAGACCGTCTAGTTCGCGCCCATTCGGCGACATTAGGTGTGATCGTCGACCCACTCCTCGCGGAATGATCTCTTGCCTCACCAAATGGTATAGGGCCTTCAGTTATATTGAGGGTCAAAATGGCAGACTAAATCGGCATCGCAGATCTATTCGGCGACTCACCAATAACTTCACTGGCTCGCTGAGTTTTACAGACTCTCATTTGAGTTTGTCTTGAGTCTAACGGAGGTCTAGGTTAGAGTCGCCGACCTCGTTGGCGATGCGCCTCCTGGTCTTTTGGTTCGATGACCTGTAGTTTTTGAACAATTCCCATAACTTAACCTGCACAATCAACAAACCTTTATTCTAGAATAACAAATCAAATGATAAAACCTTGGGTTGCCTCCCAAGAAACGCCTTAGTGAACGTTGTGGCACGATGCAAGTCAACACTCATACTTCATTCTTAGATTTAGCCATAACATTACTTGGCAATCCCTTGATTTGCTGTTGGTGGAGATGAGGCATCATATGATCCGAAAGGTTCTCGACAACTGAATGGATCTGGAATGAGAACCAATCATCTGTTTCATCATTTCGATGGACCCCTTTATCTCTTCCAGCACTCTATCATGCTCATTTACCTTGTGGAGAATTATTGAGAGCATTCCTTCGACGCGTTTACCCTTATTGTCCTGAGGCTTTCTTTGCTCATGAGGAGGGACATATCTGTCCTTCCTTTTGCATTGGACTTCAATCTCCACTATCTTTTTGGCCAACTCATCCATCTGAGTCATCAGTACGGCCAACATGAAGTCCTTCTCTACCTCTTGGTTTGTTTCAGCCATGAGATCAAGCAGGTGGGCTGCTTTCTCATAGGGCTATTGTGTAATACCACCCGGAATGAGTTGGTCAGCCATTGCCTTGTTTCCAGGACCAAGACATCTGTAAAAGCAATCCAGGAGGACTATATCGAGAATTTCATGAGTTGGGCATTGAACTAATAGTTCTTTAAACCTTGCCCATACCTCATGAATCTGGTCACCTTCCAATTATTTGAAGGTTAGAATGCGATCCCTAAACATCATTACTTCTAATGGAGGAAACTCCATTCGCTCGCGAGTACTGCTCGACATATTCACCTCTTCTATTTCAAATCTCAAACAAGCAAAACAAAACTAAAAATTAAATGAGTAGAACTACAACTAATAAGAACAAAAAATTTACTAAACTAAAAATTCTCAACTAACACCACTCCCCGACAGCGGCACCATTTTGATTGTTTTGACGTAATCAAAGACGCAACTTCCAATTCAGGTATCAACGACCACGTGTAGTAATATAACTCAACCGAATGGGTTGGGGTCGAGTCCCAAGGGAGTGGTTGCAAGATTTAATAGAAAATTAAAATCAAGTTCTAATTAGTCATATCTATAAACATTAACGAATAAAAACATACTAAATCTAATAGTAACACGAATGTCAATTATCAATGGGGGGTTTGTATTCAACTAATGACAAAAATAGCTAAAATATAAAGATACGAGATAGGGGAGACGGGATTCTTGGGATGTGATAGGAACATGGGATAAAATATACTATTAGGTAAATGCTATTGATAGTAAATAGCTCAACATTTGTAACTAGGCTAGACTTTAGTGGGGGTAAATTCTCTCTCGAGCGACTTACCCCGAATCAACTCGGTTTCTCTTGAACACTGAGTTGCAGCACTTAAGCATAGCCTCCGCCTTAGCTCATTCACTCTCTCGAGTTGAACCCACAACAACCCAATAACCAACGGCTATCGATTTAGTAGTCTTAGTTTTTAAACCTCTCTCTCGAGCAAGGCAAAAACACTAAGATGAAATCGTATTTGCAACTACAATTCCATTAAGTTCAAACAAAACTACTAAACGAAATCACATTTAAACAACAAATAGACTAACAATAAGCAATACCCAACAGGAAATTTAACCTATATTCACAAAATCACACCCCAAGAATTGAAGTTTTAGCTAGACATGAAAAAGAGATAGAAATCAATACCAACAAGTGTTTCCATCAAGTGGCTACGATATAAAATGTCTTTAAACATTTCTAGGATGAAGATTCTTCGAGACCCAGTTCCAATTTCTTTGAATTGAAAACCTTTAAAACCTTCAAGCTCAAGAACAATGTCTCATAAGAACTCTAAGAACTAAAAACTGAAAATATTCTAAGTCTCAGTAATAATTCTCTACAACTTGATACTAAGCTACATAATTAAATAGGTATTTATAGTTTTCGAAAATTGGTGCTACGAAGGATTATTCGGCGCAGTTAGTCGAGATCGCCGATGCACTCGGCGATCCACCCTTAGGTCTGGTTCATCGCCTTTTATCTTTTGCCTTCAGTATCTTCATGTTTTGAATCATTGGGCGATATGGAACTACTTCATGGAACTATTTGGCGATGCACCGACTGCTCCCTCTCCTTGCAGACTTGATATTTTCCTTCAGGGCTTAGCACATTGGAACATTAGGCGAGATTTGAGGCCTTTCGGCAACTCGCCTAATGGATTAGGCGATCTTGAGGACGTCTTTTCTTCCTTCTTTCATCCGCTTTGTTCCTTTTTGCTCGATAACGTCCATGGTTTGTCTCTCAAGTTAAATACATGAAACTTAAGGATTTACATCAGATATTGAGATAAAGTATGCATTTGAGGATACTAATTCAATCAAAATATAGCCCTAAATGAGTCCAAATTGTGGACTCATCAACCACCTTTGTTAGCTCATTTTAGCTTTCAGTTTGGTCCATCATTTGTCACTTTAGGTGATGGAATTTGGACTTCTCCTAACCTCTTCGTTGTATTGTTGTTTTATTCTTTACTTTGCCGACCTGCTTTGAATATTTTCAGAAGTAAACACTTTCACTATAGGCAAGGTCCGTTCACGTTGGGCGATCCACCAACTGTCTCAGGCGATACTCAACTGGGAGTTTCCACTATTTTCAAAGTTTTGCCTTTTTTTGCATCGATTCATCCTCGCCTTGTCCTGTAGCCTTCATAGCTGCAAAACATCAAAATATCATTAGATAAGGACATAAATAGGGATTGCACACACTATTTGTTGAACTAAATGGCCTCAAATGAGTCAAAATCTTAGACTTTTCAACACCCATAACTGAAACTTTTGCTTGTACTTAAGTAAATCAAGAACATAATCAGTTGAACAAGGGTATCTACAATAGTGCTCAATGCGAGTCAACATGAAAGTGGCATCACAAGGCTACAATCAAGTATAAAAAATATTTCAATAATGCTCAAGAAGATTCAAATGATGACTAGCCGGTATCGATTCATGTTCAAGCTCACTAATGCTTACTTATAATGCAAAATCATGCTTCAACAAAAGCATTCAAGTGTCCTCACAACAAAAATGATTCCATGATCTCAAAAAGCACATCAACAAAGAAGTTAGGAATCACTACAAACTCTCACTCTTCGAAAAAGAAAAAAAATATAAGCTTCATCTCATAGGTTTGCCCATATTTTCCAATCATTGTACAACTCGGTTTTAGAGAGATCTCAATGGTCTTTACAGGCTTGTAACGAGGTTGAGGGAAAAGGTATGGTCAATTTGGTTCAGTGACTTCGCCTTTTTAAAGTATTGTTGTACTCATCTTCACTTCTTCTCAAGTAGTTTTCATTCTTTTGATTTGGAGACTCAGTCGTCAATTCTTTATTCCATTCATTAGGAACCCCTTTTATTGCATCAAAAATTTCTTTTTCAATTCACTTTAAATAAGGGAGGGGTTCCAAATTTTTGCTACAAACATCAAGGATGAGTCTCACTTTTCTTTCTTCTTTTTTTCACTTGGCTTTCTTTGCTCCTTCTTTTCAACACCCAACTAAGGCCTTTAGCCTAAGTTGGCTATTCAAACAAACCAATGCTTAGAAAATGATTTATGGGTGAGAGGGTAGGGACATCTTTGGTTCAAGAGGCTTCAATGAGGCTAACAACAAATTGTGCCAAGATGGTTGCATAGCCTCACAAGAAAAGGTACGAAAATTTGGGTTCCCTCTCAAAATTTGTGCCTAAGATCATCTGTTGCATCCACCAAAGCTAAAGAATTAGACTAACTAGGAAAATTCTAGGAATCTAGAAGCATGCTTTCCAGTAGGATCTCACGACACATGACACTTAAAGAACAATAGTTTTACACAACTCTTCAAAATTAAAAAGATTGTGTGCAATGTTCATTGCAAGACTCACAATCAATACGCAACTAGTCAACATAAGATTCTAAAAGATCATGAAAAACTAATGCAAAACAAATTTCCTCTTGCAACACCAACACAAACACATTTCTCATCAACAATACTATCCAAGACATCGATATTAAACATGATAGATACTCAAATATAAAAAATGAATGCACAAGCTCTTCAATCATTTCACGAATTCAAAAATCTCGAGGCAATTGACAAAGAGAAGAAAATGACCAAAACTCAAAAAATAATTGAACAAAAATATAGTACTAAAGTATCAAAATACAACCCAAGTAAACAAAATACAAATAAAAAGGGGAATAGGCACAAATTCCCTCACCCTACAAAAGAGATAGTAGTAGTGTCCTCAATGCTAAAATTACAAGAATGAAATGGGTAAAAAGTCCCACTTTCAGGCAAAGCCTGTGAAGTACTCTGGTCCCATGGCTCGGCGGGAGTAGCAAAAACTTGGGCATTAGTACCCGACACATCTAGAGGAGGAGCAATAAATGTGACATCAACCAGGGCATTAATGCCCAACACATCTGGAAGAGGAGCAATGAGTGTGGCATTAATTAGGGCATTAATTCCCAACACATCTTAAGGAGAAGGAGTGGAATACGAAGGACTTACCCATTAGTGCCAATATCAGAGGTCATCAGATGATATCTCTCAAATGTAGCATACATAATCGACTCCTCTATAACCTGTAACTCTGTAATGCCTCCACACTCACCTGCTCATCATCTCACATGAACTCATCCTCTCCAGTCTCTATAGGGGAGTCCTCATCAGCCTCATCATTGGCTTGCTCTATTATTTGCTAGTCTCATCAACAACTGACTACCCAACTATCACTAAAGGGACATCTACTCCGAACTCAGTTGGAGGTATAATTGCTGGCACCTCAGGCAATGATTTATCACTCTACATCTTTATATCCATGGACTTCACCTGATCCATGTCCACCCTCAAAGTAGCTAGGCCACCTCTCAGCTCTTTCATCTCAGCAGAACCACCCTCGATCTTCTCATGCCCTCAACCCAAGAGATAACGGTATCAAGTCTCAGCCCATAAGTAGTTAAAAACACTCAATGATCTGCAAATTCAGCCTGTAGGGAAGTCATAGCAGCCTCAATGGCTATACCAATCGTACTTAGAACTTCCCTCTCAAAATGAGATGCCCTAACATCTAGAGAAGAGACAAGGGTGCCCATATGATATATCAAGGTATGTGTCAATGTGGAACGAGATATAGGGGGAGGTGCAACATGAGGAAGGGAAACTGTAGACCTAAAAGCTATAGATGGAGTGGGAGTGATACCTGAGAGCTACATAGTAGGATCGAGATAAGCAATACTTGATTCTAAGGTAGAATGGTCAACTACTGCTGTGGTGTACGGTGGTGGAGGCTTCTTTCTGGCCCCGTCATCTGTCAAGTAATCATCCTCAATCCTTCGGATGTCACTAATGAGGCAGAACTCACTCTTATAGCTGTCTTTTCTCTAAATGAAACTCCAACCAACTCACACAACTGGGTGATCAAAATTGGGAAAATCAATGATGTTTGCTCTTTCTTAGCCCACATGAGCATTTCTTCTTCTATTATTTGGTCTACATTTACCTCTTCCCCATCAATTATAGTCCCAACCAAGACTAATTTTGGGTGACGAAGGATTGACTCATTTTGGGATGGCATAAGGTTGCTACTAATAAACCCAAACAAAAAACGAGCCACCACATTTGTATCCTTCTCCTCAATTTTGACCCCGTTAACCATCCATGTGGGATTTATATTAGAAACCAAAGGTGAAAACCACCATTTCAACTCATCTATATTGTGCTTCATTTGAATCCACTAAATCTCCACTTTGTTCCCTTTCATTCCCAAGACATTGTTAATCGCTATTCAGTCACATTTTCACTATCTGACCTCAGACTTGAACTTCCTCAAGTGGTATCCAAATCACACCCTTCCTTTTATTAGGGAGTGCCTTGTCATAAGCCTCGTAGAATTCATGGACCTACATCGGGATATAAGAAGTTTGAGCTTTGGTGAAGTGCTCAAACTTATGAAATTTGATTGTCTCCCAAATTGCCGGGTAGTCACTCATGACTCTGTCAGTAGATAATTGGCGCTCCTCCAAAATAGTATGCTCGTCAGTAGCTTTCAGCCTATTAAGTTCTCTCAAAGCAATGATTTTAAGTACCCTCAAATCATATTGGACGTAGGATCTTGCATCATTTTAGAGCGGATTGTGCTCCTCTTTCTTTCTACCACCTTCTTAACCATAACAACCAGTTTTAATCTTAGTTGTATTATCACCCTCGTCCTCGGACCAAGTATAATCAAGTAGGATTTATTCAGGGTTAGAAGATGAAGAGTTGCTCTCATCGATCAATGCACTCTCTTTGCAATTTCAGCAATCAATGCCTTTTTTTGTTTCTTTTCACTCACACACTTAGAGGTGAGAAAAGTGAGTATTTGTTATTCTGTGGGCTTAGTGATTTCCACTCCTATTTTCCTTTTGAGTGGGGGTGGAGGAGGAGACTTGGAATTAGAAAGAGGGGCCCTCGCAGTAATGAGAACTTAAGGTCTATCCATTTCCCCTAAGACACAATATTACAAAGCAAACATCGAGTGAAGGTTAGTTGAAAATATTTTCAAAAAAATCACTTTTGAAAAATTTGTCTCGAGGATTGCTGAATGGGTAGGTGAATCGACCAACAAGTTTGGCAAGCTTGGATGAGCTTGTCGAAGTTGACAGTAACAAGAAGTTTAAACTTAAGCATGATGGGCGATGTGTCACTACCCAAAGTACACCCTAGACGTGACATGACGTATAGAACCCTAAGAGGCCCTACACAAGCCACTTAGAATGCATCATACAAAATGATAGAATTTCAAGTTCAAAAGATAGTTCATATCATAAAATATTTGACAAGAAAATGAAGCAAAAAAATCTAACGTAGTGTCAAAGCCATCTATTACATCAAGAGTAATTGGTACGTAACCTATACATCACATACAATATCAAAAATTAAAGACAATAAGAATAAAGGGTTCAGTACTCGAAACTTGAGGACTCACCAATCTTCAAATCTACTAATGTGATCACTAGCCACCGGGATGCGGAATAGGAGAGTCAGATCCTACATTAGTGAAACAATGTAGGGAAGAGTATACGTTAGTACAAATAATGTACCAAATATGATAGCAATGCATAAGAGTTATAAAATCATGCTAAAAGGACTCTTCATGATAGGCAAAGACCAAGTTGAAACATAAGATAAGATGTTAGAAGAATAATTGTGATCATGGTCAATGCAAGTAAAAATAATTATCTTAAACACACATGTGAGATACTTCTAAAAGTAACCTTAATACATTATTGTGGGAGATTTACCTTTAACCGAAATAGAGATCATGTGAGCTATAACATGGAATTCGGTGTCTACCTCACACCAAAAAAGGGTGTCCTACTTGCCAAGGTAAGGACCATGAACTTCTAGCTTATGTGGATCCACTAGCTAGTATCTATCTAAGACAATCATTCTATGGGGGCACATAGGTATGTGATAAGGAGATTGCTACTAGAAACCCGAACTCAAGTTACGGGAATGATTCCATCTCAATATCCTCTTTGTGCTAAGCATAAATCTCAGGAAATAGTCATTAATCTTAACCGGTCTTATCAATAAGAGGCATGGGTAATCGCCACTTTCCTTATCATCCATGGAAGGCATATCAAGTAGCCAATCCAAGCTAGGTTTCATTAGAATAGCTCCTAAATCTTGATTCAAAGTTTAGTTGAGAAAACCTTTCAACCCTAAAAATCCTTATGTGAGAAAACCCTTTCACATTCATGTGTTGAGTAGTATGTCAGAAAACCTTTCACAATAACAACAACATTGATGCTTTACTCTCAAAGCAACTTAAATAATTTTTCATTGATTTCATAAAGAACATGCATATCTTCATAAATTATCTTTCATAGTTCAAAACCTACATTATATCATCAAAGTCTAGAAATCATGGGTCATGCATGGGTTCATGGGGTATTCAACTTAAAACATGCAATTTCTTCAATTCGTGCTTAAGAAGACATAAAACAATGAATTGGATCAACATTGAAAGGAACCCATGGCACCTGAATAAAACCCTAATTTGATAGGGGAATCTAACTTTGCAATTAATGGAGCATTTGGAGACTTAATCTTGAAACCCTAGCCTCCTCCTCCTCCTTCTCCTCCTCCTGCTCCTACTTCTCCTTCTCCTTCTCCTTATCTTTCTCCTTCTTTTTCTTCTTCTTCTTCTTCTTCTTAGAGAGAGAGAGAAATATTTGAGAGGATGACTTGATCAATTTTTGGGAATTTAAGAGAGTGAATTGAATTAAGTGATTTTGGGGATAAATATGTTTATATAGGGCCTAGGGTAAAGGTAAAACGACATAGTATTGAGTTAAAACGTTTGGGAAAAGACCAACATGACACTGACTTAAAGTTGACCAAGCGCCTCTTACTAGGGGCTTCACAGGCCGTGTAGATCATCACAGTCCGTCAAGTGGGTCATGATGATGCACTTCCCGATAGGGCTTCACTAACACGAGCATAACTTTTTAGTCCGAGTTCAAAATTAGGAAAACTTGGTGGCATTGGAAATAGAAATCAAATATATTAATTTGATAGGTCATGGGCTACCAAATTTATTTTGTGCTGAAACATATGATCGTTTGAAGTTGATCCAAAATTCAAAGTATGACTAGTCTCTTTCACGGACAACTTCAAGGTCCGTGTGAAGCTTCACATACCATCTAGACGTCCGTGGTCCTTCACAGTGACATATAATGAAACTCTACTCACTGGGTGATTTTTACGAACCCCTATATGGGCCGTCCAAGTCACCACATGCCATTTGGGGCACCGTCCAGGGGACTCCTGTGTAGGCTAGTCCTAGATGGCTTTCACGATACCTTTAATAGGCCGTGGACGTGGACTTGCCCATTTTACCCTTTCTAGCCTTTTTCAAATCCAAGGTGTTATAATATCTCCTCCTTGGGAACATTCATCCTTGAATGAGATTCGATACATCATAAAGAGGGTAGGAACTAGACCTAGCAGCCCAATATGAATGCAATCACATAAATGCACATATCCGAGGAAGAAACATCAATTCCAAGCTAAAGCATGTTCAAAACATCATTTCATAAAGTCTATATGCAACTCATACTCAAATGCATATAAACATGGATAAATCAATCAAGCTGACTCATTTTCTCAAATATCATGTTTTTCATGAACATGCATAAGTGAGGAATCATGGGAATATCTAAGACACATGACGCTAAAAGAGTAAACCATAAGGAACTAAATACCTCAAGCTAGAGAAGGAAAGAAAGGAAATAGATGAGGATAATGGGATATCATAATAGTCTCGACCTTCCAAGTAGCACCATCAACTAACTGATTCCTCCAAAAAGCCTTCACATAATCAATTTCTTAATTTCTCAACTTCCGAACTTGCCGGTCTAAGATCTCAACCAAAATTTCTTCATAAGAAAGACTATCCTTTTTGTCAAGAATCTCCAATGGTACAATAGATGTCGGATCACCAAAACATTTCTTCAACTTTGAGACATGGAAATGCACTGATGCCAAGTTATTAGGCAATTCAAGTTCATAAGAAACTTTACCAATACAACTCAAAAACTGATATGGGCCCACATAACGAGGACTAAGCTTCCCTTTCTTTCCAAATCTCATTACACCCTTAATGGGTGAAATTTTCAAATAGACCTGGTCACTCACGTCAAACTCAAGGTCTCTTTTTCTAACATCGATATAAGACTTTTGCCGACTTTGATCCATTTTCAACCTTTCTCTAATAAGTCAAACTTTCTCCATAGCCTCATGCACCAACTTGGGACCTATAAAAGAAACTTCCCCCACTTTGAACCGACCTATAGAAGACCTACACCTCCTGCCCTATAGAGCCTCAAATGGAGCCATAACAATACTTGAGTGATAGTTATTATTATACACAAATTCAATCAAAGGCAAGTGATTATCTCAATTACCCTTGACGTCAATTACACAAGCTCTCAACATATCTTCCAAAGTTTGGATACTACGCTCCGCTTGCCCATCGGTTTGAGGATAAAAGGTTGTACTAAGCTTCACATGAGTACAAGGACCCTTTTGGAAAGATTTCCAAAACTGAGAAGTGAATTGGGTACCATGATTGGAGATAATGGATAAGGGAACTCTATGCAACCTAAGCATTTCTCACAAGTACAACTTAGCATAATCCTCCACCGAATAGAAAATCTTGATGGGGATGAAATGAGCCGATTTCGTCATGCGCTCTACTATAACCCAAATCGAGTCATGTTGTCACCACATGCGGGGTAAACCAACAATGAAGTTCGTATTCAAATCTTCCCACTTCCAAGTAGGAATACTAATATCTTGGGAAAAACCTCCCTACTTTTTGATGCTCAACTTTCACTTATTGACAGTTAGGACACTTAGCCACAGATTTCGCAATATCCTTCTTTATTTCATTCCACCAATAGACCTCCCGCAAGTCACGATACATCTTGGTGGCTCTCGAGTGAATAGAATATTGAGAACTATGGGATTCTGATAAGATATTCTCTCTCAAGTTATCTACATCGTGAACACACAAATGACCTTGATATCTGAGCATTGCATCCCCCCTTGGGAGAAAGCCTGAACTGACTTCTTAAGCACCGCTTCCTTCTGTTTAATTAAGATTGGGTCAAGACCTACTTGGCTTTCACATCTGTCACAAAATACGATTTTGAACCATTGTGAACCATAACACCACCTTTGGTGGAGTTAACCAATCGAACACCTAATCAGGCCAATCTATGAACATCTCGAACCAACTCCTTCTTATCATCCTCAACATGAGCAACAATACCCATTGATAACCGACTTAGAGCATCCGCCACCACATTTACTTTGCCAGAATGATAAAGAACACTCATATCATAATCCTTTAGTAACTCAAGCCACCTTCTTTGGCGAAGATTTAGATCCTTCTATTTAAACACATATTGCAAACTTTTGTGGTCGGTAAAGACATCAAGATGAACACAATATAAGTAATATCTCCAAATCTTTGAAGCAAACACAACTGCCGCTAGTTCTAGATCATGCGAAGGTTAGTTCTTTTTGTTCACCTTAAGTTGTCTTGAGGCATAGGAAGTGACTTTTCCCATTTTGCCTAAGGACACATCCGAACCCAATTCTTGAAGCATCAAAATAAACAACGAACCCATTGGTTCCTTCCGATAAAGTGAACACCAAATCAGAAGTAAGTCTATCTTTCAATTCTTGAAAACTCTTTTCACATGCTTTCAACCATAAGGATTTGACTTTCTTTTGGGTCAATGCCATCAATAAAGAGGCAATCGAAGAAAACCCTTCCACAAACCTTCTATATTAACTGGATAAACCCAAGAAACTTCTAATATCTGAAGGGGATAAAGGTCTAGGCCAATTCATAACTGCATCTGCCTTCTCAGGATCTACCTCATACCTTTACTGGAAACAATGTGCCCAAGAATAGCCACTGACTTTAACAAAACTCATATTTACTAAACTTTGCAAGAGTTGTTGGTCCTTGAGGACTTGCAACACAGTCCTCAAATGATCGAGATGCTCTTCTTCACTCCTTGAATAAATCAATATATCATCAATGGACACAATCACAAACATGTCGAGGTATTGTCCAAAAACTCTACTCATGAAATTCATAAATTTGTCTGGAGCATTAGGAAAGCAAAAAGACATTACCAAAAACTTATAATGACCATACCGAGTTTGAAAAGATGTCTTCGGAATGTCATCCTCCTTCACCCTCAATTGGTGGTAACCTGACCGGAGGTCAATGTTAGAGAAGTAACTTGCTCCTTGTAGTTGTTGAAACAAATCATCTTTCCTTGTAAGATGATATTTGTTCTTAACAGTAACCTTGTTCAATTGCCGGTAGTCAATACACATACAAAGTGAACTATCTTTCTTTCGAACAAACAACACTAGAGCACTGATGTTTGCGTAATCAAGACACAACTTCTGATGAAAGTGTCTACGATCATACAATAGTTTAGTAACCCAACCAAGGGTTGGGATCATCCCAAGAGAGTGGTTTTGAGAATTTATAGAAAAATAAAATTTAGTTCTAACTAGTCATAGCTAAAGACATTAACTAGTAAAAACATTGTAAATTAATGGGGGGACAGAGTGTCATTTAACAATGGGGGAGTTTTGTCACAAGTAAAGTAAAAATAGCAAAATAAACAAGGGTTTCTAAGTAATGAGAGGGGATCCTTGGGATGTGACGGGAATACGAGTTAAGCTAGATTATTGGGTACATGCTTTCGATAGAAGATTCATAGAGTAATAGTGACTAGGCTAGACTTTAAGGAGGATAAGCTCTCTCTCGAGCAACTTACCCCGTTTCAAATGCATTCCTCTCGGACACCCATGAAGACCAGCCTACACCTTAACCCACGCACTCTCTCGAGCTGAGTGTGTGGATATGGGACTAGGGTTCACTCTCTCGAGCTGAACCTCATGTCGACCCACTCACACTGGCCATCAATTTAGTAGTTTTAGTTCTACGACCTCTCTCTCTCTCGAGCAAGCCGAAAAAACATAACTAAACTTGTATTTGCAATTACAAATTCATTAAATTTATCCATAACTACTAAACGAAATCACAATTACACTACGATTAAACTATTAGTGAGCAAAACCCAACAAATATCTTAACCCATATTCACTAAATCACACCCCAAGAATTGGGGTTTTTAGCCACACATCAAGAGATAGAAATTTATACCTAAATGAGCTTGGATTCAAATGGGTATGAATATTTAAGTCTTGTTACAAGCCAAGAATGAAGAATCCAAGAGACCTAAGTCCAAATCCTTGGAGATGAAACCCTCTTCTTCTTCAAGTCTTCAAAACCCTCTTAAACTTAGAGCAAAAATATCAAAAAGTACTATTCTATATGAAAACTATCACAATTGTTCGACTCTAAGTGAAAATTATAATAATTGTTCCACCCTAAAACTAAAACTCTAACTAGTATTTATAGTTTTCACAGATTTGTGCTATAGTGGATCATTCGGCATTGTTAGTCGGAATCACCGATCCACTCGGCGATTCACCCTTTGGTGTAGTTCATCGCTGTCTTGCACTATCCCTCAACTATGGGTGATTGGGCGACATGGTACTGCTTCGCGGAACTTCTCGGCGATGCGCCGACTGCTCTCTTTTTACGCCGACTTGATCCTTTTCTAGAACAAAAGGCGAAGTAAGACCCTTCGGCGACTCACCAAGTGGACTCGGCGATCCTCAGGCCTTCATTTTTTTGTTCTTTTTAGCCTTTTCGTTCCTTTTTGCGACGTACTGTCCATGCTTTCCTTCAAACTTCAAATACCTGAAACTTAAGGGTTTTCATTAGATATTGAGATAAAATAAGCATTTGAGGACACAATTTTTATTAAAATATAGCACTAAATGAGTCCAATTTGTGGACTCATCAACACCTCCAACTTAAACTTTTGCTTGTCCTCAAGCAAACTCAAGTTCAGCCGTTCAAAAAGGGTGTCTCAAACAGTGCTACACAAGACTGAATCATGAATGCACACAACAAGAGTCAATTTACTTATGCAAAGATCAAATGTGCACTCAAAGATTCAAGTTGTGACTCACCAATATCAGCGAATATCATGCTCACAATACTTGCTTCAAATGCAAGTTCAAGCTCAACTATAGTGTTCAAATGCCCTTACACAAATAATGATTCCATATTCAAGCAATGGTTTCACAGTTTAAAGCTTTGGAATCAGATGCAACACTCACACTCACTAAGAAGAACTTAATGCATAATTTCACCCATAGGTTTGCCCGTATTTTCCAATTAACATTTGTTTAAGCCTACTCAAGATAAAAAAGGTTTTTTCAAGGCTTGTAATGGGGCTGAGTGCAAAGGTATGATCATTTAGGCTCAGTGACTTTCATTCTCATGAGGTGTGGTGCTCACAACACTTCCTTTCCTTTCTCCTTCATCATTTTCATTAGTGCTTATAAGTCATCCTATTATTTACTTTCCAAGAATTGTTTGGTAACCCCCTTTGATTTTTCAACTTTATTCCACCACTCTTCTTTTTCATTCTTTTTCTTTTTATTTTCTTTTCTCCTTTTTTTTATATGGAGGGGTTTCATTTTTCTCAAAATCCTGGGTAAGATGAGACTTTCCTTGCACTTCTTGACTTTCCCCTATCTTTTCAACACACCCCCAACTTAGGCTTTTGGCCTAAGTTGGCTATTCAACTAACCACAACTTCATGAGGATTATGGGTGATGGATAGAGAAAGGTCATTGCTTTCATCAAGTTTCTTTCAAAGAAAAGGGAAAGGCTCGAAGAGTGTTCAAAAGTGGTTCACACACTCACAGGGTAAGCCACAAAAGAGGTATATGTCAAATTGGTTCACACTCTTCGAAGTTGCCTAAGGTCATATCAAGAGAAAGTCTTACTTAGTCAACCAGACCAACAGGGTAAATTCTAGGTGTTGTCATGCATGGTTCCAGGTAAGCTTATCACACAAGGCATCGACACTTAAGTCAAACAAGACTTCACACTTTTGCTAGTGTGGAACGATCATCACAAGAGAATCGATTTGATAAATGGCTAATCACAACGAGATGCAAAGAGTTCACATATTGTCTATGCAACTTCATTTTGCCTCATCGTAGCCGTACATTCATGTTCGTTCGATTGTAAGCACTATTCAAGTCATTAGTATTGATCAAAACCGAGACTTAAATTTACAAAGGAACAACCACATTCAACATCATATAAAGGGTGGTGAAAATGTGCGAAAAATTCAAAAAATTTTGGAAGGGTCCAAATCATTTAGCAATTTAAAATAAAATGAGCTTCAAGCTCAAACATCAACAAAAAAGCAGTATTAACACAATTTTAAATAGAGCAGCCCAAATACATACACAAAACATGAACAAAAGTAGCACACAAAAGGTGTGGGCCTCACCCCACCATAAACAAAAACATTTGTGCTTAAATGCAAATAACATAATATCCAGACTTTAGAATAGAGAAGGACAGAGAGAGAGGTAGAGAAAAATCCTGTCTACACAGTCGCTCCATCTGTCTGGTTATCAGTGCCCGATGTGTCAGCCTTGAACTTGATAATGGCCTCCGAAGGTTCTTCAGAAGATTCAGCGGCAACTGACTTACTAAAGATTGTCCAAGTCATGAGCCGCCAGAAAGGAGTGGATAGCTGTGAAGAATCCACGTCTCCACGAGGGACTAGTGGGGTCTCGGGAATTTGTTCTCTTGCTGGCACTGGGCTCTTTGTCCTCATTATCTATTTTGGGAGGATTTGTTGCCTTTGTATTTTTCCTGAAATTTTTCGCTCTTATTTGTCAGGTTGGCATGTAAGGGTGGCAATTTGATCGGTTTTAGGCTGGTCCGGTCCGATTCTCGTACCGATAAGTTCGGTACCGGTTGAACCGGTAAGGAACTGGTCTTATAGGATACCAGAACCGGTACCGAAATGGAACCTGGTTTTTATCCGGTTGATCCGGTTCGGTAAGAACCGGTTCCAGTCCGATTCCTATCCAGTTGACCCGGTTCAACGGTCACTTCCAATTTTTTTTTTTAAAGTTGAACGTTAATTATAGTCGTTGGGCCCTTTTAGCCATTGGGATGGGCCCCAAAATGGCTCAAAATAGCCCCCCACCCCTCTCTAACCCCTTAACACTATAAATATACCCATATTTTTTTATTTAAATCACAAATTCACAAATTATTTCATTAACATCTTATAAAATCTCTGAATTTTCAATCTCTCATAAATTCATAATTATTATTTTGTGATATTGACTTGGAGTTCGGATTTTGGAGATTTATTTGAAGTAAATCGGAAGCTTCAATTGGCATCTCTCAATTCCGTCTTTGGTTATACGTCTACTTTTACGTAGACGTTCGGTACATTCGTTTCAACTTTAATTTTTTATTTGTTTATTAATTAAGTTATTTTATTTTCTTGTTATATTATCTTGCTTGTTTTTCATAATATTTAATTATTTTAAACTTGAACATGAATTTGGAAAGAAATAGTGGTAAAAGACCAATGTCGGAAAGAAAAAATAATAGGAGAGGAGGAAGTAGTTCTAATTCTAAAAATTTGCCAC
Source organism: Solanum verrucosum (assembly GCF_900185275.1). NCBI lineage: Eukaryota > Viridiplantae > Streptophyta > Magnoliopsida > Solanales > Solanaceae > Solanum > Solanum verrucosum. The sequence goes on along the minus strand of NW_026020070.1, from coordinate 2,259,989 downwards.
CTATTTAGAATTAATACTAATGATTATACTCATGTTGATGAAACTTCTTTTACACGAGACTCACGACCTATTGAATTTAATTCCGAAAATGAAGTAGATCATGAGACTTTAAATAGATGTTTTACTAATTTTGAGGAAGAATTAGATGAGGAAGTCCAAATAAATGACGAAGATGATGAGACCCCTACCCCTACTAGTCCGATTACCGAATTACCGGAACAAGATGAAGTCCCCTCTTTACCTACTTTTTCAAAGACCGCTGTACGTGTTAAAAAATCTTTAGTATGGAAATTTTGGTACAAAATGAGGAAAAAACTATTGTTACTTGCACGAAATGTAAATTGACTATGAAACATGTAACTACGGGTACACAAGGGGGAACGGGACGACTAAGAACGCATTTGAGAAACTGTAATAAAGAATTTGCTCGCCTAGATGATATAGAAAGGGCTAACAGAAATGAAATACCCATACCTGAAAATTATATGGGAGTTGGAGGTTCTAATATGATTCAAAGTGTATTAAATATGACTAACCCGGCTAGCCGAAGAACACACCACACATATAGTAAAGAAAAAGATCGTAGAGAATTAGCTAAAATGGTTGCTGTTTGTGGTTTGCCCTTTTCATTTCCTTCATATCCTGGTTTTATTCAGTATATTCGGGAATTGTATAACCCAGATTATGAAGGTATTCCAAGAAGTACAATTAAAAGTGATCTTTTTAAATATCAAAAAGAATATTGTCATTTTCTTCGTTGTTTATTTGTTTATTATGATGGTAGATTATCTATTACTTCTGATATGGGACGTAGTCCTAATGGTAATGATTATTTTACAATTACTGTCCATTGGATTGACCATGAATGGAACATGCAAAAATGAATATTAGGATATAAATATGTTGAAGAAACTAAAACCGGTTCTTATATAGCAACAAAAATAAGCTCTATTTTACAATTTTATGGAATATGTGATAAAATAATGAGTGTCACTTTAGATAATGCCTCTAATAAGTTAAAAGCAATTGATTATTTAAAATGTAGCCTTTGTCCAATTGATAATGATTCTTTTCATATTAAGTGTGCCGCACATGTGTATAATTTGATAGTAAAAGATGGTATTTCTCAATTTGGAATTTCTTGTGAAAAAATTAGACTTGTTTGTAATTGGATTTTTAAAGCTAAAATAAAAGCTAGAATTACAGAATTTAAAAATTGTTGTAAAGAATGTGGACTTGAATATAGAAAAGTTCCAAAAGAAGTATGCACTAGATAAAATTCTTTATTTGAAATGCTTCAAGTTGCTTATATTTATCAAGAGCCGGTACAATTAGTTTTTAATGCTCATAATGCGAACCCGAATTTGAAAATTTGCTATGAAGATTGGGAGAATACAAAAGGACTTATTGAATTTTTAAGTGTTTTTTATAAAGCAACAAATGTTGCTTCTGGTCAATATTATCCAACTATTTCTTCTGTTTTAGTAAATATTTGTGCTATTTCATCTGAATTTGCAAAAGATAATTTGAAGATTCCCTTGCTTTTATGATTGAAAAATTCAAAAAATATTTTTTCCCTATTCCTCAAATCTATTTGACTGCTACTGCTTTCAACCCAAATTACAAATTAAAAGGTGTTGAAAGAATGGTTGAAACGATTTATGCAAATTTAGAAATTAAAGATTGATGAAACTCCTAGTGTTGAAGATTGTAAAAGTAGCATATATATAAAAGCTAGAGAGTTATATAATACATATAAATCTATGGAAAAAAATATTCCAATAGTTGAACCTCCATCTTGTAGGCCTAGAAGTGATGATACGGATGATTTGATGGATGATTATCTTGAGCTTGAATTATCTACTAATAATGATTTTGATTTATATTTCAATTAGGCACGGGAAAATATTAGTATGGTGGAAGAATCGTGAAAATTAATTTCCGACCCTTGCTAGGATTGTTCGAGATGTGCTAGCGATTCAAGCATCATCGGTCGCTTCGGAGCAAGCCTTTAGTGCGGCGAGATTTATAATTGGATATCATCGATACTCATTAGCAAATGATAGTTTGGAAATATCGGTGTTGTTTCGATATTGGGTCAATGCCGAAAGAAGAAATACTAGACTACCACAATTAAATAGCCAAATAGAAGACGAAATAGATGAAATATTTGGTGATAATAGTGATGATGTCATGGAAGCAATGGAAGAAGAACGACAAATACAAGTTCCAAAAAATGTTTCTTTTGAAATGATACAAAAGTTACGAAAAGATTTTAAAAAAAGTTTCAATTGTTAGTAGTTAGTACTTAGTACAATAATTAATATTCAATACCTAGATTATGTGCTCTTTGTCTCCTTCTAATATTTGTATTGTACAATTTATTTATTTGAATAAATATACGGCTATTCGCCTTGATTTTCGTTTAAAATAGTCTTTTATATTTAATCCAACTATCCAAGGCATTTTATAAATTTAATTTTCAATTATTTTAATATTAGTTTAAACTTTAAAATTTAATATAAAAATTGAATTTTAAGGTTTAAACTTTAAATTCAATATAGACTTTAAACTTTAAAGTCAATTTTAAACTTTAAAGTATAAACTTCAATTCAATTGAAACTTTAAAGTTCAAAGTTTTGAATTGAAGTTTTTTAATAATATAATATTATTAACTAATAATATAATATTATATAATAATTGAAGTTAATAAAAAAAAAATAAAAATACCGGTACACAATGATCCGGTTCCGGTCTGGTCCAAACCGGTTCCTATCCGGTAACTAAGGGACCGGGTGGAACCTTTTCCTATCCGGTAACTAAGGGACCGGGTGGAACCTTTGGGAATTTCCGGTAAAACCAATTCCGGTAAGATCCGGTTTCGGTAAATATATCCGGTAACGTGTCCCTATTGCGGTAAAATCGGTCCTGTTGATCCGGTCCTGTCCAATTGCCAGCCTTAGTGGCATGTCTCTTCTAGCTACTTTCGGTTTAGCCATTTCTGCAAAGCTTCGAGAAAAAGTTAGAAAGTATTCAGACAAAAGCAAGGCAATTCAATTGCAAAATCACTTCACTGAACCAGTTGGCGAAGCACACAGCTACTTCGGCGGTTCGCCGAGTGCAATGCATAAAGAATACAAGGGTGCAGACAAAGGGCGAATAAGAAGTCTTTCGGCGAGTCGCCGAATGCTTTTGGCGATCAAAGGCTTCTCGCCGAAAGTTATAGAACTAAACATTACATATGTCATTAAAATAACGGCGAAATGGGGATGTTTGGCGAGCTCGACTTAATTCACCAAATGGCTCACATGCCTAGTTTCAACCCATCTTCTTGAATCCAACCCTGCAACCCCCGAAAAAAAAATTAAGGCATGCACAACTCAAATTAGGCTAAACCTAGTCACAATCATTCACAACCGATGATTTTCATCCAATTTAAAGCGCAACTTTCAGGAATTAACTACTTAACTTAGTACGGGCAAAAATTGCGAACCTAACAGGCAAACAAATATTCTAATCCTACCAAATATTCTAATCCTACCAGATAGGCCCAACACACATCATCAAAGTAACGCCATTTCATTTGAGTACAACTTTCGAGGAAAGGAATACGGAGTTTGAAGTACCAACCTTTTATGCCGATAAATGGATATTGAGATGCTAGGAAGCAATGTGATCCAACTCGTAGCACAATTCGATACTAAAAGTACTTAGAAATGCAAAAATATAGGAGTTAGCGTGCTGGTGTGAGTTTGGGAAGACAAAAAGTGAATGAAGTTGAAACTTTTAAACCTTTGGCTTGCAAAGCCGTCCAGTTTTCGTCCGTTCGGCGACATTAGTCCGGATCGCTGATCTATTCGGTGTAACGCCAAATATTCATTTGCCCGGCTGAAGTTTACAGAACCTCCATGTTGTGTGGGAGTCCAAACGACGGTCTTTGTCGGGATCGCCGACCTGATCGGCGGTTCGCCAATAATTTCATGTGCTCGCCGAGTTTTACAGACTTCAATGCAAGATGATCTTGAGTCTAACGGTGGTCTAGTTCAGAGTCACCGAGCCGTTTGGCGATTCGTTGATTAGATCTGTTGCTCGCCAATTTGCACTTTTCGTTCACTCTCCACACTTCCATCTACACAATCAACATACCATTATTTTATCAAAGTAACATAAAGAAATAAAGGGTTTTGGGTTGCCTCCCAAACAACGCCTTAGTTAACATCATGGAATGACACAAGTCAACCTTCAAACCTCATTCTTGGGGTTAGCTATAGTATCACTCGACAAACCCCCTTACTGTCTCGAATTTAGGTGAGACGAGATATGATCTGGCTAATGGTAGATACATCTTCTTTCATGCCTTTTAGCATTTTGTCTGACCCTTCAACTTTGTTGAGGATACGTGAGAGCATATCCTCAGACCTACCTCCTTCTGAATCCTTGGGTTTCTGGCGCTTATGGGAAGGCACATATCTATCCTTCTCCCCACCTTTCCAATTCAGATTACGGTTCCTCCATTCACGATAACGGTCCGTCCAGCCTTCGTATCTAGCCCAACCTTGGTTACCACCCTGCCTTGGGTAATTTGAGCGATAGCCACCACCTTGGTTGGCTAGAAAATTTACCTCCTCGTTATACAAGGCTTCAAACTTCATCTTCTTAGGATTAGCACACCCAACCCCCACATCGTTGACACCACGGGCACCAGCCCCCATGACATTTTTGGATAAAATATCAAGCTGCATCATAATTTTGGCCATGTTCTGGTCTCTCTCATTGTCTTTTTCAATCTGTTCCTTGGATAGCTTGAAGGTGAGAGGGGAGACTTGGTCCTCACGAGTGTACCATGCTCTATTAATGGTTGTCATGCCATCTAAAAGCTGGGCCGCTACTGCATACGACTGCTGCATTAAGCCTCCCGGTGAGAGTTAGTCAGCGACACCTTAGTTTACCGAGTCCAAACTCCAGTAGAAGTACTGAAGTAGCACGTTATCAGGCAAACCATGGGTTGGGCATTGTAGCACCAACTTTTTGAACCGCAACCAAGTCTTCTACAGAGGCTCTCCTTCCAGACGCTTAAAGCTCTGGATGCTATCCCTAAGTGACATCATCTTCGAGGAAGGGAAAAATCACACTAGAAATGCGGTTACCAATTTCTCCTAAGAAGTGATGGATTCTCGCAGCAATTAAGCTAGCCATTTGCATGCCTCTCCCATCAACGAGAAAGGGAATAGCCTCAACTGGACTGACTCCTGGGAGATGTTTTTGAACGAGAATGGTCCGCACACATCTATAAAGTTTCGAAGATGCTCGTGAGGATCCTCATGAGCCAGTCCACTGAAAAGTTCCTTTAGTTGCAAGAGTTGCAACATGGTGCTAGTTATGTGGAACACTGCGTTTCCCTTGGCTGGGGGTAAACGGATGGCTCCAACACCTCCCATGAGATGAGGGTCATTGATGTTGGGCTCTTGGATATCATTGAGATTACCGATGTTATCCTGGTGGCCCACCTGGCTACCGTTGCTACCGTTAACACTCATGCTTTCTAAAATATTCACACAAGCAAATAAAACAAAACAAAAAATTAGGTGAGTAAAATACAACTAAGAAGAACAAAAATTATACTAATCTAAAAATTCTGAAATAACACCACTCCCCGGCAGCAGTGCCATTTTGATATTTGCGTAATTAAGACACAACTTTCGATGCAAGTGTCTACGATCGTACAATAGTTTAGTAACCCAACCAAGGGTTGGGATCGTCCCAAGAGAGTGGTTATGAGGATTTATAGAAAAATAAAATTTAGTTCTAACTAGTCGTAGCTAAAGACATTAACGAGTAAAACATTGTAAATTAAAGGGGGAACACAAGAGTGTCAATTAACAATGGGGGAGTTTTGTCACTAGTAAGGTAAAAATAACAAAATAAACAAGGGTTTCTAAGTAATGAGAGGGGATCCTTGGGATGTGACGGGAATACGAGTTAAGCTAGATTATTGCGTACATGATTTTGATAGAAGATTCATAGAGTAATAGTGACTAGGCTAGACTTTAAAGAGGATAAGCTCTCTCTCGAGCACTTTACCCCGTTTCAAATGCTTTCCTCTTGGACACCCATTTATCGCATGAAGACCGGCCTATGCCTTAACCCACTCACTCTCTCGAGCTGAGTGTGTGGATATGGGACTAAGGTTCACTCTCTCAAGCTGAACCTCATGTCGACCCACTCACACTGACCATCAATTTAGTTGTTTTAGTTTTACGACCTCTCTCTCGAGCAAGCTGAAAACGCATAAATAAACTTGTATTTGCAACTACAAAATCATTAAATTCATCCACAACTACTAAATGAAATCACAATTAAACTATCAATGAGCAAGACCCAACAATTATCTTAACTCATATTCGCTAAATCACACCCCAAGAATTGGGGTTTTTAGCCACACATCAAGAGATAGAAATTTATACCTAAATGAGCTTGCATTCAAATGGGTATGAAGATTTAAGTCTTGTTACAAGCCAAGAATGAAGAATCCAAGAGACCCAAGTCCAAATCCTGGGAGATGAAACCCTCTTCTTCTTCAAGTCTTCAAAACCCTCTTAAACTTACAGCAAACATATCAAAAAGTACTATTCTATATGAAAACTATTACAATTGTTTGACTCTAAGTGAAAATTATAATAATTGTTCCACTCTAAAACTAGAACTCTAACTAGTATTTATAGTTTTCACAGATTTGTGCTGCAGCGGATCATCTGGCGTCGTTAGTCGGAATTGCCGATCAACTCGGTGATTCGCCCTTTGGTGTAGTTCATCGGCGTCTTGATCCATCCCTCAACTCTGGGTCATTGGGCGATATGGTACTGCTTCACGAAACTTCATGTCGATGTGCCGACTGCTCTCTTTTTCCGCCGACTTGATTCTTTTCTTCAGGGCTCAGCACACTGGAACAAAAGGCGAAATAAGACCCTTCGGCTACTCGCCAAGTGGACCTGGCAATCCTGAGGCCTTCATTTCTTCGTTCTGTTCAACCTTTTCGTTCCTTTTTGCGACGTAGTGTCCATGCTTTCCTTCAAGCTTCAAATACCTGAAACTTAAGGGATTTCATCAGATATTGAGATAAAATAAGCATTTGAGGACACAATTTCTATTAAAATATAGCCCTAAATGAGTCCAATTTGTGGACTCATCAAGCACTGATGGAGAGATATTTGATCGGATGAAACCCTTATCCAACAGATCTTTCAATTGCTCTTTTAACTCCTTGAGTTTTGCCGGAGCCATTCAATAAAGAGGAATAGAGATGAGTTGTGAATCGGGGAGAAGGCCAATACCGAAGTCTATTTCCCTTTTAGGAGGACCATCTGGTAGATCACCAGAAATACTTCTGGGAACTCATTAACAACAGGGACCGTCTTAAGCGTAGGCATTTTGGAATCCATATCCGTAACCCAAACAAGATGGTATATGCAACCCTTAGAAATCATCTTACTAGCTTTAAAACAAGAGACAAACTGACTCTTAGGCATAGAATTTCCCCCTTTCTACTCTAGGATGGGTTCATTTGGAAACTGAAACTTGACCACTCGGGTTTACAATCAATATAAGCATAACAAGTATGCAACCGATCCATACCAAGAATGACATCAAAGTCTAGCATATCAAGCTCTACAAGATCAACATGAGTGACTCTATGGGATAAGGAGACAGAACAATTTTTATAGACTCTTAGCTACAATAGATTCACCGATATGAGTAGAGACAAAAAAAGGGTCTAACAATACATCCGAAAAAATATCAAACATAATAGCCACATATGGCGTCACAATAGACAAGGTAGCACCGGGATCAAGTAAGGAATAACTATTAAGATGAAAAACTTTCAACATAACGGTAACCATATCGAGAGAACCATCTTGTTCATGATGAGTCTGAAGTGCATGGAATCAGTTTTGATTTGGAGCACTTGAACCCGAACCACTTGGTGGAGCATGCCTACCTTCTCTTCCCTTCGCCGTAAGCGATGGACAATCCCTTATCGTATGACCACTCTTACCACAATTGAAGCAACTATCCGTGTTGGCTAAGCATTTACCCTTATGCTTCCTTCCATACTTAGCACAAGTAGACAATGAAGATCTACCACCATTCCCTCCTTGAGGCTTAGGGTTAGACGCCCTATCTTTGTTGAACTTAGGAGGAGCATTGGAGGAGCCTTGACCGGAAAACCTTTATTGGAATTTAGAAGGACCATGTCCATCGTACCTTGAATGTGAGAAGTTACCATCACCAGTCCTTGCTTTCTTTGTCTCCCTAGATCTTTCCCTGAGTTTCTCCTCTTCTATTTTTTGAGCATGAACCATAAGATGAGAAATGTCCATATCATTAATAAGCATGGCGGTACGGCATTTCTTGACCACCATCTCAGACATGCCCAAAACAAACTTACTCATTCGTGCCTTAGGGTCATCAACCATAGTAGGAGCATACCGAGAAAATCGTGTGAACTTCAAATCATATTCCTTCACACTTATGTTTCCTTGATGAAGGTTAATGAATTCATGCACCTTTGCCTCCATTATCTCAAGGGGAAAGAACCTATCAAGGAAAGCAACCTTATACTTTTCCCAATCAAAAGGACCTGTATCAACCACCCTCTTTTCCTTCCATTAGATGAACAAAACTTGACCAACACCCTTGAGTTGATAAGCGACCAATTCCGCCTTTTCCACCGATATCAGTCCTATGATCATCAACACCTTATACAGTTCATCAATGAACTCTTGAGGATCTTTCTCAACCATGGAACTATGAAACTCCATATCATTCATTCTAGTGAAGTCTCTACCCACATTTGGGTTCATGGGGACCACAACCTCCCTATTGGCTTGAGCCGTCATGGTTTGAGCCAACACTTGAAAAACATCCCTCAACATCGCATCAGTCACTTGTTCGGCCAAAGGGTTGACCAAAACTTGAGGAGCTTCTCATTCTATATTCTCATTCGCTTTCCTCCTAACGTAAGCTCTCGAGGGGCCATATCCTGAAAAGCATCAAAACAGGATTAAGAGAAAGGAAATATAGAGTTACACTCTATCACACAACTTAGAGTAATGAAAGAAGTGGAGTTTCCTAATCATATTATAGCTTCTTATTCATAAATGTGTCGCGCTTCACACTCATGAACAAGACTCTACTCGACGTGGCTTATGAGACATCCTAGGACCTTTCTAAACCTTGTGCTCTGAATACCAAATTTGTCACGACCCAAAGTACACCCTAGATGTGACATGACATATAGGACCCCGAGAGGCCCTACACAAGCCACTTGGCATGCATAATACAAGATAATAGAATTTAAGAGTTCAAAAGAGTTTATATCATAAAATGTTTGACAAGAAAATGAAGCGGAGAAATCTAACACAGTCTTAAAGATTGGCGGGATAACATCATTTCACCGAATAAGTGATTTTCTGATACCCAATTTTCAATACATAAATTAAATAACACCCAACATCCTAACATATTTTCATGCTACCCACGATTTAGTTTTACCTCTGGGTACTCTGACTCCCCCCACATTCATCAAAGTATTGCCGGAAAAAGGCATAACTGGAAACGTTAGTTCCACGCTTAAATTATTATGACAACCTATTACACACCTTTAATATTTAAAAGTGAATTTAATACCACCTTTACATGTGTATCACTACTCTCACAATATGTAATATATTACACGCTCGGCTACATAAGCACTATGTTAGCGCCACGTCAAATTTTATAATTTCTTATATTCTTTTTGTTTTCTTTTCTTTATTAATTAACTTTTCTTTTGTTAAGTCTATTTACACTAATTAATCTCTAATTAATTATTAAATTTATCTAATAACTATTTCTTCTTCATCACTAAATCTCATCCACTTTATCTCTAATCTCATCGGAAAAATCATTCATTTGAATTTATATCACAATTATCTTTGTCATCTTCGGCGAAGAACAACCAACCCATCACCACCCCAAACTCTCCTCCACAATGTCATTCCTTTTTCTTTTATGAAGAATCACTAGCCACCAAACAACCACCTAAACCACCACAAAACAACCACTCAAAATCCAAATCAGTCACTGACAAACACCAAACCAGACCCCCTGACCTTACCCTTCTGCAATTTTATTCTTTTGATTTGCTTTGCAAGTGTGTCGGCGAGCTTAAAATTTCAACCATCACCTTAATGAAGTTCCAAAGAGCTCCACACTTTCAGATCTAAACAACCAACAAATAACCACAACCAATAACACCAATACTACACTCACGTCCTAGTGAATCTTTGAGGTTGTGATGAAAAATAAAAAAGTTGTGATGAAATTACAGAATGAATAGGAAGAGGGTAATGGGTGGGGAAGGATGATTTTGATTTTTTTAATTATTTTTTAAAAGGGTGATGTGTGGGGAAGAAAGATTTTGATTTTTTAAATTCTTTTTTTACTTTATTTTTTCTAATGCGCTATTTTTTTTTCCACGTCAGTTTTAGAGAGTAAATAAATTCACTTTTAAGTAGTAAATGTGTGTAATAGATCGCCATGATAGTTTAAGCGTATAACTAACTTTTCAGGATAAGTTCAAGAAGAAATTTATGTCTTTTCCCAAGTATTGCCAAATTGATGATTTGCCCATAAGAAATACATCACCCTAACTATCATTGGGCTAATTCAAGCCTATTGGAAAACACTGGGTTAATCAGACTTCACTCATATGAAATTTGCACAAGACCCACAACAAGTATCGAGAAATTATTAACTAAGAACCAACATAATCAATTTTATCATATTTGGGAACCAAGAACAACAACTACAAATAATGGATAACACTCAATCAGTCATTTTGAATCATACCCACATGCTTCACACATCTGCTAGTAAAATCAACAACTCATAGGTCATTAAGCACATAATGCAATAAGAAAAAAAATATTAAACTGAAAACCAACCTTAGAAATCAAGAACGTCTTCAAACAAAAGGGGACAAGGGTTTTGGGTCAAGATTTATCTGCAAGCACGCACACCACAAATGTAAATCAAAGTAAATACAACACACTATGAAATTTAGACTAATTGTAGAGAGCATAGGAAGTGAAAAAGTTCAAAATATGATTATTTAAAAGGGAAAAGACTTTTGAACTTCCATCGTCAAACATACTCGGCGTACTATGACTAACTTCACTGAATTCGCCTAAGGGGCTTAAGCTCATCGTTAATACAAGTACAAATACTCAATCTTGGAGTTCAACTCAGCAGACCCAATGTTACTCGCCAAATATCACTTGACGAATCGTGGACTAAGTACTTGTATGCCAAATTTGACAAAACCATTTCTAAAAAATTTTAGGCTAAAAAGGTGAGCATGGATATTCCCCCTAAGCCAACTAGGCAGATCGCCCAATGTGTACTATCATCGCCAACTGTGTTCTTTACAATTTCTTACTTCACTTTAACTTGCACTCACAACACACTTTATTGAAAATAATTAAGAAAACTTGGGTTGCCTACCAAGAGTACCGTATTTAATTTCATGGCACCACATAATTTTAACTCATCAAACATGATTTTTGGGGTTGGGGGTGGTATCACTAGGAAAAAATTCTTTTTGCCTTAGATGTAAATGAGTAGAGATTTGACACATAAAAGTTTCCAGATGTTTAATTGACAAGGAGTTGGAGGTAACCGTTTGAGTCAAAGTAGAGAACTCATTTTTCAAGTTTTTCAACACTTTGTGAGAACACTTAATTGAAGATCCCAGTCAACATTTAATCTGTTCGACTCCCGTCTGGTCCAACTTGCTCTTTGGATTTGGAAGATCAAGAGGTGGTATGTACCTATCCTTGCCAGCCTCACGATCCCTCTAATTTCCTCCTCTATATCTCACCGATCTCTTCCGCCACTATCCCTCTATTTAGTCCAAACATGGTTCCCACCCAATCTAGGAATGTTCAGATGAGAACCCCCCATTTGGTTCCCATGTATTGCACTTCTTCATTGTATAATGCATTAAAATTAACATCATCCGAGCAATGCCCACTGCTTACACAAACTGCGTTCACCGATTTGAATCCACCCCATGACATGTTTAGATAACTTGGGTCATCATCTTGGCCATATTCTGGTCACACTCTTGGTTATTTCTATCTTCTCCTAGTTCATACCCAACTGTAGAGAAGACACTTGGTCTTCCTTAGTGTGTGATGTGAGGCTAAAAATACATATTTTTAATCATTATTTCCTCACATTTATTATTTATATTTGTCCTTTTTTATCTTAAATTTTATGATTGTGCTAAATAGTATATTTTATTTGTAATATTAAATTGGTGGAAATATGAAGAAGTTTGGAGCTAAAACAAATTAAAGATGGAATGTTGAAGAATGAAACCAAGCAGGTAGCTTAATAGATTAAATTGAATAAAATAATATATTTATATATATATATATATATATATATATATATATATATATGGAACTGATGGCTGAAATTGAGGAATTTCAGTTTGATGTTCGCTGCTGCCACGTGGCAGCAAGTGAATAGTGAAGAAATAAGTTGAGGCGGCTGCACCATGATTCACGCGGCGGAAAAAAATAAAAGGAATCCAATTCTTTTAGGTTTTGAATTCCTAATTTAATTTGGACTCAATTATTTTATTTAGGTTTTCCTACATCTATAAATAGTGCATAAAAATAATTATTTGATGGGGAGGAAGCCAAGAACCAAGATACAAAACACTATAAATTTTCTTCTAGCTTAGGAACTTTGGAAGAGCTGCCGTGGAGGCCAGAGAATTATGGTTTATTCTTTCTTCTCCTTTATTATTTATTTGTATTCGTGATTAATAAAAGATAGTTTAGCTATTATTTTAAAATAGTTTAGCTATTATTTTTAACTTTTTATGATTAACACAAGCATATTTATTTTAATAAATTTTGATTGTGTTTTTGAGATAATGAGTAGCTAACTTTCATAACTAGGGTTGTGGGAACCATGAGCGATTAACAAAGTATGAATAGTAAATAAGCAATTCTTGACTAGTATTTTGCATGCATTGATAATTCTTTCGTTTAGAAGTCTTTTTAACGGTGGCCAGAATTAGAACTCGCATTGTTACTACTTGCCGGTCCAATGAGGTAATCAACAAGAAAAGAATTATCAACATAGATTTAGTGTGATACTATCTAATAGGCTAGTGTCGATTGGTGCGAAGTAATAACTATGCCAAACATCGATTATGATGTCTAATATGAGGTAAAGGGAAGGGTTAGTAAATTATACACACGTAGCCGGACCAGGGTGCTGGGTGATATTCTCTAGATGCCGGACCAAGGATTTAGAGATACCTAACTTATCACTTTGCATGCAATACACTGGAAAAGGATTACTATTATTAGGATTACTGCGTTATGAGCTTATGGGGAACACATTCCTAGTTACTTTTAATAATCTGAATATAAATAAATACTTAGTTCAAAGCTATCTTTTTATTATTTTTATTTTATTTTATTTCAATTTAAATCCCCCATTTTTATAACGACTATCAAGTTAAATATTTTACTATTGACAATATTCTTCCATATTCTCTGTGGGGTCGACCCCGATTCATAGTTGGGTAAATATATTGCATACGATTGTTTATATTTGTTTTCAAGAAGTATATTTGAACGTTATCAAAAATGGCGCCGCTGCCGGGAAATGTGGCTTAGAAATTGTCTTTAGTATTTATTTTGACTTGTAGTCCTTTATTTTTGTTTCTCAGGATTAGTTTTATTTTATTTTTTTATTATTATCATCTATCTTTTACTCTTCTTGAGATGTCATCTGAAAAAGTATGTAGTGATAATTGTTCTTGCAATTCTTGCCCTTGTGATATTATGGATTGCTATAAATCAATATGTAAACGCAATAAAGAATATGCCATTGAATTTGATCTTTATTAGTTAGATATTGAGTTGAGTGCAAAGATTAAATCATATGACACCCAAAAGTTTAGTAATAATATGTGTGAGGAAGAAAAAATACATATAAGAAAACTAGAAGAGCTAAAAGTTGAAGGCCAATTGCTAGATCATACTGTTATTGATGTTGTCATTGTTGAGAAGAGTACACTAGAGTTATGTAATGATGTAGATAATATTATTTTTAAAAACTCTAGAATGTGTAAATATGAGGGTGTAAACAATAATACAATTCATAAGTTAGGGCTCACTAGGCCTAATTCCAATCATTTTTCCACATTATGTTTAGATGATGAAATATTAATCGAGCCATCTGAGCCAATAGAAGAGTGTATGGAGGAGGAAAATTGTGTCTATATTCTTGAATTTATTGTTCTAACATCGGAGAATTACATTCCTCACTTAGGATCCAAGAAGTGCATAATGCAACATCTATTGCTTGGGACCTTTATTTTTGTACCACCATCCATTGAGCGTAATAGAAAAATTGATTCAAAATTGGGGGACAATTCATATCTTCAAAGTGGAAGGAAAAATAGTAAAATTGATGGTGATGTGCCGCGATGTTAAATTAGCGCTTATTGGGAGGCAACCCAATTAGTAGTGTAACTTCTTATTTACTTTTTTTATTATTAATATCACTATTTTTTCTTTTCTTGTTTTTGCAGATTAGGGGAAGTCTGAGTACCCAAAAAAAAAAGGGAGCATGTTTGAGCTTAAGTGTGGGGTGATGACCCTTGATCCAAGGAGGAATAAAGAGAACATGCTACTAGCTAGGCCAAAAGGTCTCAGGGAGTTTTTCTAACCCTTGTTTTAAATTTTATCTAATGCTTTGGGGACATAACATCTTTTTAAGTGTGGGGTGGAGGAATGAATTCCTAGTTTTTACAGTTTTATTGAGTCTTTTCTTTTTTAGGATGGGTTCCTTGGCTTTTGTTTTTGGTTTATTTCCTGAGGATAGTCCCTTTGAACCGAGTGTCTTTTATTTATTTATTTATTTTATTTTACGAATAAATTTTTTTATTTTTTATTTTTTGGAGAGAAAAGAAAAAAAAACCCTTTTAAGTTATGAGATACTTACTATTTGGGCCTTATTTTTGAGTAGCACTTTGTTGTGAATGCTTGATTGCTAGTGAAATTGCAAACTTTTTGACATCTAGGTTCATGGTTGCGACTTTGTATATAGCTTATTTTATTTTGTAGTTTGTTATGATCATGTCTCTCTTAGAAGTGGAATTGATCCATCTTGATTGATACTTGTGCCATGTGTGGTGAGATTTTATTTATTCCATGTTTTGTATCTTAGTCTAGAACTTGCCCTGCATGTTATTGAAGCGAAATAAAAAATGTTGCTTTGTTTAGGAGATGATAATAGGCATTCTCTGCTTTGTCTCGTAAATTTTAGCCTTTTTAGATATTTTATCACTAGTTAGCCCTTTTGAGCCTGTAGCCTTTTATTGGTAGCCATATTTTGTCCTTGACTATTTTGTTGAATCCCTAGTTTTTGAACCTTGCTTCCTTGAGCATTATAGCATAAACTTATTCTAATTATCAATTTTGAGAAAAATGGATGGTTAAGTGAAAAGGTAATCAATGATAGCTACAAAGTGCTTAAAAGTCCTATTTGAAAGAATGTGATATTAAAAAAAAATGTGACATGAAAAAAAAAAAAGTTACCTTGATGATGGCCCTGGTCCTTCTAAGGACATTGTGCACCTTAACGCATGTAAAATACGTAAGTTGAGGGTGGCTATTATGAAGGAAAACTTAAAAAAAAATGATTGAAATATTCTTGAGAGGATGAGAATTACTTGTGAAATAATTGTTGAAGAGAGGGCTGAAAATAAAGAGAAGAAAATAATGGGTGATGAAGTCTAAAATTGCAAAGTGCTTAAGGAAGTGTAAGTCACTATTATATAGTTTTCCTACCCGTCCCCTATCCTACATTACAACCCATTAAAGTCCTATTTGATTCTATTCAAGCATGCTTAATTAGTGGAGATGTACATAATGGGCAAGCATATGGTTCTTTGTGCATACATGTGAATTCTCTTTGTGAGTGTGAGAGTGTTCTTTGATGCTAAGTCCTTAATTTATATTCAATCTTTTGATTTGAGTGTGTGAACTATCTCTTCTTGTGAGGGCACTTGTTTCATGATAGATAAGTGATGTTATTAACTTTCTTTGATGAGAGTAGGAGAGCAAACTTAAATTTGATGAGTTCAAAGTCCTTCCTCGAGGTTAGGAGGTTTGTTGTTTATTTGGATGACTTGCATAATGATTGAGAAGTCTACTTGATGTTTTGAAATTGGTCCATGGCTTAATTGTTTGTATTAACCAAAGTGATAACATTGCTAGTATGAATTTTTTTGGGATGAGCTTTAATGTTTGCTCGAGGACGAACAAAAGTTTAAGTGTGTGGTGTTGATGTGAGGCTCAAAATACATATTTTTAATCATTATTTCCTCACATTTATTATTTATATTTATCCTTTTTTAGCTTAAATTTTATAGATTGTGCTAAATAGTATATTTTATTTGTAAGGTTAAATTGGTGGAAAAATGAAGAAGTTTGGAGCTAAAACGAATTAAAGATGGAAGGTTGAAGAAGGAAATCAAGCAGACAACTTAATGGAATAAAATGAATAAAATAATATATTTATCTATATATATATATATATGGAAATGACGGCTGCAATTGAGGAATATCAGTTTGATGTTCGCTGCTGCCACGTGGCAGCAAGTAAGTGAATAGTGAAGAAATAAGTTGAGGCGGCAGCATCATGATTCACGCGGCGGAAAAAAATAAAAGGAATCCAATTCCTTTTGGTTTTGGATTCCTAATTTAATTTGGACTCAATTATTTTATTTAGGTTTTTCTATATCTATAAATAGTGCATAGAAATAATTATTTGATGGGGAGGAAGCCAAGAACCAAGATACAAGACACAATATTGTCTAGAATTCTTTTAGTGAAGTTTAGTTGTGAATTAGTCTTGTTGTAGTTGAATCAACTTATTTTTGTTTGTCGTTGGATGCTCTTGAATAGGTGACACGATGAGTGTCAATGGGAGCAATGCTAGCCAGCTTGGACACAATGATGACATCGTAAAATTGCACAATGTAAATGAAGCTTAGTTGGGTAGTGTGGTTGCTATTCGGTTGCCTCCAGTTGTGGGAAATGCAATTTTTCATGTGACTAGCACGATGTTACAGCTATTGCAAATGAGCATTTTGTTTGGAGGTCTAGCTCATGAGGATCCCCATGACCACATCTAGAATTTCTGGGATGTTTGTGGTCTATTTTCTTTCAAGAGCATCTCCCAGGAGTCAGTTCGACGTTGATTGTTCCATTTTTCTCTGATAGGGGAGGCAACTAAGTGGTTAGCATACCTACCAAGGGACTCAATTACCTCTAGGGAAGAGCTCTCTGAGGCATTCTACTTAAGGTTTTTGACCTCCCTCGAAGATGATGTCATTGAGATATAATATCTAGAACTTCAAACAGTTGGATGGTGAACCAATACATGAGACATGACTGAGGTTCCAGAAGTTGCTGCTCCAATGTCCAACTCATGGACTCCCGAACAACATGTTGTTACAACGTTTCTACCTGAGTCTAGATTCAATCAACAAAGGTGTGGCTGATCAGCTTGCCGTATGAGGAATTATGTACCAACCTTTTGAATTAGCCTCTACTCTTTTTGATGGGATGACAAAGATAAACCGTGCTTGGTACACTAGAGAAGATTAAGTGTCTCTTTTGAGTTTAACGACGACAAAGGAACAAATCGAAAAAGACAAAGAGTGGGATGAAAACATGGCCAAGATGATGACTCAAATGGATTCATTGTCAAAACATGTCACATGAAGTGGTTCTAACGTTATGAATGCAGTTGGAGTTAGTGGGGTGAACCCCGATGATGCACACTTTGAGGCTATGTACAATGAGGAAGTGCATTTACTGACAAATCAAGGAGGAGGTTTCTGTCAAGACTATCAAAGGCTGGGCGGGAACCAAGGTTTGAATAGAGAGCATGATGAAGGTTGGAGAGACCGTGATAGGGAATGGCCTGACCGTGGGACTAACTAAAAGGAGCAGGATAACGACACGAATCCGTATGTACCACATCTCACTCGATGTCTATTAAGAAGTTGGAAAGGTAGATGGGCCAATCTCGTCCCATTCAAACCCAAGGTAGAAAGGGGGTCTACCAAGTTATACCTTGGTTAACCCAAAGAATGAATCTTGAATGAGTATCTTTTTCGTGCCACAACGTTAAATAAGGCGCTTCTTGGGAGGCAACCCAAGTTTTTGAGTTTCTAATACTGTTGTTTGAATAATGGGTATTGAATGTGCAGGTTGAAAATTCGATATTTTGGGAAGAGGAGCAAGTCGGCGAGCCCAAGCACCAATCGGTGACTCGCCAAATAGGTTGGCGAGCCTGATCTAGATCACCATTTGGACCAACTAAATGGCTGAAGTTTCTGTAAAATTTGGCGAACAAAAGAGCCATTCGACGCATCGCCAAATAGTTGGCAACATAAGTGAGCATCATCGACTGGCGCGCGAACTGAAGGGTCAAAAGACCAAAACCATTTTTAAATTCAAAAACTTCTTTCAGTTTGTATTTTCTGACCTTTGCACTTTCACAAACCATATTTTAGATTTTGGTACTTATTTTTGTTGTGTTTTTGCATGGGGATCAATTGCTTGAAGGGAGATTTTATGCATTTTGCTTCGATTCGCTATCCTAGCATTCATCTGTTTGATCTTGAGGTTGGTGGTTCGAGCCTCGTCTTTGAATTTTTAGTAGTCTTCAATGCGTGATTGTTTCCCTGTTGATTTATTTACGTAGTATTGGTTGTTTGAATGATTGCTACTAGTGTGTGTTTGTGGTATCTTGTGTTGATGCTTATTTTAGCTTATAATATTGAAATCCTGTGTGTTAAGTGATTTAAATTGTGGGTGTGTGTTGTTTAACTGATGGATCTGGTGTGGGCAAAGTCTGAGTAACCCCAATTGCACTGATCAACTGACTTTGCCAAATGCTAGAGCGGGTGACATCATTTTTAAGGGCAGAAACGTTGATTGGTCAATTTTGGACAAATCGGGTGAAGTATAATTACCTCGAGGTCATGGGTAGTATGGGTCTGGGCTCAACTGTGTAGAATGAGTGTTAAATTTTATTCTCTTAGGTTGTAGGGTAGAAATTGAAGGTCAGGGTCAAAATCTTGCACGAAGGACCTTTAAGAGAGCTTAGTCAAGCTCGGCAAATGGTTCGGCGGTTCGCCAAGTGTCCCCTGGATTGCCCTTTTATTCTCCATTTTTGATGAAAAGTTGTTGTAACATTTGGTGATATGCCTGAGCTCGCCGAATGTTTGTTTGATTACCCTTTTTGAGCCGAATTTATAAAAATCATTCTGTAACATTCGGTAAGCTACTTTTAGTCTGCCGAATGGTGTCGATAATTCGCAAAAAGGCCCTAGACATCGCCGACTTATGTTGAATTTTGGGATGCTTTGGTCTAGAACATTTGGCTAGTCCAACTTGGCTCACCGAATGGGGTAGGCGACTCTCCAAACTACTCGGCGAGCTTTCCTGCATATTATTCAAAGTTGATAATTTTTCCGAAATGTTTCTAACATATTGTTTTATTTGATGTTGTTTTTCAGGTATAACTAGACCTAAAGTTGTAGGTAGGAACCCACAACCCTGCATGCATGCACGGGGTATTGTTATCAACGAGGGTGCTTCACCCTCCCGTAATACACAGGCAAAAGCTTCCTCTAATAGGGAGGCAAAAGAAAGGGACCAGCTGAGCCAACACCTGTGGAGGAGAGCTCCGGTAGTATGGAAATCTACGCCACCCGCCTCACTACTTTAGAGTCAGAAAGTGAAGGCAACTTGGGTGCTAGATCGCCAATCTCCGTGTTTGAGCTGGAGGACGATCAGACTCTACAAATGAGGAGAGTAGAGCTACACTTTAAGTCTCTGCATGATCTAGCCAGGATCCCAGTACCTCCGACTCGTCCTCCACCTCCACAAACTGTCGAGTAGATACCTTTGGTGACACTAGTACATGCACCAATCCACGGTTATTGAACAAACTGAAGGCCGCGGGATTGGGAACAATTCTGGATGAGAAGAGATTTTCTATAGACGGTATAGTAGACAAATATCATGAGGTGTGGAACATTATCAAGTCCCACAAATTTGAGATTTTTACCAATCCCTGAGGCTCCTACATTTTTTCTTGGGTTCGTAAGTTCTATGTCGAGTACGGGAAGTTGGTGCCGAAAGGGAAGAAGGAAAGTGCATTCACACTGGTTGACCATATGGTGGTACGTGGTATGAAGGTCAAATGCAGCAGTACCGACATCAAAGAGGTGCTAGGGTGCACAATGAATGTGATCCACTTTTTGGTGGATCGGATACAGAAGAAGACCCTAAATGACTTGAAGGGTTGGTTGGCTCCGTTGATCTAATACATTACACCACCATGGATTGAGGTAGGTGTCACGATAGAGAAGAAAGATCTAAACATGGCTGCCAGATACTGGTTCAGATTTATCATCGGCACCTTGATTCCATCACATAACGATTCGATACTCTGGCATCCAAAGGCTGCATTGTTGGGAAGTATCATGGACCGAGATAGACTAAATCTGGGACTGATTATTAAGCAGGAAATGGCCATGAGGGACAAGCAGAGTCATACTTCTCTCCCGTTTGTGGTGTTGATCATGGAGTTGTGTAAATGTGCTCAGGTACCGTTGATAGAGAAAACAATTGTGTAAGTGACTCCCACTTCCTCTACTAACATCTAGAGGATAGAGGTCGAGTACGCTAGAGATGAGGCTGAGAGGGGGTGAGCTTCACCGGTTGATACTTCCACAACTGTTGATATTGAAATTATTGAGCCAGACACAACCCCTCTTACTCAGCCTAGTGAGCCTATAGGTACTCCTAACACGCCCACTTCTATCCCTTCTGGTTCTACTACTGCTCCTCCATATACTGCTGCTGCTACTTCCCGGCCCCCGTTGACCTAGGCCATGCTACTTAAGATCGTCCATCTGGCCCACTCTATTGATGTTTGTGCCTCCCGGGTAGAGGCTGCTTTTCTTGGGATGATTGAGAGGGCCATTGCAGCTGCCCTAGATCCTATCGAGGATGAGTTGAGAGAGCACTAGGAGCTGATTAATGCCCAAGGATTTGCATTGGATGCCCTCACGGTTAGAATGGAGGCAAGTAAGTAGGGTAGGATGCAACCTGATGATGTGACAACCTTGAAGGCTTATATTGTTGTCCTAAGACGTGATGTGGATGAGCTGAAATCCATGGATCTGTGTTTGCTCTTTGGCACGGTGGATCTTCTTGAGGTTGTGCGTACAGAGTTCACAACTAATTCTGAGATCTTTTCGGCACCTACGACCGGAGATGCTACTATGGCTGATGAGGATGCTGAGACAAATGGTCTCGAGAATGATGAGGAAGAGCTTGGTGTTCGATATGCAGTAATATATGATGATTTAAAGGACCTTGAGGGGCGATGGTGCAGACAGTTGTGGAAGCGTCTCATAGGGATACACCTATGGTAGGCTTTAGTGGAGCAAATTATGGAGCTGAGCCAATCACTGATGCCCCGAATGATGGAGTTATGAATATGCAATGTTCACCTCAGGTGTACCCTGACATGGGGATCTTGACTCACCTTCAATTTATTTTAGACCTTTTATTTCATTTGCATTTGAAGACAATTGCTAGTTTAGTTTGGCAGGGTGAGGTATATTCATAACTACCTCTTTTGGGCTGTTTTTGTGAATGCTTATGCGAATACTTGATTTTGTTGGTGAATATTGATTTTTGATGCATTGGTTTTAATGTGAATGTTGGTATTGACCCAAATTATTTTTTTTGTCATATCGTGATGTTTGTGATTGGGGTTGTTCTCTTGCAAATATTGAGTGTCGGTTGCGATCAATACCGATGACTTGAATAGTGATCTTGATTGAACGATATGTGTGTGTGATTCCAATGAGAAAAAAATTGAGTTGCATAAGTCATATGTGAACTCTTAGCATCTGATTGTGACTGGCCGGTTATTGAAATGAATCTTTTGATGATCGTTGCATGCGAGCTGAAATTGTAGAGTCTTGTTTGATGATTGCGCTTGAATGCCATGTGTGGTGAGGTTGTCTTGGAATGTGTGCTTGATAATAACTAGAACTTGCCCTGTTTGTCCAATCGACTAAAGTCGGAATGATAGAGATGATCTTAGGTACCATTCGTTGAGAGTGAATAAAAATTACCATTATACCTCTTTATGACCACCTTGTGAGAGTGTGAACCTTCTTGGCACTGTTTGAGCCTATCCCTTTCTTTGGATGAAACTTGATCACACCTTTGACCTCTTTCCTTCCCACCTAAAATCTTCATGAAGTATTGGTCCATTTGAATAGCCAACTTAGGACAAAAGCCTAAGTTGGGGTGTGGTGAAAAAGGGGGAAAATCAGAATTTTGAGAAAATAGCCCTTGAAGGATCATGTTGAAAAAGATGGAACCCCTCAATGTAAAAAAAAGAAAAGAGAAAAGTGAAAGAAGAAAAAGATCAAAAAAGAAAGAATTGTTGAAATAAAGTTTGTACAATGGATAAAAGAAATGGGGTATCCAATGAGTCATACTTAAAAGAACATGGGTGGATTGTGAAGATCAAAGAGTGTGAAAGAGAAGGAGAAAAAGTGAAATGCAGGCCATGCTTCATGAAGGTAGAAGTCATTGAGCCAAAATTGATCATACCTTTACCCCAATCCCCGTTACAGGCCTTGAAAGACCTTTGTGATCTTGATTGAATTTAATGTCATGTTGATTGGAAAATATAGGCAAGCCAGTGGCGAAAGTCATTTAGGTATTTCTCTTTAAGAATGTGAGAGTTGTTATGATTCCTAAATTCTAAAAGTTTGATGAGCTTTGTATGAGCATGGAATCATTCTTGATGTGAGGGCATTTGAATACTCTTGTTGAGCTTGAATTTACATTTGAAGCAAGCATTGTGAGCTTGAATTCTATATGATAATGGCTCGTCACAGTTTGAAACTTGTAGTGCACAATTGAACATTGCATGGGTAGATTGAACCTTATGTGCATTCATGTTGAGTCTTGAGTAGCACTTGTTGTAGACATCTTTGTTCAACTGATTGACCTTGTGTTTTACTTGAGGACAAACACAATTTTAAGTTGGGGGTGTTGATTAGTCGGGGATTTCGACTCATTTAGGGCTTAATATAGAGAATTTTAGTGTCCTCAATGCCTATTTTATGCTCTAAACTTATGTTAAAGTGTTGATTTGCAGCAATTAAGACAAAATAGCATGGCAAGGACATTATCAGGCAAAAAGGAGTTGAAAATCTGAAAAGTTGAAGACAAGAAAGACTGATAATTGCCATGACCACTCAGAGAACAACCATATAGCTCTTCAGCTCGCGAAAAGTTCCAGAATGCCATCCCAGGGAAAAAGCCATCTTGGTGATGGAATGTGAAACTCAGCGAACCACCGAATTGATCGGCGATGGAGATCCTGATCGCCTAAAGTTACAGAAGGTGAATGGGGACGAGTATAAATGCGATTTTTCAAAGATGAAAAGGGAGTTCTCTAGTTCTGAAAGTTCCCACACATTCTAATTGATGAGTCGGGAATTCCGACTCATTTAGGGTTAGTATTCATAGTTTTAGTATCCTCAATGCCTACTTAATGCTCTAAACTGATGTTGTAATGCTAATTTGTAGCAATGAAGGTAAAAGAGCAAGACAAGGAAATTACTGGGGAAAAGAAGCGAAAAAGCAGAAAAGTTGAAGAAAAGCAAGGCTGATGATCGCCAAGACCACTTGGAGAACAACCACGTAGCTCTTCAGCTCGCGAAAAGTTCTAGAATGCCAGCCTAGGGAAAAAGGCATCTCGGTGATGGAATGTGAAACTTGGAGAACCACCGAATGGATCAGTGATGAGATCCTGATAGCCTAAAGTTACAGAAGGTGAATGGTGAAGAGTCATTTCAAGAAGGCGATGGAAGAGGACATTTGGTGCATTGTCGATTCAGTCGGCGATGCTCCATTTATACCGCCGATCTTCCCTAAAAACTGAAAATCTGGAAGACTGTAATTGCGATTTTTAAAAGATGAAAAGGGAGTTTTTCAGTTCCAAAATGTTCCCACACATTCTACCTCTAGGTTTTTGATCTAGAACACTCAAACATTTTTTAAAGTTTTTTTTAAGAGTAATTTTGAGTTGGGTTTTGATTTGGAACTATATTTGAGCATTGGGAAGACTTGCAAATTGTTACCCAAACTGATGAAGAACATGGTTGGTAATATTTTCTTGTTTTTTATAATGTGTGGCTAAAACCCCCATTCTTTTGGGGTGTGATTATGTGATTAAATGTTATAATTAGCTTATAGGTGTTAGTATTTACTGATTTAAATGTTGATTTGAAGTGGGTTTAATTGATAGTTGAGTTTTCATTTATGAAATGTAGTAGCAAATACAAGTTTAACTTAGTATTCGAAGCTTGATTGAGAAAGAAGTTTTTGGATTAAAACTATCAATTGATGATTGTTGTTATTAGGTTATTGTGGACTCAGCTTAAGAAAGTGAATCTAAATTCGATCCAACCAATCTAGCTCGAGAGAGTAGATTAATTGAGGTTTTGGGTTGTTCATAGTGTTATGCTTGTCAAGGTTTGAGAGAACTCACTTGATTCGTGGTAGTTGATCGAGAAATGAATATTACATCTAAAGCCTAGCCTACCCACTAAGATTCAACGTCTTTTAGTAGATAACAATTACCCGTATAGTGAAATTGGCATTTAATCGATCACATCCCCATGGATCCCTCTCTACTTGATTGCCCATGTTTCGTAATTGTTAATTGCTCACTCTAATCCCCCCATTTGACACTAGTTGTCGATCCCTGAAATTTACTTTAAATTATTTCGATAATGTTTACTTGTACAATCAATTAGAACACGCCTTTTACTTCGTAATTGAATTCTCTACAATATCACTCTCTGTGGGATCGACCTCCACTCTTCGTTGGGTTTATACTTCATTGCAACCGCCTACACTTAGAACTGGATGAAGTGTAGTTGAGAGTTATCAAAAATTATGTCGCTGCCTGGGAGTGGTGTTTAGAATTTTTTTAGTGAACTTTAGTTGTGAACTAGTTTTGTTGTAGTGGAATCAACTTATTTTTTTTGTCTTTGGCTACTCTTAAATAGGTGATGAAATGAGTGTTAACGGGGGCAATGCTAGCCAACTTGGACACAATGATGAGATCGATAACTTGCATGATGTCAATGATGCTCAGTTAGGTAGTATGGGTGCTATTCGGTTGCTTTTGATCATGGGAAATGCGGTATTTCATATGACTAGCATCATATTGCAGCTATTGCAAATGAAGGGTTTGTTTGGAGGTCTAGCTCAGGAGGATCCCCATGACCACATCCAGTATTTTGTGGACATTTGTGGTCCATTTTCTTTCAAGAACATCTCCCAGAGGTCAGTCTGACTTCGATTGTTCCCCTTTTCTCTGATGGGGGAGGCAACTAAGTGGTTAGCAGACCTACCAATGGACTTAATTAACTCTTGGGAATAGCTCACTGAGGCGTTCTACATAGGATTTTCCCCTCCCTCGAGGATAATGTCATTGACAGATAATATCCAGAACTTCAAATGGTTGGATGGTGAACCAATTCATCAGACTTGGCTGAGGTTCCAGAAGTTGCTGCTCCAATTTCCAACTCATGGACTCCCGAACAATGTGTTGTTACAACATTTCTACCAGAGTCTAGATTCAATCAACAAGCGTGTGGCTAATTAGCTTGTTCAAGGAGGAATCATGCAACAACCATTTGAATTAACTTCTACTCTTCTTGATGAGATGGCAAAGATAAACCGTGCTTGGTACAATAGGGAAGATCAAGTGTCTCCTTTGAAATTCAGGATGACAAAGGTACAAATATAAAAAGACCAAGAGCGGAATGAAAACATGGAAAATATGATGACCCAAATGGATCTATTTTCGAAACATATCAGGGGAAGTGATTCTAGGGCTGTGAATGCAGTTGGAATTAGTGGGGTGAACCCTGATGATGCACACTTTGAGGCTTTGTACAATGAGGAAGTACATTTTTTGGAAAATCAAGGAAGAGGTTTTTGTTCGAACTATCTAATGCTGGGTGGGAACCAAGGTTAGAATAGAGAGGGGATGAAGGTTGGAGAGACCTTGATAGGGAATGGCGTGACCGTGGGCCTAATCGGAAAGAGTGGGATGGCGACAAGGATTGATATGTACCCCAACATGAGTGTCAAAAACCAAAAGAGAAAATGGATGATCTTGAAAATTCCTGCACAGAGGATATGCATGCACGTATTCTCAACAAAGTGGAAGTGTCAGAAAAAGTGCTAAAAAAATGAAAGAGGTTGTCTCATCTCTGAAACAGACGGTTACTTCTCACTCGGTGTCCATTAAGCAGCTGGAGACATATATGGGCTGAATCTCGTACCATTTAAACCCAAGGCAAAAAGGGGGTGTACCGAGTGATACCTTGGTTAACCCAAAGAATGAATGCATATCATCATCGCGCCACGACGTTTAGTAAGGCACCTCTTGGGAGGCAACCCAAGTTTTTAAGTTTTTAATATTGTTTTTTGAATAATGGGTGTTAAATGTGCAGGTTCAAAATTACAATTTTTGGGAAGAGGAGTAGTTAGGCAAGCCTAAGCACCAATTGGCGACTCGCTGAACAGGTCGACGAGCCCGATCTAGATCACTGTTTGGACCAACTAAATGGTTGTAGTTTGTGTAAAATTCGGTGGACAAATGAGTCATTCAGCGCATCGCCGAAAGGTCGATGACATATGTGAGCTTCACCGACAGGTTCGTGAACTGAAGGGTCAAAAGGCCAAAACCTTTTTTAAATTCAAAAACTTCCTTCAGTTTGTATTTTCCAACCTTTGCACTTTTGATTTAACCTTTCAAGCACACCTCTTCCAATTCTAGGTGTCAACGATCATTAATCAGAATAAAACCCAACAATTGAGTTAGGGTCGAATCCCACAGGGAGCAGTACGTGTTCAAATTTGATTAGGAAGTGAAAACGTGGTCTAATGAACCATAGAAATAGAAATTATCGAAAAATACATGAATCAAATTAAAGGGGTGACACGAATGTCAGATGTTGGGAGGGGGGGGAGGTGGTTTGGAATTATCAACTAAGCAGTCACAAACAATTCAAAATAATATTAAGGAGAGGGATTCTCGGGATGCGATTGATTATAGGAAAAATTTCGATATATAGGTAATTGAAACTACTAGTAAACAACTAAATATCAGTTAGTAGGGTAGACTATAAGGGAAATAGTTTTCTCTAGAACAACTATCCTGAATCAGGTGATTTCTTTCGAACATCAACAAGCATGACAATGAAGAACAACCCACACCTTAATTCATCCAGTCTTCCGAACTAGATGGGTAGGATTGAGTTTAGGATTCACTCTCTCGAGCTAAACCCAGCTCAACCCAATACTTACAAATCATTAATCAATAATCTTAGTTCTAAAACCTCTCTCTTGAGCAAGCCAAGAAAACAAAAGTAGAACTGTATTTGCAACTACAATTCAAAAATTAAACCTCAATTAATGATTAAACTCACTTCAATTTTGCATTTCAACAAGTAATTAACAATACCCATAAACTAATTTAACCCATAATCACATGATCACACCCCAAAATTTGGGGTTTAGCCAAACATCATAAAATAGTAAAAACAATTACCAAATTGATTAGCCATCAACTAGGTAAGAGAGATTTAGTCTTTACAATGCTCAATTTGCAGAATATTCGAAAC
The DNA here is from genome assembly GCF_900185275.1 of Solanum verrucosum. NCBI lineage: Eukaryota > Viridiplantae > Streptophyta > Magnoliopsida > Solanales > Solanaceae > Solanum > Solanum verrucosum. The sequence goes on along the minus strand of NW_026020070.1, from coordinate 2,232,088 downwards.
CCACATCCAAAATCTCCAAATTGAATCTCCAAAATTCTTCAAGTCTATGAAAAACTCAAAAGAAAACTATTCTAAACTAATTTAGTATTGCCCAACTTATCCAACATAAAGTTTTTTTCAATAAAATGATCAAAATCTAATTTATAGGTGCCAAAAATAAGCCATGAAGGGCCATTTGCCGAAGTAAGTTGGGCTCGCCAAACCACTCGGTGATCCGCCAATTGATCTCCTGATCGCCTTTTTGCCTTGGCACTCATCATCCTCAAGTTTTGTAACTTTGGGCGATTTGTCTTTGCATCACGGAACTGCTCGGCGATTCACCGTCTACACCCTTTCTTCGCCAACTTGGTTTCTTCCTTCAGGGTTTGGCACATTGGAACTTTAGGGGATTAGATTAGCCACTCGGCGATGCCAAGTTCTCTTGGCAATCCTCAGGCTCGCCTTTCATCATTCCTTAAGCATGTTTTGTTCCTTTTTGCTTGTTAGTGTCCTTGCTTTGCTCCTCAATCCGTATACCTGAAAATCAAGGCTTTAACATCAATTTATGGCACAAATTAAGCATTTGAGAACACTAAATCTATATAAACAAAGCCCAAAATTTGGGGTTAGTTAGACTTCACCGCACTAAACCCAATACAAATTAACCGTAACCCAACAATTTAGAATCATTTTTAATGCATTAAACACGGTGATTCATTATTTTAAGCATTTAGGCACAAGTCGAAACACGAAATAGGCAATCCAATACATAAAATATGATTTACACACAGACCCAACACCGAACAACACAATTTTAACGAAAGCATTCGAGTTCGACCACTAATCAAATGTGCGGGGTTCTGAAAACCAACTTAAATGCAGAATTGAGAATTTGATATGCTAGGCGACAAAGTAATCCAAATCAGAGCACAAGATCAAACTCACAAAGCGAATAAAAATAGGAAATTACAGAAGATATAAAGTGCGGGTGTGAGTGCACAGGGTTAGAAATGAGAGAATGTGAAAGATTTTGAAATTTTAAACCGTTTGGCCTTTTAAAATGTTTTAGTTTGTGGCCCTTTTGGCGGTGTTAGTCGACCACGTCGAACCACTCGGTGATGCGCTGAGTGGTAACATGCCTTGCTGAGTTTTACAGGACCTCCAGTCAATTTGGGGGTGCAAACGACGGACAAAATTGGGCTCGCCGACTTGTTCGGCGAGTGGCCGATTCAGCAATTGGCACACTGAGTTTTAAAGACTTCCACTTCATGTCTTGTGGGTCCAACGACGGTCCAAGTTGGGCTAGCCGACCTCTTTGGTGAGTCACCGACTAGACTTTTGGCTCACCAAATTACACATTCTCAAACACACTCTACTTTTCAACCTGCACAATTAACACCCGTTATTCAAAATCAAACTTAAAGAATTAAAAACTTGGGTTGCTTCCCAAGAAGTGCCATAGTTAACGTTGTGGCACGACGCAAGTACCAAATCAAGCTTCATTTTTGGGGTTTGCCATAGTATCACTAGGAAAACCCCCTTGTTGTCTTCGATTCAAATATGATGAAATTTGACCCATTTGGGTCTCTAGCTGCTTGATAGAGACTGAGTGATAGGTCACCGTCTGGTTGAGAGTTAATACATCCTCCTTCATTTCCTTCAAAACTTTATCGGACCCTTCAACCTTGTTGAGAATGCCTGAGAGCATGTCTTCCGTGCGGCCACCCTTAGAATCTTTGGGCTTTTGACGCTCATGGAGAGGAACATACCTATCCTTCTCCCCCTCTCTTTTCTTCCAAGTGACGTTACGATCACGCCAATCTCTGTCACTGTTTCTCCGGCCTTCATCTCTATTCAAACCCTAATTTCCACCTGGTCTTGGGTAGTTAGCACGATAACCTCCTCCTTGGTTGGCTAGGAAGTTCACTTCCTCATTGTACACCACTTTAAATTAGGCTTCATTGGGGTTCACTCCACCAACACCCACAACATTAACAATCTTCGTACCAACACCCATGACATTTTTAGCTAAGATATCCAGTTGTGTCATCATCTTTGATGGAGGAAAAAATTTCACTTGGAACACTGTGATGAGCTCCATCCAAGAAGTGATAGAATCTCTTGGCAACTTAGCCAGCCACTTGCTTGCCTCGCCCATTAGAGAAATGGGAATAACCTCAAACAGACCGATTCTTGCGATATGTTCTTAACTGAGAATGGTCCACATAAATCAACAAAATTTCTAATATGCTCATGTGGATACTCAAGAGCTACCCCCACCCCCCTAAAACAAACCCTTCAGTTGTAGGAGCTGAAGCATGGTGCTTGTGATGTGAAAAACAACGTTTCCTTTGGCAGGAGGTAAAAAAATGGGACCAACACCACCCACTTGGTTTGGGTCATTGACATCGTTGAAATTCCCAATGTCATCTTGGTTGCCCACTTGGCTACCATTACTTCTGTTAACACTCATTTCCTCCTCTATTTAACACAAACACACAAAACCAAAAATAAAATAAGTAGATTCAACTATAACTAAAAAGAACATAATTCAACCTCACCAAAAGAATTTCAAACAACACCACTCCTCGATAGCGGCGCCATTTTGATTTAACATTTAAAGCACACCTTTTCTAATTCTAGGTGTCAACGATCTTTAATCAGTATAAAACCCAACAATTGAGTTGGGGTCGAATCTCACATGGAGCGATACGTGTTCAAATTCGATTAGGAAGTGCAAATGTGGTCTAATCAACCATAGGAATAGAAATTATCAAAAAAGACATGAATCAAATTAAAGGGGTGACACGAATGTCAGATAGGGGGTTTGGTTTGAAATTATAAACTACAAAGCAGTCAAACAATTCCAAATAACAATAAGGAAAGAGATTCTTGGGATATGATCGATTATAGGCAAATTTTGATGTATGGGTAATTGAAACTACTAGTAAACAACTAAATATTAGTGAGTAGGCTAGACTATAAGGGACATATCTTTCTCTCGAACAACTATCCCGAATCAGGTGATTTCTTTCGAACATCAACAAGCATGACAATGAAGACCAACCCACACTTTCATTCACCTACTCTTTTGAGCTAGATGGGTAGGATTTGGTTTAATATTCACTCTCTCAAGCTAAACCCAGCTCAACCTAATACCTACAAATCATTAATCAATAATTTTAGTTCTAAAATCTCTTTCTCAAGCAAGCTAAGAAAACAAAAGTAGAGCTGTATTTGCAACTATAATTCCCAAATTAAACCTCAGTTAATGATTAAACTCACTTCAATTTAGCATTTAAACTAGTAATTAGCAATACCCCAAAACTAATTCAACCCATAATCACATGATCATACCCCAAGAATTGGGGTTTTATCCAAACATCATAAAAGAGTAAAAACGATTACCAAATCGATTAGCCATCAACTAGATAAGAGATATTTAGTTTTTAGAATGCTCAATTGACAGATTATTCAAAATCCATGTTCAAATTCTCCAAAATTCTCCAAGTCTATGAAAAACTCTAGAGAAAACTATTTTAAACTAATTTAGTATTGTCCAACTTATCCAATGTAAAGTTTTTTTCAATAAAATGTTCAACATTTAATCTATAGGTGCCAAAAATAAACCACAAAGGGCCGTTTGGCGAAGTAAGTTGGGCTCGCCGAACCACTCAACGATCTTCCCATTGATCTCCTACATCCCCTTTTTGCCTTGGCATTCAGCATCCTCAAGTTCTGTAACTTTGGGCAATCTCTCTTTGCATCGCGGAACTGCTCGACGATTCGCTGACTGCTCCTTTTCGTCGCCCACTTGGTTTCTTTCTTCAAGGCTTGGGACACTGTAACTTTAGGCAGTCAAATTAGCTACTCGACGACACGCCAAGTGCTTTTGGCGATCCTCAGGCTCGCCCTTCTTCACTCCTTCAACTTGTTTTGTTCCTTTTTGCCTGTTAGTGTCCTTGGTTTACTCCTCAATCCATATACCTAAAAATCAAGACTTTAACATCACTTTATGACACAAATTAAGCATTTGCGGACAATAAATCTATATAAACAAATCCCTAAATGAGTCCAAATCTCGGAGTCATCAACTTACACAAATAATATTTTAGATTCCTGTACTCAACATTTTTGCATGGGGATCAATTTTTCAAGGGGATTTCGTGCATTTTTTATTTTTGATTCACTTGCCTAGCATTCATTTATCTGATCTTGAGGTTGGTGATTCGAACCCCGCTTTAAATTTTTGTAGTTCCCAAATACATGCTCGTAGCTTAGTGAATTATTTGCATGATCCTAATTGCGTGAATTATTTGTGTTAGTTTGTCCCCTTGTCGTACTTCGTTTATGCATGTTTTGGCCTTTATCTATCGAATCCCGTGTATTTTGAATGCTTAAAATTGTTGGTTTGAGTTGTTAATCTGATGTGTCTGGTGTGGGTGAAGTCTTACTAACCTTAATTGCACCGATCAACTGATTTTGCCCAATGATAGAGTGGGTGACGTCATTCTTACGGGCAAAAGACAACGACTAGTCAATTTTAGATAAATTAGGGGAAGTCTGAGTACCCCAAGGTCATGGGTAGTATGGTCCTGGGCACAATTGCGTAGAATGGGTGTTTAATTTTATTCTCATGGGCTATAAGTTAGAAATTGGAGGTCAGAATCAAAATCTGGCACGAAGGACCTTTCAGCAAGCTTATTCGAGCTCACTGAATGGTTCAGTGGTTCGCCAAGTGTCAACTGGATTACCCTTTTATTATCCATATTTGATGAAAAGTTTCTGTAACATTTAGCGATATGCCTGAGCTCGTCGAATGTATGTTTAATCGCCTTTTTTTAGACCAATTTTTAAAATCCATTTTGTAACATTCGGCGAGCTACTTTTAGTTTACCGAACGGTGTTGGTGATTCGCTGAGAGGCCCTGGACATCACCAACTTGTGCTGAATTTTGGGAAGTTTTGGTCTGGAACATTCGGCGAGCCCAACTTGGCTCGTCGAATGATTCGGTGAACTTTCATGCATATTTTTCATAGTTGATGATTTTTCGAACTATTTTAAAGCTGTTGGTTTATTCAATGTTTTTTTGCAGGTATAGGTAGACCTAAGGTTGCAGGTAAGAATCAACCACCCTGCAAGCGTGCACGGGGCATTGTGATCAAATAGGGTGCTGCACCCTACCATAATATACAAGCAAAGCTTCCTCCAACATGGGGAAAGCCAAAGGAAAGGGGCCCGTTGAGCCAACGACATGGAGGAGAACTCCGATAGTTGAGCATATATACCACCCACCTCACTATATCAGAATCAGACACTGAGGGAAACTTGAGGGATATATCGCCGGTCTTCGCATCTGAGATGAAATACGACAAGACACTGTAGACGAGGATGGAGGAACTGTGCTTTAAGGCATGACATGATCCAGCCAGGATCGTACTATCCCCTATGCTTCCTCCACCTCCAGCTCAAACAATAGAGCAGGTACCTCTAGGGCCACTAGTTCAGGCACCTTCTCCCCAGATATTGAACAGACTAAAGGCCGTGGGATTGAGGAAAATTCTAGAGGAGATGAGATTGTCTACAGACGGTGTAATAGACATATATCGTGAGGTGTGGAACTCTATCAAGTTCCAAACATTTGAGATTTTCACCAAACCCCGAGGCTCCTACATTCCTTCCTGGGTTCATGAGTTCTTTGCCGAGTACAGGAAGTTGGTGCCGAAGGGGAAGAAGAAGGCCAGTTCATTTACACCAGTTGACCATGTGGTAGTACGTGGTAGGAGAGTTAAGTGCAACAACACCGACATCAATGAGGAGCTAGGGTGCAAGATGAATGTGATCCACTTCTTGGTGGATCGTATACAGAAAAAGACCCTAGATGATTTGAATGATTGGTTTGCTCCGTTGATCTCAGACATTACACAACCATGGATTGAGGTAGGTGTTCCAATAGAGAAGAAGGACTTGAACGTGGCTTCTAGGTTTTGGTTTGGGTTCATCAGCAGTACTTTGATGCCCTTGCAAAACGAGTCTATACTCAGGCATCCAAAGGCTGCATTGTTGAACTGCTTCATGGACCGGGATAGACTAAATCTTATCCTGATTATTGAGCAGGAGATGACTATGAGGGGAAATAAAAGTCAGACTTCTCTCCCGTTTCTGGTATTATTCTGGAGTTGTAGAGACGTGCTTGGGTACCATTGATAGAAAAGATGAATGTGGAAATGAATCCCATTTCCTTTACTGACATCCAGAGGATAGAGTCCAAGTACACTAGAGATGAGGTCAAGAGGAGGAGAGCTGCACCGGTGGATACTTCTCTACTTGTCGACGTTAAGATGTTGGAGACTGACACAACCCCTCCGACTTAGCCCAGTGAGCTTACAGGTACCCCTAGAACTTCCACTTCTGTCCATTCTAGTTCTACTACTGCTCATCCCCATGCTGCTGCTTCCCGGCCCCTGTTGACCCAGGCAATGCTATTTAAGATGAGCCATCTGGCCTAGTCTGCGGATGTTCGTGCCTCCCGGGTAGAGGATTCTATCCCCGAGATGATTAAGAGGTCCATTGCAGTTGCCTTAGCTCCTATTCGAGCTGAATTGAGAGAGCACCAAGAGCTGATTACTGCACATGGATTTGTGTTGGATACCCTTAGGGTGAGAGTAGATGCATGTGAGCAGGGTAGGATGCAGTGTGATGATGTGACAACCTTAAAAGCTGATATTGTTGTCTTGAGACATGATATGGATTAGCTGAAATCTACGGATCTGTCTATGCTCTTTGGCACGGTGGATCTTCCTGAGGTTGCACGTACAAAGTTTCTAGCCATTTCTAAGATCCCTCCGTCTCCTACGATCGGAGATGCTACTATAGCTGATGAGGATGCTGAGATAGATGCACCCGAGACTGATGAGGATGAGATTGATGTTCGAGATGTAGCAGTGTATTTTGATCTAGAGAACCTGAAGGGGGCGATGGTGCAGACAACTGTGGAAGCATCTTTTAGGGATACATCTATGGTGGGCTCCAGAGGAGCAATGGATGGAGCTGGTCCAGTTAGTGATGCCCCGACTGATGGAGTCACAGATATGCAGGGTTCACTTCAAGTGTGGCCTGATAAGGGATCTTGACTCTCCTCCAGTTTATTTTTAGACTTTTTATTTTGTTTGCATTTGAGGACAATTGCTAGTTTAGTTTGGCGGGGTGAGGTATATTCCTACCTACCTCTTTTACGCTTTTTTAAGGATAAATTGGTTTTGTGAATGCTTGTCCGATTGTTTCATTTTGTTGGTGACTATTGGGTTTTGATCCATTGTTGTTTGTGAATGTTGGTGTTGACCCAAATAAAAAAGTTTGTCACCTTTTGATGCTTGTGAATGTGGCTGTTCTCTTGCAAATTCAAGTATCGTTTGCGATCAATACCGATGTTGTGAATAGTGCTCTTGGTTGAACGATATGTGTGTGTGATTCCAATGAGGCAAATTTGAGTTGAATAAGTCATATGTGAACTCTTAGCATCTCATAGTGACTGGCTGGTTATTCAAATTAATCTTGTGATGATCGTTGCACGCTAGATAAAATTGTATAGTCTTGTTTGATGATTATGTTGAATGTCGTGTGTGGTGAGGTTGTCTTGGTATATGAGGTTGCCTAGAACTTGCCCCATTTGTCCAATCTACTAATGTAGGTGAATGATAGAGATAAACTGAGGCACCATTTGTGGAGAGTGAACCAAAATTGCCATTATACCTCTTTGTGACCACCTTGTGATAGTGTGAACCGTGCTTGGCATCGATTGAGCCTATCTTTTTATTTGAATGAAACTTGAACACATTTGAATTTTTTCTTTCCCACCTAAAATCTTCTTGAAGCATTGGTCATTTTGAATAGACAACTTAGGCCAAAAGCCTAAGTTAGGGGTGTGGTGAAAAAGGAGGAAAGTCAAGAAGTTTGAGAAATTTTCCCTTGAAGGATCATGTTGAAAAAGATGGAACCCCTCCATATAAAAAAAGAGAGAAAACTAAAAGAAGAAAAAGATCGAAAAAGAAAGGAATTGTTGAAATAAACTTTATACAATGGACAAAAGAAATGAGGTATCCAATGAGTCAAGCTTAAAAGAACATAAGTTGGATTGAGAAAATCAAAAAGAGTAAAAGAGAAAGAGAAAAGGTGAAATGCAGGCCATGCTTCATGGTGGTAGAAGTCACTAAGCCAAAAATTATCATACCTTTACCCTCAGCCCTGTTACAAGCCTTGAAAGACCTTTGTGATCTTGATTGAGCTTAATGCCATGTTGATCAGAAAATACAGGGCCTATGGGGAAAATCATGCATTTATTCATCTTTGAGAGTGTAAGAGTTGTTTTAATTCTTAAATTCGGAAAATTTGATGAGCTTTCTGTGAGCATGGAATCATTCTTGATGTGAGAGCATTTGAATACTCTTGTTGAGCTTGAATTTGCATTTGAAGCAAACATTACGAGCTTGAATTCTATTTGATGATGACTACTCACATTTTAAAACTTTATTGCACAATAGAACATTGAATGGGTAGATTGAACCTCATGTGCATTGATGTTGAGTCTTGAGTAACACTTTTTTAGACATCTCTGTTGAACTGATTGAACTTGTGTTTTACTTAAGTGAAAACAAACGTTTAAGTTTGGGGTGTCGATAAGTCGGGATGTCGAATCATTTAGGGCTTAATATTCATAGTTTTAGTGTCCTCCATGCCAACTTTATTCTCTAAACTGATGTTAAAATGCTAATTTGCAACAATGAAGGCAAAAGAGCAAGGCAAGGACATTACCAAGCAAAAAGGAGCGTAAAAGCTGAAAAGTTGAAGAAAAGCAGGGCTGATGATCATTGAGACCACTTGGCAAACCGCCGAGTAGCTCTTCAACTCGCTAAAAGTTCCAGATTGCCAGCCTAGAGAAAAACCCAACTCGGCGATGGAATGTCCAACTCGGCGAACCGTCGAATGGATTGGCAATGGAGATCCTGATTGCCTAAAGTTACATTAGGTGAATAGTGAAGAGTCATTTCAAGAAGGTGATGGAAGAGGACATTTGGCGCATCACCGACTGGGCCGGCGATGCTCGACTTATATTGTCGATCTTCCCTAAAACTGAAAATATGGAAGAGTATAAATGCGATTTTTAAAAGATGAAAAGGGAGTTTTTCAGTTCCAAAAAGTTTCCACACATTCTACCTGTAGGTCTTTGATCTATGTCAAGCCCCGAGCTACCCCCGAGACACTGACACGGGACCTATGTCTGAAAATAGCCTCTAACTGACTAGAAGTGCTGGGACATGCCCGAGCTAAGTCTAGCAAAACTGAAACTAGAACAATGAAAACTGAAAGATAACATGACTATTGTCCTCGAAGAATGAGGACTCACCACTAATGCTGCTGAACTGGAGATCAGGGACCGATCTAAGCGTGATCTGAATGCTGAGAATATGAACCTACATCACAAGAAGATGTAACGCAGAGTATGCGTTAGTACTTGAAAGGTACTGAGCATGCATAATAGAGTAAAGCTGAAATAAACATATAAATGAACAAGCAATGAAGTAAGAGTATAATCTGAACATGATAAAGATATTGCACATTGAGCTAACAGAATGCAATGACCAACTGATAACATGTTGAGACTGAATACTGCCTACACTGAAATGTGGCAATGCAATGGAGTCTAACTGAACTGTGGGAGCTACTAATAACCGATAATAAAACCATATGAGCTAAATGTGGAGTCCGATGTATACGCCCCATCGAGAGGACCCAATACACCCGGCCAAAGGTGTAGAGTCATGCTGGCATGATCACTAAAATGATGCCCACAGAGGGGACTTACAACGTGGCTCGTAGTTCTGGGACTATATGGGTGACTGACCCTAGTCCAACTCTATATTTTGCTACTCCCAATAGATTAAATGATTAACACATTATGACTGAATTACTGAAATATATTGGATAGCTCAAAACTGATTTACAAATTGAGAATGCACATTTATATACTGATAATGACACATTCAAATTGAGGCATGTACATTTGAAATACTGAAATTTCTGACCTAGCATGTATAATTCAGGAACTAAAGAACTACCAAGCTAGGGTTCTGAAATTCATGCAAGAAACGAAGTAATGACAAGATAATCTGATTTGGATCATATAACTAACTAATTCATGATAATCTACCGAAACTCTAGAAACCCTAAGTCTAGTTAATAATAGGGAATCAAGAATCTGACTGAAATCTAGGGACCTAATGAGCGAAAGGAACCACTAGGGAAATCTCACATACCTGGTGATGATATCCACGGAGAAATCTTTTGATTTCGGGATGGAAGAGATGGAATCTTGCTGCGTTCTAGAACTAGGGTTTTTGACCTCTTTTCTCCTCTTGCGCTCTAATTTTTCTAAGTTTGATTAATGATTTGACTTGGGTAAGTTTTAGTTATTATTCTAGGATTAAACTGACTAAAACCACATAATTTAGGGTCTAAACGATATAGTTTAGGGGTCCAACAAAATAGGAAAAGACTAAAACACCTCCAACTTAACTAATGTCGGAGTGACTGACGGACGGGATTGACTGACGGCCCGTGCTGGTCAACCATCAGTTGGGACTGGGAGCTGAATTCTGGGGGTCTGACCTATGGCCCTGGACCACGGACCAGGACCAAGGACCGTGGCCTGGCCTACGGATCATAGGTCCGATTGTGGGTCAACACTTAGACTATTTTCTGGGCTGGTTCTGAGGAAGGGTTGCAGTGGCGAACCACGAACCACCAGCACGGGACGTGGGTCACCCTACGGTCCTTAGGTGGCAACTGTGGGTTGCACCTGCAACTTCTCAACATCTGTATTTTGGTTTGTTTCGGATATAGGGACTTAAATTATCTCCCCCTTGGAAACATTCGTCCTCGAATAAAGACTAAACTAGCTGAACTGGAGGGAGAGGGATGCAATCCCTAACACTAAAATATTGAAACTGATTTCTGATTGAACTATGTTCCAAGAACATGCAAATACGCTGAAAATGTAAGTACAAACTCAAGAAACATGATATTAAGACTGAATCTGCACATGAATAACTAATAAACTGAAGAGGAACTAATACCTCAAGCTTGATTGGAATAGGAAGGAAGGAGGTGAGGATACTTGGACTTCATGGCTGGTTCTGCTTCCGAAGTAGCTCCCTCTACGGACTGACTCCTCCACCAAAACCTTGACTTAAGCGACTTCGTTGTTTCTCAATCTTCTAACTTGACGATCAAGAATCTCAATTGGTACATCCTCATATGAAAGACTATCTTTCATGGCCACACACTCTAATGGCACTACGGATGCTGGGTCACCCATAAACTTCTTCAATAGTGAAATGTGAAAGACTTGATGCACTGCCGCTAATTCTGCTGGCAACTATAACTCATAAGCTACTTTACCAATCCTTTTCAGAATTTTGTAAGTGCCTACATATCTAGGATTGAGCTTTCCTTTCTTTCCAAATCTCATCACTCCTTTCATATGTGACACTTTCAAGAAAACCTAATCATTAACTTGGAACTCTAGTTCCCTTCTCCTTACATCTGCATAAGACTTCTGGTTACTCTGGGTTGTCTTAAGTCTATCTCTAATGAGTTGCATTTTATCCATCGCATAATGGACTGAGTCTGGCCCTATCAAGGCTGCTTCACCTACTTCAAACCAACCAACATGAGATCTACACCTATGCCCATACAATGCCTCATAAGGGGCCATCTGAATGTTGGAATGGTAGCTATTATTGTAGGCAAACTCTATAAGAGGAAGGTGATCATCCCAACTACCCTTGAAGTAGATCACAAAAGATCTCAACATGTCCTCTAAGTTCTGAATGGTACGGTCTGCTTGACCATCCGTCTGAGGATGAAATGTTGTGCTAAGATTAACTTGAGTACCAAGACCTTTTTGAAATGACTTCTAGAAATGAGAGGTAAACTGAGAACCTCTATCTAAGATGATAGACAAAGGAACCCCATGCATCCTAACTATCTCATTAATGTATAGCTTGATGTTATCCTATGCCGAATCTATAGTCTTGACCGCCAAAAAGCGAGAAGACTTAATAACTCTGTTAACTATCACCCAAATGGTGTCATGCTGTCTGCGAGTAAACCTGTGATGAAATCTATGTTGATCACTTCCCACTTCCAAGTAGGAACATCGATCTCTTGAGTCATACCCCCTGGTTTCTGATTTTCTACCTTCACTTGCTGACAATTGGGGCACTTAGCCACAAAATCTGCTATATCCCTCTTCATGCCATTCCACTGAAAGACTTCCCGCAGATCACGGTACATCTTAGTGCCTCTTGGATGAATAGAAAACCTGGAGTTATGGGCTTCTGCAAGAATCTGTTCTCTCAACTCGCCCACATTAGGAACACATAATCGACCCTGGAAGCGAAGCACACCATCTCCCCCTTAGGAGAATACCTCAACTCTCTATTGATAGACTGCACCCTTGAGTTTGAGAAATATCAGATCACTATCTTGCTTTCCCTTAACCTCCTCTACCAATGAAGATTCTGATCCATTTTGAACTATCACACCACCATCTGATATTCTCATAAGATAAACTGCTAAACGAGCAAGCCTGTGAACATCCTTTGCTAGCTCTTTTCTTTCTTCCTCAACATGTGCTACACAACCCATATATAGTCTGCTAAGGGAATCTTCTACTACATTTGCCTTACCAGGATGGTAATGCACACTCATGTCATAATCCTTGAGGAACTCAAGCCATCTTTTCTGGTGAAGATTCAACTCTTTCTGGGTGAACACATACTGAAGACTCTTAGGGTCTGTGAACACATCTGCATGAACACCATACAAGTAGTGTCTCTAAATCTTGAGTGCAAACACCACCGCTGCAAGGTCGAGGTCATGAGTTGGATAGTTCTTCTCATGCACCTTAAGCTGTTTGGAAGCATAAGCTATAACCTTACCTCGCTGCATCAACACACAACGTAGGACGACTCTAGATGCATCACAATAAATCACATAACCGTCTGAACCCTCTGGTAGAGTCAAAACAGGAACTGTAGTCAACCTAGTTTTCAGTTCTACAAAGATTTTCTCACAATCATCTGACCACTGGAACTTGACCTTTTTCTTAGTCAACTTAGTCAACAGAGAGGCTATGGATGAAAATCCTTCCATGAACCTTCTGTAATAACCCGCTATACCTAAGAAACTTCTTATATCTATAGGAGCGTAGGTCTAGGACATTGTTTCACTGCTTCTATTTTCTGGGAATCCACTTGGATCCCTTCACTAGAAGTGATATGCCCAAGGAAAGCAACTGACTGCAGCCAAAACTCGCACTTGCTAAACTTAGCGAATAACTGGTGATCTTTGAGAGTTTGCAAAACAACTCTCAAATGACTCACATGTTCTTCCTGATGCCTAGAGTAAATGAGGATATCATCAATAAAGACGATAACGAACAAGTCCAAATACTGCTTGAACACTCTATTCATCAAATCCATGAAAGCTGCAGGAGCATTGGTTACTCCAAATGACATAACTACAAATTCATAATGACCATACCGAGTTCTGAAGGCTGTCTTCGGAATGTCACTATCTCTGACTTTGAGCTGATGATAACCCGATCTGAGTTCTATCTTTGAGAAATGACTAGGACCCTGAAGTTGGTCAAAAAAGTCATCCATCCTAGGGATGGAATACTTATTCTTGATTGTGACCTTGTTCAACTGCCTATAGTCAATGCACATTCTGAGAGAACCATCTTTCTTCTTCACGAACAACACCGGTGCACCCCATGGAGAAATACTAGGTCTGATGAAGCCCTTATCTAGAAGGTCTTTCAACTGCTCTTTCAATTCATTGAGCTCATCTGGAGCCATTCTGTAAGGAGGAATAGAAATAGGTTGGGTATCTTGAAGTAGATCAATTCCAAAGTCGATTTGCCTTTCGGGAGGAACTCCGAGAAGATCTTTTGGAAACACTTGAGAAAACTCATTAACCACTGGAAGTGACTCAAGAGTTGGGGTTTTGAAGCTTGAATCCTTAACCCTAACTAGATGATAGAGATAACCCTTAGAGATCATCTTTCTGGGCTTAAGGTAAGAAATGAATCGATCTATAGGGGCTAAGCTACTACCCTTCAATTCTAAGATTGGTTCGTCTGGAAACTGAAAACGAACAATCCTAGTTCTACATTCGACTGAGGCATAACAGGAATGTAACCAATCCATGCCTTAAATGACATCGTTGTCTACTATTTCTAACTCTACAAGATTTATTGAGGTGACTTTTTGAGAGATTGTGATGGGGCAATTTCTGTATACCTGTCTAGCTATAACTGGGTCACCGACTGGAGTAGAGACTGAGAAAGGTTCTGAGAGAGTTTCTGGACTAACATCAAACTTAAATGCTATATAAGGAGTTACAAAGGAAAGAGTAACCCTTGGATCTAACAAAGAATAAACATCGAGATCAAAAACTTGTAACGTACCAGTGACTACATCAGGAGAATCTTCTTGATCCTAGCGAGCCTGAAGAGCATACAACATGGAAGAGCATACAACCTATTTTGGCACTGTTCGCCACCTGTACCAGATGAGTTACCCTGCTAAGGTAGGCGACTTGCTGGTGCCGCTAAAGTTATGGACTGAGCTTTACCATTTCCTTCTTGACCCTATTTAGAAGGACAATCCCTCAATCTGTGACCAGACTGACCACACCCAAGGAATCTTTTCTTCCTTGCAAGACACTCACCCGGATGGTTTTTACCACCCTTAGGGAAAGTTGGGTAGGTTTTGGTACCTGAAACACTTTCCTGAGACTTAGAGCCTTATGCCCTACCTATCTGATCTTGAAGGACGGAACACCAGCTGATGAAGGTGCTGGAGTTGAAAATTTATGTGAGCGATTTCCACCACCCAATTTATACTGAGAATAGTCATAGTTCCCAGTCCTAGCCTTCTTGTTCTCCTTAGCATGTTCCCTAAGCTTATCACCGTCAACCTGTTAAGCATGAGTCATGAGCCTAGAGTTGCTCATATTTTCCAGCAACATAGCATTTTTACACTCTGTCCTCACCAAGTGTGACACTCCATATAGGAACTTGTTCATCTGAGTCCTAGAATCAGAAACCATGTGAGGAGCATACCTGGAGAGTTGGGTAAACTTGAGCCTATACTCTTGGACTGTCATGCTAACTTGCCTTAAGTTCATAAATTCCTGAGCTTTTTCCTCTCTTAGCTCTCTTGGGAAAAACCAATCCAGAAAGGTCTTACTAAAGCAATCCCAAGTGATTGGAGCTGCATCTGTACCCCTGTTCTCTTTCCACTAAGTATACCATATATGAGCCACATCCTAAGTTGGTAAGATGCTAACTCAACCCGATCATTCCAGTTACTTGCATCACTTCAAAGATCTTCTTGACCTCATTAATGAAATTTTGGGGATCCTCACCAATCTGTGATCCTAATAACTTTGGCGGATTCATATTAACAAAATCTCACACTCTAGCTGCAGCTGACCCAGCATTTGCGTCTGCCGAAACTGGAACACGCTGATTATTCTGGTTGGCAACGCTCTGAGCCAACATTTGAATTGCGTTTCGAAGCTCTGCATTAAAAACTTCTTGTTCTTAGACTGGAGGAGCTGCGTTTGCGTTCCTGGCATTCACATTCCTTGTGTTAGCTCTACGAGGAGGCATGATCACTGAAACATAGAACGTTGTGTTAGAATGGAATTAGATCATACCTTATGCACGATATGAGTAACAGGAAAATGAAGATATTTCCTAAAAATACTTTGTAGCCTCCCTCTCATTAGATGTTGTGTGCACTACACAACCATGATAATCTACTAAAGTTCTATAAACCTTAGGTTTAGTTAATAATAGGGAATAAAGAATCTGACTGAAATCTAAGGACCTAATGGGAGAAATGAACCCACTAGTGAAATCCCACCTACCTGGTGATGAATTCCATAGAGAAATCTTTCAATTTTGGGCTGGAACTAATGGAATCTTGCTGCGTTCTTGAACTAGGGTTCTTGACCTCTTTTCTTCTCTTACGCTCTATTTTTTCTAAGTTTGATTAATGATTTGACTTAGGTAAGTTTTAGTTATGTTTCTAGGCTTAAACTGACTAAAACCTTATAATTTAGGATCTAAACGACGTAGTTTAGGGGTCCAACAAAATAAGAAAAGACTAAAAGACCCCCGACTTAACTATTGTCGGAGTGATTAATGGACGGGACTGACGGACTGTCGATTAACTGATGGTTTGTGCTGGTCAACCATCAGTTGGGACTGGGAGCTGAATTCTAGGGTCCGACCTACGGCCATGGACCACGGACCGTGGTATGACTTACGGTCCGTAGGTCCTGGTGTGGGTCAGTACTTAGCTAATTTTTTTCTTTGGGGTTTTAAGGCGAGGCTACTGTTTCCTGGGGTCTGATCCATGGACCAGGACCAGAGACCATAGCCTGGCCTACGGACCATAGGTCTAGCCGTTTGTCGACACTTAGACTCTTTTCTGGGCTGGTTCTAAGGAGGGGTTGCAGTGGCAAACCACAGACCACCAGCACGGGCCATAGGTCACCCTATGGTCCGTGGGTGGCAACCGTGAGTTGCACCTGCAACTTCTCGAAATTTGCATTTTGGTCTGTTTCCGATACGAGGTGTTACAATGTAGAACACTTAAACATTATTTTTAGTTTTTTTCAAAGAGTAATATAGAGTTGGGTTTTGATTTGGAACTAAACTTGAGCATTGTGAAGACTTGCAAATTGTTACCCAAACTGATGGAGAACATATTTGCTATTAGTTTCTTGTATTTTATAATGTGTGGATACAACCCCATTCTTGGGGGGTGTGATTATGTGAATACATGCTCTAATTAGCTTATGGGTGTTAGTATTTACTGATTTAAATGTTTATTTGAAGTGGGTTTAGTTAGTAGTTGAGTTTTCATTTATGAAATGTAGTTGCAAATATAGTTCTAACTTAGTATTCGAAGCTTTCTTGGGAAAGAGGTTTTTGGATTAAATCTATCAATTGCTGATGGTAGTGATTGGGTTATTGTGGATTCAGCTTGAGAAAGTGAATCTAAAATCGATCCTACCAATCTAGCTCGAGAGAGTAGATTCATTTAGGTTTTGGGTCGTTCATAGTGTTATGCTTGTCGAGGTTTGAGAGAACTCGCTTGATTCGTGGTAGTTGATCGAGAGATGACTATTACATCTAAAGCCTAGCCTACCCACTAAGATTCAATATATTTTAGTAGATAATAATCACCCGTATAGCGAAATTGACATTTAGTCGATCACATCTCCAAGGATCTCTTTCTACTTGATTACCCCATGTTTTCATAGTTGTTGATTACTCACTCTAATCCCACATTTGATTCTAGTTTTCAACCGCTGAAATTTATTTTAAATTGATTTGATAATGTTTATTTCTAAAAATGACTAGAACACACCGTTTACTTCGTAGTTGAATTTTGTCACGACCCAAGGGTACCCCATAGATGTAATATTGCATACAAGACCCGAGAGGCCTCATACATTTTCAACACAATCAAAGTTTTCATTTCAAAAGCGGAAGTCTAATACATATGTCTAAAAAACCATCTAATACAATAGAATCTCGGGACACAACCCAAACAACAATATTCAAAACCAAATTGAAAAGAATATAAGAGAAATAGTGGCCAAATCCTTAGATTCTTTGAGGACTCAACAATCTTCAACCTTGCCTTTACTATAGATCCTAGCCACGAGAATGATAATCGGAAACGCCGGACCCTACATTTAGATAAGAAATTTAGGTAAGAGTATGAGTTAGTAAAAGAATGTACTAAATATGAGAACTTGCATAAACATAACATAAACATAAGCATTACACAACATAAATCATAAAGAATAATCAATGCACATAATAGATCATCATAACATAGGAGGAGTACTTCATAAAGTAACCTCAATTCATCTTTAGTCAAGACTTGGGTAACCTCCTCTAGTCTTACGCATCATGGAAGGCAACTCAAGCAACAATCCAAGTTAATCATTCATCATAAAATTTTACATTTTATAGCTTACTTTTAATGACATGGGGAATCACCACTTGCCTAACTATAAATGATCATGGGTAGTCACCTCTTATCCTTTTTACTTTGGGATCATGGGTAGTCGCCTCTTGGCCAATTAATATTTAGGATCATGGGTACTCACCCCTACTTACATAATAAGAATGTGGGTAGCTTCTTCTTGTTCAACTTCAAGGAATAAGAGTAATAGCCTCTTATTCTATTCTAAGGAATATGGGTACTCACCTCATATTCTATTATAAGGAATATGGGTACTTGCCTCATATTCTATTCTAATTTAGAGGTCATGGGTAATCTCCTCTAGCCTCATCACTTTCATAGTCTTTTAACTTAGATTCATTTTTGGTGAGAAATCCTTTCAACCTAGAATCATTCAATGTGAGAAAGCCTTTCACATTCATACATAGAAAACATGTGGGAAAATCATTTCCACAACAATCACATCTAAAATCAATAATTATCACATAAGCTTCACTCTCAAAGCAATTCTAATCATAAATCATCATATATGCTTCAACCTTAAAGCAATTCATATTGTATCTTATTAATCCTGTAAGAATATACATAAATCCATAACTTCTCCTTTCATAGCATAAGACCCATTTACATCAATTTCTACTTAGAAACACGGGTTAGGCATGGGTACATGGAAATTCATCATAAAAGCATAGAATCCTCTCACTTCATGCATAATAAATAATGATTCACTCAATTAAATCAACATTCACAAAGACCCACAACTTTGAAGAAAACCCTAATTAAAATTGGGGAATTCTACTTTCAATTAGGAGAACTTAGGGGCCTCCCTTCCACGATCAGCACCATGACCCATGGTCCCCACTATGAGTTGTCTTGGTGTTCGTGGGAGGTGAGCTTCACTTGGCCACTCACTGTGAAGGTCAACAAGCACCACCACAAGTTGTGGTGCCCTTCACAGCCCGTGAGGGGCTCCATGAAGGGTGCCTTGTCTCCATGGAGGGCTAGTGACCTCTTACTTAACTCTTTTCTTATTCCACTAGATTCTGAGGTGTTACATTATCTCCCCTTTGGGAACATTTTTCCATGAATGGGATTCGAATCACCTTATGAAAGACAAGACTCAAAACTAACAGTCCATCATGCATAAATGCACATATCCGAGGAGGAAACATCAACTCCAAGCTAAAAATACTCATATCATTCTATCATGAGATTCATAGGCAACTCATACTCAAAAGCATATATCTAAGGAGGAAACATCTATTGAAAGTTAAAGCATGTTCAAAACATCCTACCATATAGTCTATATGCAATTTATACATCTAATGCATATAAACATGTAGAAATTAATCAAGATGACCCATTTTCTCAAAATTTAGGATTTTCATGAACATTCATATTAAGGAAATCATGGGAATATCTAAAACACACATGACACAAAATAGTAAACCATGAGGAACTTCTTTGTAAACTGTGAGTAGAAGGAAAAATATGAGGATATCGGGACATCATATCAGCCTCAGCCTCTGTAATATCTCGCAAATTGAAAGAACTAGAAAGATCTAGAATTAGAAAGAGTGATTTTTTTTTGGAAATAATAAAAATCTGGAAAATTGGTTAAGTTAAGTTTGAGTTTTTTGTCAATTTCAAACGACCATAACTCCTACCTCAAGATGATTTAGGTGTGTTTCTAGATATTGTAGGAAAGATCTTGGAATAATCTTTCCAACACTGCCAAGTTTGCGCGATTCCGAGTTCGTATGAGTGAGTTATACCCATTGGAAGTTGGGTTGTTCAAATAAGGAAAGTCCAATCCGGATTTTCGAAGGGCATTATGGTCTTTTCACCACCCAATTAATTAATTTCTATTTTAGTAATTAAGTTGGGGTCTAAACTGATTGGATTCAGTTTACGCTTTTGAGAAACAAGTTAGGGTTTTGAGAGAAGAGAGAAGAAGAGGAGAAAAGAGGAGAATGAGCAAGGAATCGTCAAGTTCTTGAAGCTAGGCTAGTGGATTTCGTCAATGGGTGATCCCTACGAGGTATGTGAGTCTTTCATAGCATTGGGTTCCTTCATCCTCGCGCCAATCACGTTTATTTCAGCGAAGTTCATTCTAGAAAGTTGAAAGTTGATGAATCTTGAATGGTGTTCTTGAAGTTGATTTTTGTTCTTGAATTGGGCTGAATTGAGAAGTTTCTCAGATCTTTACGTCTTGTTTTAGAGTTTTTTTGAGTTAGGTTCATAGGTATATATGTTGGGTATTTGAATCTAAAGAAAAATTCAGAAGCATAGTCGAGTTTATGTGAATACGACTGAAAACGAAAGAAGGAAAGAGTCAGGCGAATCTGGATAGTGGGGCCACGTCGCGAACTTGATCCTCAGATTTAAGGAAAATCTCTTCGCATCGTGGAAAGGTCACGGACCGTTCTGCCTCAAAAAGTATTTTCGTGACCAATATTTAAAAACATCTCTGCATCGCGGACTTGCCCTCAGGCAGTGATTTTTTATCTTTTCTCATGTTTAGCTATCTAACATCATTCCTACACATCATGAGATCTTTCCTATCAAAAATCACAATCCTTGAATCCATAATTCAATTCAAGGAAAGTTAAGAGTCAAGTCAAGAGAAGTTAAGAGTCAAGTCAAGAGTCAAGTTAATAGAAGTTCATAAAGTTTTCCAAAAGTCTTTTACAAATGTTTTAAATTTTTTGTAAGACTTGAGTTTTGAGTTGAGTAAAGAGTAAAGTTTGAAGTTCATTTCTTCAAAAAGGTATATCGGGACTATGTATTCCCAAAGAGTAAATGTTTTCACATTTAAAAAAGAAAGGAAACTAAGATTTTCAAAAGAGCCTTGAGCTAGTTTTTAGTAAAAAGTAAGAGTAAAGTTCATTTTTCAAAGATTATACGGGAACTAAGTATTCCCAAGAGTTAAAATGTTTTCATATTTTAGCAAGAAAGGAAACTGAGATTTCCAAGAGAGCTTTTAAGCTATGTTTTTGAGTAATTATCTCAAACCAAAGAAAGAGTTTTGGTTTTATAAACATATGAGCTATGTATATTTTGGGAGTAGTATTGAGCACCAATATGGGGACGAGTTTGAGTTCAGATAACTCACGTCTCCATAAACCATGTAAGCCATCATGGGTAGTAAAGGATCATATTTTTTAGATGACTCCTTAAGATGCTTTTAGCATAGATTAGTGGATCCACTTAGTTAAGGCGTTCTATATGACGACAAAGTATAGGACAGTTCTGGTAATGTGGGCAAGACGTTGTAGCACCACTTAGGCTCATAATGGTGGTTGTTGGTTAGAGAAACTCCCACAAAATTATATTACTTTATTATATGAGTAAAGTTGAGTTGTTATTGCATTTTCTTTAACAAACAAAGTTGTTTTCCACTGTTTTACAAGCTTTCTGTATATTGCATGTGTTTTATTGTTTTATATTGAGTTAATTTATTCAGGAGTTGAGTAAAGCCAAGGTAACTGTTCCTTTTAGATTCTTTTCAAGCTTAAGTTTTCTTTAACATTCCAACTCGCATACTCGTACATTCAATGTACTGATACCAGTTGGCCTGCATCTTATTATGATGCAGACGCATGTAATCAAGATCAATATCTAGTGCCTCGTGGATCTAGTTGAGCACTCAGAGTCAGTTGGTGAGCCTCATTGCTTTTCGGAGGATCCTTTTTATTGTTTTCAGTATTTTAGTTCAGTAGGATCGTGGGTATTGTCCCGACGTCAATCTAAGTTGTTTAGAGGCTTCATAGACAGAGTTATTGATGTTAGTTCATGAGTCTTTACTTTCCTATTTCAGTTAAGTTGAGACTTGAGGTGCAACTTTGGCAGTGAATGTTATTTATTACATTCTAAGTTATTTATTGAGTAGTTTAGTTTTTCTTTTAAAGTATATTTATCTTGAGTAAAGTCTTCCACTGAGTAAGTAAGCTAGGCCAAGCGTTCGCTTGGGGTAAACAATGGTTCTCAAGTGCCAGTCCCGCCTAAAGTGTAGGCTCGGGGGTGACAAACTTGGTATTAGAGCATAGAGTTCAAGAGTCCTAGGGTGTCTATGAAGCTGTGTCTGTAGAGTCCTAGGGTGTCTATGAAGCTGTGTCTGTAGAGTCCTAGTTATCAGTGTGAAGCACGCCACATCTACAATTATGAGACTGCAACATTTAGGAATTCCTTCACTTCTTTCATACTCACTTCGTGTGATAGAGTGTATCTCAATAAAAGTCTCTTTCTAACTCGTTCTTATGCGTAACCGATTTTGAGCTAGCCTGTGGTCGAGGGTGCCTTCATGAGGCATTTCTTTCCTCATGAGCTAAGAGAAGCGAAGAGATGGTTGCTAACATGAGGAGCAAGATGAGTTTATTAGTAGTTAGGTTGACTCATATGCCAAGTAAGGAAAGTAAGGCATCTGTGCTAATAGGTTACATGGGCATAACAAGGCTGATGATCCATGTGCAACAAGTTGAGAAGGACCAGCTGAAGGATAGAGAAGAGTTTGAGAATAAGAGGGCTAAGACATCAGGGAATGAATTTGGGAAGCAAAATAGTAATGCGAATCGGTTTTCTTTCCATCAAAAGCAGAAAGGACCTGCTCCATCATCTGCTAGTGCACTTGCAGCAAGGAACAAATGTGAGTATGATAGTTAGAATTCTCAGAACTTTAGAGCTAGAGCTGTGTATTTACAAGGTAGTAAGGCACAAGGAGGTACTAAGACTCCTGCATGTGCTAAGTGTGGTAGGAGCCACTCAGGCGTCTGCCGTGATGGCTCCACTAGTTGCTTCAAGTGTCGCTGGGATGGTCATTTTATGAGAGAGTGTCCTAAGAGCAGACAGAGTAATGGTAATGGGGGCATTAAAGCCCAGTCTTCTTCAGTTGCTCCACTAGGTATAGTTGCATCTAGATACGCTACTTCAAGGGCAGGCGGAGAAGGAAACCATCTTTATGCTATCGCTAGTCACTGAGATCAAGAGGATTCGCTAGATGTTTTCACTGGTATGATCCAAGTCTTCAATTTTGATGTTCTTCCTGAGCAATTTCTTGAGCCCTTCAGTGTTTCTACACCTGATGGTGAGTCTATTATACAAGAAAGAATCTATCGTGATTGTTCCGTTTTCGTCAATCACAAGAGTACCATGGCTGATTTAGTTGAGTTAGACATGGTAGATTTTGATGTCATTCTCGGTATGGACTGGCTTCATGCATGTTATGCATCAATAGATTGTAGAACTTGAGTAGTCAAGTTCTAGTTTCCAGTTAACCAATTATAGAGTTGAAGAGCAGTTCAACAGTGCCTAAGGGTTGTTTTATTTCGTACCTTAAGGCGAGAAAGTTAGTTTCCAAGGGGCGTGTCTATCACTTAGTCCGAGTTAATGAATCTAGTGTTGAGATACCTCATATTCAGTCAGTTTCAGTAGTAAGAGAGTTTCAAGATGTCTTTCTTGATGATCTTCCCAGAGTCTCTCCTGAGAGAGAAATATACTTCGATATAGACATTCTTCCTGACACTCGTCCTATCTCTACTCCGACATTTAACATGGAACCAACAGAGTTGAAAGATCTTAAAGAGCAGTTGAAAGATCTCTTAGATAAGGGCTTTATTCGACCAAGTGTCTCAGCTTGGGGCACTTTGGTCTTATTTGTGAGAAAGAAAGATAGTTCCCTTAGGATATGTATAGATTTCTGTCAGTTGAACAAGGTTACCATCAAGAACAAGTATCCACTTCCGAGAATTGATAATCTTTTTGATCAACTTCAGGGTGCTTCTTGTTTGTCTAAGATAGACCTCAGATCTGGCTACCATCAGTTGAATGTAAGGGAGTGTGATATTCCCAAGAAAAAATTCAAGACCCGTTGTGGTCATTATAAGTTTCTGGTCATGTTGTTCGGTTTAACCAATGCACCTGTAGCATTCATGGACCTTATGAATAGAGTTTTCAAGCCTTATTTTAGATATATTTTTTATCATCTTCATTGATGACGTACTAATATATTCAAGGAATGAAGAAGATCATGCTAGCCATCTCAGAATAGTTCTTCAGACTTTTAAAGATAGAGAGTTGTATGCCAAGTTCTCTAAGTGTGAGTTCTGGCTTGAGTCTGTGGCATTCTTAGACCACATTGTGTCTGGAAACGGAATTAAAGTTGATACTCAGAAAATTGAGGTAATACAGAATTGGCCTAGATCCACATCTCCAACTGATATTAGGAGTTTCTTGGGTTTGGCTGGCTATTATAGAAGATTCGTCGAAGGGTTCTCATCTATTTCGTCTCATTTGACCAAGTTGACTTAGAAAATAGTGAAGTTTCAATAGTCTGAAGCCTCTGACAAAAGCTTTCAGGAATTGAAAAAGAGGTTGACTACTGCCCAGTGTTAACTTTACCAGAGGGTACTCAAGGTTTTGTGGTATATTGTGATGCATCTAGAGTTGGTTTGGGTTGTGTGTTAATGATTAATGGCAAAGTTATAGCTTATGCCTCTAGGCAGTTGAAGGTTCATGAGAAGAATTACCCAACCCATGATCTAGAGTTTGCAATTGTAGGATTTACTTTGAAAATATGGCATCATTATCTTTATGGTGTTCATGTGGATGTGTTCACCGATCGCAAAAGTCTTCAGTATGTGTTTAGTCAGAAAGAGCTTAATCTAAGATAGAAAAAGTGTTTAGAATTACTCAAGTGTTATGACACGAGTATTCTTTATCACCCAGGTAAGGCTAATGTTGTTGCTGATGCCTTGAGCAGGTTGTTTATGGGTAGTACCGCCCATTTTGAGGATTATAAGAAAGAGTTAACAAAAGAGGTGCGTAGACTTGCACGACTAGGAGTTCGACTAATGGATTCCATAAATGGAGGAATAGTGGTGATGAATGGGGCTGAATCATTATTAGTGTCAGAAGTTAAAGATAAACATGACTAAGATCCTTTATTGCTTGAATTAAAGGCAAGAGTTCATAAGCAAAAAGTATGGCTTTTGAACAAGGGGGAAATAGTGTTTTGAGGTATCAAGGTGGATTGTGTGATTGATTTGAAGGGTAATTGGGATGATCACCTATCTCTCATTGAGTTTCTTACTACAATAGTTACCATTATATCATGCAGATGGCTCCTTACGAAGCTCTTTATGGAAGAAGATACAGATCTCATATTGGATTGTTTGAAGTTGGTGAAGCAGGGTTGATAAGACCATACTTAGTTCATCAAGGGAGAACGTTAAAGTTATTCAAGAGAGATTGAAAACAACTCAGACTCATCAAAAATCCTACACTGATGGAAGGAGGAGGGAGTTAGAGTTTGAAGTAGATTATTGAGTTTACTTGAAAGTTTTACCCATGAAGGTTGTTATGAGATTTGGTAAGAAGGGGAAGCCTAGTCCTCGGTATATTGGCCTTACAGAATATCCAAGAGGATTGACAATGCGGCTTATGAGTTAGAGCTACCACAAGAATTCATAGCAGTTCATACGGTGTTCCATATCTCCATGTTGGAAAAGTGTATGGGCGATCCTTTATTGATCATACCAACTGAAGATATTGGAATTAAGGGTAGCTTATCTTATGAGGAGATCCCACTTCAGATTCTAGATCGCCGAGTTTGCAATTTGAAAACAAAAAAGGTAGCATCAGTCAAAGTTCTTTGGAGGAACCAGTTTATTGGGGGATCTACTTGGAAGCTGAGGAAGATATGAAGAAGAGATATCCACATCTCTTTGAATCTGGAGAAGTTCCAAATTAAGGTACTAATTCTTTTCTTGGCTTTTATTTATAAAATTAGCATGTTGTAATTGCATTGCTTGTTGGGTGTTTGAGCTGAATGTTAAATGTTACACCCTTTGTCTAGTAAGAGTAATCTCATATGAGGAGGAATGTTCCCATGGGGGAGATATTGTAACATCTCGCAAATTGAAAGAACTAGAAAGCGCTAGAATTAGAAAGAGTGATTTTTTTGGAAATCATAAAAATCTGGAAAATAGGTGAAGTTAAGTTAGAGTTTTTGGTCAACCTCAAACGACCATAACTCCTAGCTCAGGATGAGTTAGGCGTGTTTCCCGATATCGTAGGAAGGATCTTAGAATAATCTTTCCAACTTCGCCAAGTTCGAACGATTCCGAGTTCGTATGAGTGAGTTAGGCCCATTGGAGGTTGGGTTGTTCAAATAAGAAAAGTCCAATCTGGATTTTAGAAGGGCATTATGGTCTTTTCACCACCCAATTAATTAATTTCGGTTTTGGTAATTATGTTGGGGTCTAAACTGATTGGATTCATTTTATGCTTTTCAGAAACAACTTAGGGTTTTGAGAGAAGAGAAAAGAAGAGGAGAAAGAGCAAGGAATTGTCAAGTTCTTAAAGCTCGGCTCGTGGATTTTGTCAAGCGGTGATCCCTAGGAGGTATACGAGTCTTTCATAGCGTTGGGTTCATTCACCCTCGCGCCAATCACGTTTAGTTTAGCGAGGTTCGTTCTGGAAAGTTGAAAGTTAATGAATCTTGATTGGTGTTCTTGAAATTGGACTGAATTGAGAAGTTTCTGAGATCTTTACGTCGAGTTTTAGAGTTGTTTTGAGTTAGGTTCATGGGTACATATGTTGTTGCTGATGCCTTGAGCAGGTTGTTTATGGGTAGTACCGCCATTCTGAGGAATATAAGAAAGAGTTAACAAAAGAGTGCGTAGACTTGCACGACTAGGAGTTCGACTAGTGGATACCATAAATGGAGGAATAGTGGTGATGAATGGGGCCGAATCATTATTAGTGTCAGAAGTTAAAGATAAGCATGACTAAGATCCTTTATTGCTTGAATTAAAGGCAAGAGTTCATAAGCAAAAAATATGGCTTTTGAACAAGGGGGAAATAGTGTTTTAAGGTATCAAGGTTGATTGTGTGATTGATTTCAAGGGTAATTGGGATGATCACCTATCTCTCATTGAGTTTCTTACTACAATAGTTACCATTATATCATGCAGATGGCTCCTTACGAAGCTCTTTATGGAAGAAGATACAGATCTCATATTGGATGGTTTGAAGTTGGTGAAGCAGGGTTGATAAGACCATACTTATTTATCAAGGGAGAAAGTTAAAGTTATTCAAGAGAGATTGAAAACAACTCAGACTCATCAAAATCCTACATTGATGGTAGGAGCAGGGAGTTAGAGTTTGAAGTAGATGATTGAGTTTACTTGAAAGTTTTACCCATGAAGGGTTATGAGATTTGGTAAGAAGGGGAAGCTAGTCCTCGGTATATTGGCTTACAGAATATCCAAGAGGATTGACAATGCGGCTTATGAGTTAGAGCTACACAAGAATTAGCAGTCCATACGGTGTTCATATCTCCATGTTGGAAAAGTGTATGGGCGATCCTTTATATGATCATACCAACTGAAGATATTGGAATCAAGGTAGCTTATCTTATGAGGAGATCCCACTTTAGATTCTAGATCGCCAGTTTGCAAGTTGAGAACAAAGAGGTAGCATCAGTCAAGTTCTTTGGAGGAACCAGTTTATTGGGGGAGCTACTTGGAAGCTGAGGAAGATATGAAGAAGAGATATCCACATCTCTTTGAATCTGAGAAGTTCCAAATTAAGGTACTAATTCTTTTCTTGGCTTTTATTTATAAGATTAGCATGTTGTAATTGCATTGCTTGTTGGGTGTTTGAGCTGAATGTTAAATGTTACACCCTCTAATAAGAGTAATCTGATTTGAGGAGGAATGTTCCAAGGGGGAGATATTGTAACATCTCGCAAATTGAAAGAACTAGAAAGCGTAGAATTAGAAAGTGATTTTTTTGGAAATAATAAAAATCTGGAAAATTGGTGAAGTTAAGTTTGAGTTTTTGGTCAACCTCAAACGACCATAACTCCTAGCTCAGGATGAGTTAGGGTGTTTCCCGATATCGTAGGAAAGATCTTAGAATAATCTTTCCAACTTCGCCAATTTCGCACGATTCCGAGTTCGTATGAGTGAGTTAGGCCCATTGGAGGTTGGGTTGTTCAAATAAGGAAAGTCCAATCTGGATTTTAGAAGGGCATTATGGTCTTTTCACCACCCAATTAATTAATTTCGGTTTTGGTAATTATGTTGGGGTCTAAACTGATTGGATTCATTTTGCTTTTCAGAAACAACTTAGGGTTTTGAGAGAAGAGAAAGAAGAGGAGAAAGAGCAAGGAATTGTCAAGTTCTTGAAGCTAGGCTCGTGGATTTCGTCATGGGGTGATCCCTATGAGGTATGCGAGTCTTTCATAGCGTTGGGTTCATTCACCCTCGCCAATCACGTTTAGTTTAGCGAGGTTCGTTCTGGAAAGTTGAAAGTTGATGAATCTTGATTGGTGTTCTTGAAATTGGACTGAATTAGAAGTTTCTGAGATCTTAATGTCGAGTTTTAGAGTTGTTTTGAGTTAGGTTCATGGGTACATATGTTGTTGCTGATGCCTTGAGCATGTTGTTTATGGGTAGTACCGCCCATTTTGAGGAATATAAGAAAGAGTTAACAAAAGAGGTGCGTAGACTTGCACGACTAGGAGTTCGACTAATGGATTCCATAAATGGAGGAATAGTGGTGATGAATGGGGCTGAATCATTATTAGTGTCAGAAGTTAAAGATAAGCATGACTAAGATCCTTTATTGCTTGAATTAAAGGCAAGAGTTCATAAGCAAAAAGTATGGCTTTTGAACAAGGGGGAAATAGTGTTTTGAGGTATCAAGGTGGATTGTGTGATTGATTTGAAGGGTAATTGGGATGATCACCTATCTCTCATTGAGTTTCTTACTACAATAGTTACCATTATATCATGCAGATGGCTCCTTACGAAGCTCTTTATGGAAGAAGATACAGATCTCATATTGGATTGTTTGAAGTTGGTGAAGCAGGGTTGATAAGACCATACTTAGTTCATCAAGGGAGAACGTTAAAGTTATTCAAGAGAGATTGAAAACAACTCAGACTCATCAAAAATCCTACACTGATGGAAGGAGGAGGGAGTTAGAGTTTGAAGTAGATTATTGAGTTACTTGAAAGTTTTACCCATGAAGGTTGTTATGAGATTTGGTAAGAAGGGGAAGCCTAGTCCTCGGTATATTGGCCTTACAGAATATCCAAGAGGATTGACAATGCGGCTTATGAGTTAGAGCTACCACAAGAATTCATAGCAGTTCATACGTGTTTCATATCTCCATGTTGGAAAAGTGTATGGGCGATCCTTTATTGATCATACCAACTGAAGATATTGGAATCAAGGGTAGCTTATCTTATGAGGAGATCCCACTTCAGATTCTAGATCGCCGAGTTTGCAATTGAGAACAAAAAAGGTAGCATCAGTCAAAGTTCTTTGGAGGAACCAGTTTATTGGGGGAGCTACTTGGAAGCTGAGGAAGATATGAAGAAGAGATATCCACATCTCTTTGAATCTGGAGAAATTCCAAATTAAGGTACTAATTCTTTTCTTGGCTTTTATTTATAAATTAGCATGTTGTAATTGCATTGCTTGTTGGGTGTTTGAGCTGAATGTTAAATGTTACACCCTTAGTCTAATAAGAGTAATCTCATTGAGGAGGAATGTTCCCAGGGAGATATTGTAACATCTCGCAAATTGAAAGAACTAGAAAGCTAGAATTAGAAAGAGTGATTTTTTGGAAATCAATAAAATCTGGAAAATTGGTGAAGTTAAGTTTGAGTTTTTGGTCAACCTCAAACGACCATAACTCCTAGCTCAGGATGAGTTAGGCGTGTTTCCCGATATCGTAGGAAGATCTTAGAATAATCTTTCCAACTTCGCCAAGTTCGCACGATTCCGAGTTCGTATGAGTGAGTTAGGCCCATTGGAGGTTGGGTTTGTTCAAATAAGGAAAGTCCAATCTGGATTTTAGAAGGGTTTATGGTCTTTTCACCACCCAATTAATTAATTTCGGTTTTGGTAATTATGTTGGGGTCTAAACTGATTGGATTCATTTTACGCTTTTCAGAAAAACTTAGGGTTTTGAGAGAAGAGAAAAGAAGAGGAGAAAAG